>NC_071530.1:21866418-22182563 GCF_026979565.1 Vidua chalybeata
CTGCCTGCTAATGTTAGTCAACTTTATCAGTTGCAGCAACAACACTTAAAATGTTTCAGATTTGTTTTATAATCTCCTCATATGCAATCTATCACGGTCTTTTCATCATCTTCTTTCCCTCCTTAGTTAGAACACTGTGGTCTAAACTTCAGAGTTAAACCACTGGAGTTAAACAAGTGTCAGAGAAAGAGGGCAAATAAGATTTGTTGAATTAGACTTTAGACACAATCATGATCAAACAGGGAGATGAAGGCAAAATTCAAACTGCACTTTCAAACTGCAGGCAGGATTTTAGCCCAACAACAACCGTTAAAGCTGACACAAATCACAGAACTCAAATAATGCAGTGGTCTCTGAGGGTCAGATTCAAGCCTGTGCTGAAGTCCACCCACCTGAGGAACATAAAGGGACCTTGAAGTAGCCTTTAATGTGCAGCAGAGGATTGACGTAGGATGGAGAAATCTGCAGCTGGCATAAAACTGATGTTGGTATCTCTTCATCGGTCCCTCTGGCCCACAACATATAAGAGGCTTGTCAAGGACAAAAGGGAGAGCAGCCAGAATATATTGTGCACTGCCAGTCTAATGGGAATTTTTGATACCAGGCACTAAAGAAGCACAGATGGGCGTTATGATGGAAGTTCTCTCCTTACCTATATTTCTCCCCTTTAAGAAATACCTCAGCTTCCAAAATGGTCCCTGCAGCTTCCTGAGGAGAACTAGTTTAAGGGTTTGCTGCAGGAGGAGAAGCATTACCAGAAACCTTAAACGTTAAATAATAGAAGTTTATAGCTGTTAAAAAACAACAACTTGTAACCTTGCAGAGATTTTTCACTATATAAAAGCCAGGCTCTTTTTTGTTTCTGCTATGGCTGCTATCCAACTGATCATTCAGAAAAATAATGAGTCTACTGCTAGCTAATACAGAGGTTTCTAGCAAAGTGAGTTTGGCTGCAGCTGGCCTGGTGGAGGGGGTCAGATCAGGCTGGATAATTTTGCTCTCTGTAGAGTCAACTGGGAGTCCATTTTTCAGTCCTCTGAAAGCACTCTGAGGTCAAACAGCTGTTCTGAAGTCCTGTGTTTATTAGTGCTCTCAGGTCTTCTGGATTCAGATCAAGTGTGAGCCTCTGATTGTATTTCTGTCAAGTTAACCATCACACATCGTGGTGTTTATGTCAGCTGGTTGCATGAAGATGGATGATATCTGATATGCCATGAAATGAGATATATTTGGGTAAAATAAACTTGCCCACAACAAATCTCTGTGTTAAAGCTATCTTTTGAAAAAAATTAACTCATTTTTAGTGGGAGAAAGTGACTTCATCACTTTCACTAAGGTGAATATGTGTACTCTGTGTCTCTAGGCACCTTACAATTAGACATACCATCCCTGGGAACCTTATATAAAAGATCCCTTCCCACCTAGAAAGACCCAGTGTGCAGGGTAACGGGTCATAAGGATTGTAAGTGCATATCAATAGGCATGATAACCTTAGTCTTTCACTAGCAGCAAAGCCAATGGAAACATTTCCTTTAGTTCCCTGATTTCTGAACACTTCTCCCAAGCCACTCTATTATGCCAGTGCCACCACCTCAGTGTTGGACTGTATCCATGTTCATTGAATTATAGAAAAAAACTCTATGATGCAGCACAAAAAACAGCATCATCATCAGAAGGAGGCAGAAGAATCTGCACAAGAATAGGAATGGTTAGCCAGACTAGATGGAAGTGAAAATTCCTTAGACTGGTTTTGCAACTAAATAAAACATAGTTTGAACTACTCCCTGAGGCAATAAAATGCACAGAATCTTGCTTTGTCTCAGAAAGTAATTTTTTTTTTTTTTTTTACAAAAATTTGTAATTTTTGTGCAAGTAATTTTTTTGTTTTCAAGACATTGCAAAAAATAGATGGGTCAGTAGCCAGAATCAGAGATTTTGATGACCCAGTTATGTAGTGTGCAAAGAGACTGAGGCAGGTGTAGGTAGCACACTCAGACATTGCTGCTTGAGGGCTTTTTGCTTTCACAGGAGAACATAGACAAATTCACAGTTCTGTAAGTAAACAATAAGCCTAGAAAAAAGTTTGATTTGCTTAGTATGAGACTTCTGCTGTGTTTCCTTCGGGAGCGAGCCATGGTTCTGCAGCACTCCATGCAGTGCACATCCACATAAATCATCCCACCTTGAGTCACTTGAGAGGAAAAGAGAGGATGAATATCCTGTGGAGATGTCTCCATCTCTTAATTGACTGTAGAGGGAGCCTAAGTAAATAGCTTGGACTAAGATGTAAATGTTGCAGGAATAGCTTAGACTAACTTATAAATCATAAAAGTTAGGAAAGAAAATTCCTGCTCTTAACACTTTCCCTTTGTCTTCTTTTTGTCATACAGTAATTTCATTGTGTCCCTTTTCAGCACAAATTCTTTAAATCAGAGCTCTGGAACTCGCTGCTGATGGATGCCTGTGATTACAACTATATATGCACTACACAAATATACATGCAGCACATACAGCTCCTCAGGGCCTTTCCAGACCAGTTCTCCTGGGAGGATGGGTCCTGAAAGCTTCTGTGGGCAGGGAAGAGACCTTCAGGAAGGGAACAGGCCATACTGAGTATTTGCAGTGACTACTTTGATTCAAATGGTTTGCTGTTGCCTAAAATGAAAGTCCTGAAAGTTTTATTGAGAAGCTAAAACCAACACATACTGTCTGCCTGCTCAGTGTGCAGGTCCTTTGTGTGTACAATTCCTCTTTCTATGCACAGTCCCAGGTCTGCAGCTCCCTCAGTGATGCTGCACTGGCCAGCAGTGATGCTGCACTGACCACTGCTCCACTAATAATACAACATTGCCATTGAAATAATGAAACTTCATGAGACCAGTTTGTTTCTCATAAAATTATTTTCTGATGGATATTTTTGAGTGGTCTCAATTTATTGCTTTATAGCAGAGTCTTTAAAGCTTGGAGGATAAAAAAATTTATTTTGATTTTAAAATTATTTTATTTGGAAGATAAGTTCTTGTATTTCTTTCTTATTATTTTTAATGAAAATGGTTTTGTAAATGTGATATTTTTGAATTCAGATTTTTTTTTCCAGGAAATGGAAAAATGGAAACAGAAAGAATAACTAAACTTCCTTTTTTTTTTTTTTTTTTTGTGAATTGCTATGAAAAGTGAGGGAAGATTTCTATTCAAACCAGTTTTAGTATCTACAAATAATTAAAAGAATAGAAAACTTGATTATAAGAGGATATTTTTACAAAATTCCCTCTTTCCATGAGACCTTTCTACTGATCTACAAAAATTCAAAAATGTTACTTATTATGATCATTATCACATAAAGTAACTTATATATTGTCTAAAAACCATAAATACTTACATTTCCAGCTAAGAAAATGTAGGGAAATTCATTGTGTAGAGCACCTTCTAAACAACTGGAGATCTGCTGCCTCTTCAAGATAAGAAGCACTAAGGAAAGATGATCCATAAAGGGAAAAAAAAAAAAAAAACAATTATGCCAATTTCTTCAGAAATCTGAATATACCCCAGAGCTCTTACCTCTGCTGCAATATATCAATACCTCTTTCAGAACGAGGTTACAATTTTCTTTGCTTCCTTCTTCAGCACTGTGACAACTTTTGTTCTCCCTTGATGTCAATCAACAGGCTCACTTCAGATTCCATTAGAAAATCAATACTGTTAGTGAATTGAATCAAAAGAGGTCATAATTCCAGTATTTTTCCTCTTCAGTGAAGATATAAATGAAAAATTCTTTCTGTCCATCACATGTTGGAGATAAAAATTAAAAAGCAGAGCTTCAGGCTGCTACATCTGTAGACTGAATGTATGCATTCAGTATGCTGCTACTACAAGCTTTGTGCAATTCCACTGCTACCAGCTTTCATTCTGTGCAAATGAGGTGCAGGGCCAGGTGCTCTGTGTTGCACAAGTGCAGATGTGCAGTTGCTCCAAATCTGCGGTTTTCTATCACAATTTATGGAGTGCCCGTTACAGCAATAGTGAAGCACTCACCAGCAGTAGAATTTTAATGCATTTAATGAAACATGGAAATCAATAACAGGAACTTCAGTGGGAATATTTTTCTGCCAATAGATTTCTTACAGATTCCTGGGGCTTGTAACACGGCTTGCACTTCTAATGGCTTACTTTGGCTGATGGGTACAGAGCACATTAAGTTCCCAGTCTTATCTGCATGAACTGAAATAATTTCTAAGATGCCATTGATTCTCATCTGTTATGCTTTATTGAAAGTTCTGAAGTAATTTTCTCCCTCTCTCCCTCAGTACATATTAAGAAAACACAGTTATTTTCATGATAAAGTATAATATGCAATTGAATTTTACTAGTTTAAAGAATTAGTGTGGTTTTAATGCCAATTCAAAGAGCTCTTGCTATATTGCCTACAACGGTAGCAGTCCAGCAAATTTATTTACTAAGGCATTTGATAAATTCTGTTCTTGGAGGCTAATTCTGCTCTCAGAACTTTGTCATGATTGCCCATCTAGCAAGATTTTTGAACAAAAGCATATACTTTGTAATTTGCACATATGTGATCCTTTCCTGGGCTGGAAATTGACTTTGATTTCACAGTAACCTGGTGCAACCTAGAGAACAAACTGCACAGAGCACTATTTGCACAGGAGAATTTATATTGGTTACAAGCTACAGCAGTGGCCAAACTCCTTCCTAGACAAGACCTTAGCAGAGTATCTGCTGCTGTGTATGCCTAAAAATTCCTTGTTATGATTTAACCCCAGCTTCCCTCCAGTGCCTCTTGCTCCTCTATAACATGTTAATTGTTCTGTAATCTTTGAAACCTGCCTCACTATTTAAAATCTTCCACATCAGCATGAATTAGGATGTTGTGGTCCAAAATCACCACAAAAAGTTTTGCTAGTGCTCTTTCCATCTGCCTTAGCTATTTTCCCTTCTTTATACATGGACTTCAGCTCTTTTTCCCTCCCTCAGTGTGCTACAAACTGGATTCCTGAGTCCAAGCTAGCAAAATATTCTCTTCTCATTTTCTTCTTTCCCCATTGCCAGGAAAAATAAAGTGTAAAAGCTGCAACCCCAAGCACAGAGCAGAAGAATTCATTGCCTGAGAAAAGGAAAGACTGCAGGGGAAGCTTGGTCCATGCCAGGCAGAGAGTGAAGGGGTACTTCTGTATGAAAAGAGTTCTGCTTGATTGTCCTTCATATGCAGGAAAAAAGACAGGCAGGCAAGACAGATTGGAGCATTTTCCTTGTGGAGAGACCAGAAAGCATCCAGCCAAAGTGAGAGCCCCACAGTGCTGGCAGCCCTGCACCTCCCTGATCTCTGTGAAGTGCGCTCATGAAACTGAGGGGGGAACCAACATGCTTTGAAAGACATATGTATCTCAGAGCAGCACATGAATCCAAATTCTAAATCTGTATCCATAAAATATATCCAGACAAAAGCACCAGTCTTGCCAACATGGACTTTGAGTGAGTAAAGCTGCTATTACTTGGACTACTACAGCCAGTCATGCAGGGAGCACAGCAAAGCTTTCACTCCTGTAGTAGCTCTAGGATTTGTAAGGCAAATAATGAATTTTTACTGGAAGAAACTAATTTGAGTTTCATGAATTTCCTGCCCTCAAAATCCAGTTTCTGTGGTTTCTTATATGTTAAGAATAGTCACTTCTCTCTCTGCTCGTACTTTGGGCTTGATTACCCTAGCAAGGATTGCCTACAAGGAGGAATATATGAGATAATGTGGTGGCATATATAAGACTCACTTAATAATTTAGTGTAATTGCTAATCGATCTCATGATTCAATTAATGCTGAAAGGCTTGTGAAATCTGGCTTATTTTCCCTGCTCCCAGGAGCTAAATTGATAGGAATGTTTTTTATTGCCAAGAATTATCAATATTTACAGACTTGTATATTCACAAACATCTGAGAGGTTTTAGCCTCAGAATTCTTCTGTTCTATTGTTTGCTCTTTCATCTTCTTTCAACATGGAGAGTGACTGATGTTTGGTCTGCAGACACTAAAAATAAAATACATATCACACTCAACTCTCATTCTAGAAGTTAAATATAATTTTGGCTGTTAAAGTGCCCTTCAATGAAATAATAAAATTCAGTTCATATCCTTGTGTGAAAACAAAAACTCACCATAAATATCATGTTAGCTTGGTTGTTTTTCTCCTATCTTGCCACTCTTTCTGCAGTAAGTAGTACCTATATGCAGGCACACACATAGGCACTTCCAGTAATATACTTTCTCTTGTCTTTGTACATAATATACACTTTAGATTTTTGAGTCAACATTGAACTCTTAAACCTCAATGCAAGCTTGAAAAACAGATCATAAAAAATGTCAAGTAGACTAAAAGTCAAAATTAATGAAATATGTTGTAAGTAGGTTAGAGTAATGAAGATAAATTACAGAAACACTAGTGTAAATTCTAGATGAGGGGGAAGCTGCAAAGGTGTTGCATCAGTTGCTGTCTTATTATTTTTTCCTTTCACTCTTATTGCCACCAAGTCAAAACTCCCAGTGACTGAACACTAGGAACTGTTTTCTTAATAGCCATTGTCCCGGATTAGAAGACTCATTCTCAGCAACATGGTGAGCATACAATTACAGTTTAATTGTTCTTTTCACCTCTGAACTCAAGGAATGACAACTGTATTTCCGGTGTACTTGAGTGCAATTACTTTGGTGGTAAGCAAGGAAGGAAATTCCCTGCAAAAGTGTGAGAAAATCAGCTACCCTTTTATTTTCCCTTGAGAAAGAAAATCTAATTACTACAGGCATCATAAAGAGATGGAGAATAGAGAAGAGCCTTTGTAAATACCCTGGGAAGAATGATTTCTGTGAGAATCCATTATGTGAATGTATTGATAAAGATAAATGAGTATCCATTAAAAAATCCATTGCATTTATCAGAATCCAACACAGCTTGAATCTAAGCTGTGTCAGCTAGCAAAATATACTAAAACCTCTCTGTTTTATATACAAGCAGATATGAGTGTAGGGGTCAGTTCAAAAGACCTTGCAGTTACCCCAGGTAAGGACATATTTATGAGCAATTAATGGGAAGTAGTTGGTGAAAACTACTGACTACCAGCAAATCCTTTCCACATGGTACATGCAAAGTAATTTGAGGAAGATCATACCAGACAGCTGACCTCACACACTGAACCAGTAAATACATTAATTATTTTCTACCATGTTCCTTTGTCTCAAACATTTGTAAGCTACTCTATAATAGGAACAGGACAAGAGGAGCATGTTATGAGAGAGAAAAATATGTTCAAGCATTATTGGCTTCTGCTGCTGAAGTCCTCGATAAAAGGGGTGCAACAGAAATGAATGAAAGGAGCAGCAGTGAGAGGAAAAGGCTGGGATGGAGCTCAGAGAGGTTGTCTCAACAAAGCTTGTTTGCAAGCATAATGGATGCTTAGGCTGTGAGCTGGTTGCATCTACATCTGTCTCATGTGTGTTAGAGATCATTGGCAATGAGCTCTGTTAGAGCTTCCTCTGCAAGGGGAAAGATCACATTTTACCCTGATGCCTATTGACATATCAAAACCAATTAACTTCCCGGTACATGTACTTTTTTATGCTTAAGTTAAAATTAATTTCATATTATTTCAATTACTCTTTCACTATTTATAGACTTAAGTTCCTCACTGACTTCTATTGCTTTGACTGCCAAATACATTTATTTAAGATTATATGTCAACTAGTAGTATAAGCCTAATTATTGCAGAGCTCCATGGAAAATTTATTTTGCACAGTTGAGAAAAAGAATTTGGCAGGATTTTTTTCTTCCTATGATATAGAAAACATCTAATGATTCTACCTAGAAAGCCCGTATTTAGATAAATGACCAGTTGAGAAATGTCTCAGTGTGGGTCAGATCTTCACAATCAATAATTTTTTAATATTAGGCCACTGCAGAATTACCTTATCTCTCATGTAATTTTAGGTGTACCTGTTGTGTTGCATCATTATAATTTCATTGTATCTCCCCAGCAGTAACCACGTGCAAAATTTTAGTGTGTTACATTTTAAATTATATTTGTATTGAAAATATATGTAATATAAATACATTTATATTGAAAATTCCGTTTCCAAGGTCAGTGTATAATGTTACCATCCTTTTGAATGAACGTGGTAAAGGTACATTGTCCTAGAGTGAAACAGAGAGCAGCATCTGGTAACGGCTCAGCCTGAGTTACCCTTCTGTTGGCTTGTTCAAGAACTGAGGTGGTGCAGCTGAGGCAGGAGAGAACACAGGGACTTAGGATCTTAGGCATTGTTTGCATCCTGCTGTGGAGTTCATGCTGCCCATGCTATGGTGCCCGAGTAAGTTTAGATTTAATGAGTGTAGTGGTTCTCTCAGATCCCAGTGTGAGCACACACCTTGGGCAGCCGGCTTCTCTGGATGGTTAACAGAAAATGCAGAAATGACTGCACACATCCTTCCTCTCCGTTTTCCCTCCTGCAGGCTCACAGGGTGAGATAATAGAAAGGGACTCGACAGAAGTCAGGATTTAAGCCCTGTAAAAGTGAGAAGGTACTGCTGCACCCCATCCCACCTGGGACTGGGCATCCTTAATTTTCACAGATATGAGGCTGAAGCTCATGAAAACCCCATAGCTGATGCTTCATGCTGTCCTGATCCTAGATGTTTCTCATGTCTCCTTTTATCAGGTCACATATTTGGAGACAATGGATTTACTAATTAAAGTTGACAGCTAAATTTAGAACAGTTAATTAGTGGAGGCACCAGACTCACAGCCTGGGCACAGGTTCAAGGTTTGGAGGACATTGGTGTAGTTTGATTACAATGTTCCCATCAGGCAATAATGCCTGCTGCTGTGGGCAGAAATATGAGAGAGAAATTGATTGTGAGGTTGGAAGTGTACTCTGAGCTGAAAGAGAAGGTGAATGATGTCAATAAGGACAATAATCTCCCCACAGATTATTACAAGGAGGGAAATGATCCTTGGAGCTGCCCAAAATTTCCCCAGTAGACAGTGGCATTTGGGTAGAAGTAAGGTGCTTCTGAAAATTAGGCTACTTCAGATTTTTATTTACTTTCTCAACAGAAACAAAATCCACTTATACAACTATATTATACAATTGACTGTATAATTTATTTGTATTATATATACAGTGATATTTTTTTTCTTCCTATTAACAAGCTCAATATTAAAGAAATTAATTCCCCATAGAGAATAAATTAAAACAAAAACATCCAGAAAAGACAAAACCTACAAAAAGCAGATGGTGCCACATATAACATGCCATCAATTTTTATGCATCTGTGTAAAAAGGTTGAGATGTTCCCAGCTTTGATGTAAATTCTACCCATCAACCCATCAAAATATCACAACTGTATTCATGATTGCAACAAATGACTTTCTATTCACTAATCCAAACCCAGCACACTTGCATCAGCAGAGACTGGGAGGAACTGTGCATGCTCATATATTAAGGTAAGCCTACAGTGGAACCTCTTGCTCTTCACACCAAAAGTAAACTTGTAAATTCATGACTTTTTAAATGTTTTCTACTTCTGCTGCCACTAAACTTCCTTCCTAATAACTGATGTGGACAAAGAGGAAGGTTCCCTAATGACTACCCCTGGGTAGTCCCTGGGTCTAGTTTTACAATGGATCTTTAAGAACCTTTTGCCTTTCACTTTTCAATTAATTTTTTTTCAAATGCCAAATTTGAAAAATTTTTCAAATCTGTCTGTCTTTTTCAAATCTGTCACAGTCTGGACCTTAATCCGTATTTGCTGTTTCTAAGTTCAGTGCTTTAATCACTGAAAAAAAAAATCTAATTAGTTTATACAGAAGAATGTATTGACACATGAAATATGTGGTCAATAATCAATTCATGTACCTTCATATCAGAATTAGTATCTGTTCACGTACACCCATGTCAGAATTAGTATCTGAGCCTGAATTCCACTGAGCCCAGAACAGCTCCAGTGCTCAAAATCACATTCTGGTACATCAAAACCAGGTGCTGATATATCTTGTCACTGTCCAGCCCCAAATTAGCACTGCTGGACTGTCTTATTTCATGACAGTAGACACAGAAGTGAAAGATGCTCATGGGTTTAGAGCTAACAGTTAATGCCAGCTTACTCCCAGAGACAGAGCTTGTTAAAGAAAACAGACTATAGCATTTAAGCATAAAATTAACAGTATGGAAAATAAAATATGCATAAATGTAATGCAAAACTAGAGAGTTTCTAAGGGTGAACTCTGAATTCTTACTGGGAAAGATACTTTCCAAGTAATGACACCATGGGGGTTACTAACCCTTCTCAGTTATCATTTGAGTCAGTAACAACTTTATAACTACTGGACTGACATGGCTCAGTACATCTGGTGTGACTTATGGACATCATTAGCTTCAAACTGATGAAAAGAAATCTTTCTTCCACTGTTTCTGTATTATTAGCTGCAGCAATTTTACAATAGTTTGAATATATTCAGCTTTACTTGACCCCTGTAGGATAATATATTTATGCTATTTCTGTCATTCAAAGTCCTGTATTGGGTCTAAAGGCCTTTTAAAAAGTATAATTTACCACAATTGAAGCTGCAGACCTATATAATGCATATAATACTTTGTATTTGGACTTTTAAAAGACAAGGAAATACCTCACATATCATCACTTTTTTTTTCTTTCTTTAGGCATGATAGCATCAACTTAATCTATTTTGATACCAAGTTCTGCTGCACACAGGTGTTATTCTGGGTATCTATGGGTTTCTTTCTCCATATATATATAAAACAAACTTGGATCACATGAAGAACTAGTGAAAGAATAATCAGATACACAGCTATTTTTAATAGAAGGAGGAACTGTGGAATACCTAATCAGGGATGTTTATGACATTCCTTGTAAAATGGAAACATTTCAAATGGAAGCTGACTAAAAGTAATCATTAGCACAGTCTGCCTGTGTTATTGGATTTTTCTGCAAAATAGGTAGGATGACAAATCCTGGGATTTTACTCACTTTTGATTCAAGTGGACTCTCACTGGACTCAAGGGAATGACTGGCCATTTTCCTATGACAATTTACCCTCCATGTTGTGTTACATGTGCAAGCAGAAGTACATGTTCACATTTACATCTTCAACCTTTTTGAAGACTGGTCCTTAAACAAATTGTCCAAGGACACAGACTGAATCAGTAAATCACATAAATCATAATTTACTTACATTTTGGTCACTTCAGGTTTTGTATGCAATACTATAGCTATACTATAATAACAGCATTCAACATTATGTTAGAGTACACCTAATTTTATTTTCTGTTTTGTGTCATCCATCTCTGAGGTTTTAATGTCTAATTCTCATCACATTTAAAATAGAAAACTTACATCTCTTTCTATAGTGTGATTATAGCTCTTTTATCATTCCCTCTAGTATAATGTCACAAGGAATTTTCTTCTGCTTCATATACAATTTAATTTCCTTTTTAATTGGCATTGTGTAGTATGGTATTTGTCAGGAATATCCACATTTACATTTTTATACCTACGCATATTTTCAGAACAAGAAAAATTAGAAGTCAGTGATGAGATTAATGCAAATATTATCTGACTGGCAGATCTTTAGGTCTCAAACTCTGATTTTCTATATGTGACTATTGTATTTTCCAGAACTAAATATTCTAAAGAAAGCCATTACCCTGGCTCTTTCCTTGGTCAACATATAATAAATTAGACTTGCCTCACTTTTCTGCACTGACTGAGTGAACCACAATCTAATACCATATCTCAAATAGGTTTGACAAGTTGCCTTTATGTTAAGTTTTTTTACCCGAGTTCATCTATATATAGAAAATAAAATTCAAAAGATGTTTAATTAAAATCTGCTAAACTCCAGGCACAGCTCAACACAAAATTACGAATCTTGTATTGTTGCAGATCTTGAACAAAACTAGGAAGATCAGTCTGAATGAGATATTCTGCCCCTAGAAAAGACATTTGGTTGTCTTTGCTTGTCAGAAAAAAATTTGCAGAGCAAAAGATATTTCTTCTGAAGGACATTAGAAATCCCAACTTTCCAGGACAGTTCTAGGGTTCCACGTGATTTTGGCTCCCATTACGGCAGAGTCGAGCTTGAAGCGAGGGGTTCTCAGCTTGTGTTTAGGACTGTCTCTCAGATATTCAGTGAAGGCTTGGATACAGCTCTGTGGGCTGAACAGGTGATGGAGGGAAACTTGGTATCATGACAGAGTGTTTAAAATCCATTTCATGAGTCACTACTTTGATTCATGTTTCCTTAATTCTGCTGTTTCAACTGAAGTCATCGTGTCCCATGGGGATCATAATTCAAGATGGTCAGGAAACTGTAGTGAAAACATGGCTAACATTCACATTTATGAGCAACAGGGATGTGAATCAATTGAGTCAGTATTTTAAGAATCTGCTTTTTAAGTAACGGTACTTTTTTTGGCAGTGAGACAACTAAATACCTCACTGCACCTAAGGCAAAGGGCTGTCTTTTTTGGTCTGGTTCTGTCTGGAAGTGAATCACAGTCAGAAGGACTTTGGAGCAAAAAAAAGACACTTCTGGGATTCCTTGCATCATCTCATGATCATATGGTTATTATTCCTATTAATGTTTTACTTCACTGTGGTTTCAGAGTTGTGATCTTTCACATGTTATTTCTAAAATGTAAACATGGAAGAAAAGCAGTAAAATATAAAACAAACTTCTACCAACAGGTTCTCCAGCTGAAGTGCCTTTTGGGTCATATTTGGATGCTGATGTGTAATGCTCCTTTTTGAGTGAACAAAGGAAGCTCACATACAGGTTTAACCTTTAGAAAAAGGAGAGCAAGAATGGCAATGTTGTTTACAGCTCTATAAAATTCTGAGGTACTTAAGCTAAGTTCTGTTCCATTAATGTACTTCCTGAGTTTTTCATTTTACTTTGTTCGCTAGTCGGGGCAGGCACTAGATTTGAGTAGAACACCTATAGCTGGTAAGAGAGAAGAAAGTGAAAGAACCTATTTTTACTTGTGAAATGCAAATCATTGAACTAAATAATTAATGCAGTGCAGTCTAATTTCTTAGTCCAGAACATCAGCTTTTATAACTTGTGCAAAATCTGAAACACATCCAGCTTTATCTTTAGAAATAAATACATATGTTAATTGTAGCTTGCAGATTTTATAACTGGATGAAATTCCAGTATATTTATATGGAAAAACAAATTATTGATATTCATAATTAAAACTGTAATTAGTTTTCTAGAACTTAACTAAGAGCTTACTTACATAAATAATGAAAGAGTTTAAGTTCCTAGGGTGAAATTTATAATGTGGTGGGTGCCTGCAACTGTATTTGCATGAAACTATAATTAAAAATCTGTCTTAATGAGGATAAGTTAGAGGACTTTGATTATGTAGAAATGAAAAAAACAATTAGTACATGAGAAAAATAGAAGAGACCTTATTTATTATTAAGTTTCTTCTATGGAAGACATTATTAGCAAGAAGTTATCTTTTAAAATAATGATGCTGTAAATGGTAATTTAAGAAAGTGCATATAATTTTCTTATGCATTAAAGTATAAAGCAATTCAACAGCTCCTGGTCAAATATGTTAAAGTGCCAGTGTGGCAGGAGGATAATCCATGGTCCAAAAGCCATATCCATTGTCCAGAAGGATCCGTTGACTCTCAAATTTCCTCAAGGCAGAGAATTTCTTGGTGACCTAGTGCTGCTGCTATGACTCTCTACCACAGCAACACATACATCCTGTATGTGTTTTGGATAAATAAGAAGGGTTTATCATAGGAGTCTGCATGTGTCTACTGATTACTGTGCAAAGGCTCTTGGCAATGAGGGTAAATTAGCATCAGTTTTTGGCCCTTTTTTTTGTGACTGTCAGTGTACCAGAACTGCATATCTCAACAGTGGGAGGATGAACAGGGCATGTTGGATCTTATTCTTGCTTTGCCTTTTCTTGTCTCTATGCCAGGACCAAAGAGTAAAACTGTCACTCAAAACATGAGATGTGTTGGCCCCACTGAAAGGGAAAATCGGATCTTGCATTGGAGGGCACCTGGTGAGTACTGTTCTTCAAAGGACCAAACCCTTTACTCAGTGCATATCTTGTAAACACCGGAGATAGAACAATGGTAATTCTGGGGTTGGTAGGGAAGGTGACTCTGGAAAGTGTCTCTTCTTTGTCCTCACAGCTCCACTGTATGGCTGTGTGGGAGATGTATTGGTCTAGTTTGTTTAAACCTGCTCTGTGAATCGTGTGGCAACTGGACCATTAGCTGATGTTATCGTCACATAGCAGAGTTCAGTTTCAGGGCTAGACAGGCCTTCTGCTCCTCGTGATTTCTTCACATTCTCATGTCACTGCTCACTGGGTTTAGCCTGGGGAAAGAAACCAAGCATAAGAGAGCAGGGGAAAGATGCCTGAAAATACAGCCCCTGTGCCAAGATCCATGGGGAATATTTTTCCTCTTTCTTTTACTTTTTCAAATATTCTAATGATCTGTTTGCTTCATACTCAAAGAGTTCCTAATTAAATATGCACAAATTCTTGGAGTTCTCTGGCCATTTTCACTCTCCTCTCTGGGCTGAGTTTCCTATGATCCAAGGCCAACTCTGATTCAGCACAGCTGCATAAACTTGGTGTATACTCCTAAGCAGACTGCTAGATTGTGAGACAGCTGAGAGAAAGCACGTAGCCTGCAGCCTTGTGAGATAAGAAAGGTTGTTGAGGTGGGGATAGGCAGCAGTTCAAAGATTCAAGAGGAAAAATGTTGACATGAAAAGGCATAAAATCCTAAGAAAGAAAACTAAGAATAGGAAGCTGCCAACTCATCAACATCAAAGGTCAGCCCACTCCAAGGAGACCAACCCCATGTGGCTGGCAGCTGCTTGTCCAGCAAAGACTCACTGGGTGTGGTGAGCCTATTAATGTCTAGTCCAGCAGTCCTCATCAGCCCGAGCTATTTATTAAGTCTATTAGGAAACAACTGTGGAGTTTCTTTACAGGTGGCAAAATTTGCCTGATCAAACCTGTGAGGGCAATGATTTACCCGCAGCTTCACCTTCCCCGCCCACCCCCCCCCCCTCAACCCCAATGCTCTCTTGCTAGAGCTACTTGTTTGTCAAAAGCTTGTCTTCCTCCTCCAAATACAGACTGCTCATTTGGGGTTGAGCAGCAGACTTTGAATCTTCAGTTATACTTCAGGAGAGAGAAGGCATTTGCCTTCCTAGCCCCTTGACCACAACTTGTCCTTGTTTTCACAAACTTCTGGCATGATTATGATGCATGTATTTGCTCTCTCAGTTAAAATTGTACTGGAAAATACTCAAGCTATAACCTGGGTAATAGTGCCAAAACTGTGATGAAATAATTTTCTACTTCAATTTGTATCCAAAGATTTCCCAACTATATTTTAATGACACGTTTGCAGAGAAGTTGCAAAACCAGAGTCAGTCTATTTGCTAGATTTTTACAATAGAGGGAATTTAACACTGACACACTCAGCACTTTCTACTTAATTTTTTTAAAGAACAAAATATCATTTTGTTAATGTACATTTTACAGTGAATGTCTTTCAAGCTGGCATTGCAGTGATCAAGAATGATCATAGATATCAGGTTGTTGATAAAAATAAACATGATTATTACATACACTTTGAGTACCTAAAGCAATAGAACCTGATTTTTGGTTAATATACCAGTCCACTCAGCTTGTCTTGGTGCAGGAAAAACATGAAGGAGGGAACACGTCCGATGTCAGTTTGCCAGTTCTGTTTCTTGTCATTGAGTAAAATAAGTACACACTTGTCATTTCAGTTGCTTGGGAAGGCATAATCCCTGCATGTTAATGGATTACTAAAGAGTGTTCCTTCCACTTCACAACTTTTACACCTCTTCATCTATCAAAACAAAAATGTTAAGAGTAGATAGGAGCACAGTCTGTGGATTCACTGTCATCCATCTTATTCTTTAATGAATGAGCAACAAAATATACACACAAGATGTAGACAGTACGGTATTCAAAATTCTGTATCATTTACAAATGGGCACCTTATAGGGCATGCAACATGTAATAAATGACTGCTGAATGCATGTGAATAGATGGGCTGGCAGGGATTTGTGATAGCTTTCTTCCTCTACTTCTTTTCATGACAAGTAGTGTATATAATCTAAATACCTAGGAATACTTTATTTGCAGGCCATTGTCAGCAGTCCTGAAAAATCTATAAGTTTGAATAGTGACCATGAAAGATGCCTTTGAAAAACACACCATTAAAATCACACTATTCTCAATAATCAAGTCAGGATTTCTTAGATGGGAAGGTATCATCTGCTTATGTGGATATGGAATGAGGAATTTAAATGTAATTGTACCCTCTCAGCTACAGGAAATCTGCCAGTAGTATTTAAAGAAAGTGCACAGGATAATTAGTGCTTTTTATTTTGGAGACTTCATTCAAGACTGATAACTACCATTCACATTTTTCTTCCTTTTTGAAAACATGAGCTTTTAAAATTACCTTCCAGTTACAAACTAAGAGAAGCCTCCTTTAATTAACGAGGAAAATTTCTGTTGTACTGGATGCCCAGTCAAAAACTTAGACATCTAGGGTTTGTATCAGGTTTTCTTAGACAATGGCATCCTTCACAGAATAAAACCTACAAACACAACAAAACAGAAGATCAAACCTTATGAAATACACAGTGAATTGTCTTATGAACTTGGTTCGAAGCCTCCACTGAAGTCAATAAAGATCTCTTGATTTATTCAATTTCTACATGACTTGTATGGACAGACCTGCATCCTGAGCTCCTCTTCCAAAAGCACTTTATTTACTTGGGCTTAAAGATACTGAGTAATACTGTGACCTGGCTTCTGCCTTAGGTATGGCCTACCCAAACCCAACTTGGAGCCTGGACAGCTTTGTATTCATGGAGGTAAATAGATAGATAGATAGATAGATAGATAGATAGATAGATAGATAGCAGATAGATAGAGATAGATAGATAGATAGATAGATAGATAGATAGATAGATAGATAGATATAGATAGATAGCAGATAGATAGATAGATATAAAATCACAAGTAAAATTTTGATCCTTTTTAAAGCAGGCAACAACACACCAACTTTGCAGGAGTTATTGGTTAGAAACTGTACAACAGAATGCAGGTGTTGATAGTCTTTAGTGACTTCCCACAGCTCTCACTAGCACTTTGTTTTGTCACTTTTGTACCTCCTCATTCTTCTTTTCTATGTCTGGTTTCCAGTTTGCCTTTCAGTGTGTAAATAGTCAGATATTCTCAATGGCAGTGTTTCCACTTACCATTTAAAGCAACAAGCACCTGGAGATGTCACCTAGACAAGCCAACACTTCCATAGCTGTTAGGCATTGCAACTAGTTCCTTGGCAGATTGCGGAATTGAAGTTCGTTTTCTTGAGCAGCTGTGTTTAAAGATGATCAGGCTACTGGATGGGGGAAGTAGTTTTATGTATTAATGTTGGGTAAGGAATAATCTCATTTCTGCTAATTAAGAGAAGCTAGAAATTTCTGGAACTATTTTCATTCTCCACCCTGGCTAGGTCATCCTGTGAGCCTAGCACATGCTAGAGAAAGTGGTGGATCTGTGGTCAATATTTTTAAAGTTACTATAATAATGTTATTCAAAGTCGGTAGTTGCTGAGCAAGAAAATATTGAGTAACACAATCATTCTAGGGGGTTTTGCCCATTTTTTATTTTATTTTTTGCCTCTCAATAATGAAAAGAATTGGTCTTCACTGAAAGTTGAGAGTTTCAGCAGCATGCTCATGTTAGGTTTGGGTTATGTATGGCTTCTACCAGCACAGCTAACCAGTGATTTCCACAATTCATTGGTTTAGGCACTTTTTACCTTCACATGTGAAAATAATGTTCTAAAATGTACTAAAAACTTCTTAGTGACTTTAAATTTAAAATACAATTTTCTCAAGCAGATCTGAATTTTTAAAAAAAGTTATTTAAGCTTCATACAAATGAAGACTACCAGATGAAAAAAATTAATGATTTAGGTTCTAAACTTTTGAGTGTGAATGCATAAAGATGGATAGGAAGAATGTTTTTCTTTGAAACTTTCTGTAGCCTTTTGCCGAGGAAAGGAAAAAGGACCTCTCACAAGTATTTTGCAGCATGTAAAAATTTCTAGGAAACTCCAATACAACTACATCAATCCAGGTTGCTGAAAAAGGAACTTAGACATACTTACAGCTCTAAAAGGGACAAGGACCTCTGGTCAAGCATACTATGGATGTTCATCTACAGGCATTTATAGGAATTTATAACTCTAATCTGAGTTGCAAAAAGAAGACTTGACCACAGCCTAAAAACAGAATCTCCATCTAGCTTTGACACTGGGCTATTCACTGCCTTCAATAAATAATTCAAATCAAGATTTTGATCAAGACAGTATTCAGAAAGTCAACAATAGTTATAGAATGTACTTGTTTCTACTAAATCTTCAAATGTTACTGTGGCAGTGTCATATTGAGTGGTGATGTAGACAGCTACTTAATTGCTGTTTCTAGTTAGATTTTGAGGCAAGATGTTGGGGATTTATTAGACAAATCCTTTTTTATGTTTATATGAGAGTTTGGTTGCTGGGTTTTGAAATATATGACATACTTTTTAAATGCTAGGAAAACCTTTTTATTTAATATCTGCATTCTCTTTAGCACAGTGAATGTCAATACTATGTTTTAAAAAAACCTTCTTATAAAGTTTGTTTTGAAAGTCTTCTATGTGAAACTGGGAATTAACAAATAGCCCAGCTATAATAAATAATTATTTTGTTGCAAACCCCAAATTTGTTTTTTGTTGTTGATCCGTATGTTGCAAACCTCCAAAAAGTTTAAAATGCTTCCTTAGGAGTAGTTGGTGGAAATTCAGAAGGGGCACTTAAGCTAGTGGAATGCCATGGCAGATACAGGGAAGAGCAATGATGATTCTTGGTCAATTCTGTGCATGTTGAATGTATCAAAATCAAATCCTCAGGAGCACTGAGGGTCTGATGAGACTGGTGATCAGATTGGCAGTAAAGTAGTTGATTTTGCTAAACTTGTAGTCTGTGTGGAAAAGTCGTCTAACTACAAACCAGTAGGTGGCAATGACTGACAGCCTGAAGAGCACAGAAGGACGTGGTGTGGTCAGGATGCTCTTCAGATTATATAATTTGACTGTCACCTGTCCTACCACAAAGTGTTGCTGTCTCTAAGAGGTTCTTCTAGCCTGTGTGCAGCTGTGACATAGTGCCTCTGTCTCCCTGTCTTGGCTACAAGTCACATTTTTGTTAATGACTCAATCTATATGGAATCAATTCCAAGCTATTAAATCTGCTCAGCACAGGCATGGGTGCTGTGGATCTGGCATTGTTTTCAGTCCTTTTGGAGATATCACACCTGTTGGTGGCTTGGAGGTGAAAATCTCTAACTAGCTGTTGCTCAGCATTGTCTCCTTTGAATGGAATAGGATGTTCCATACAGGGATGGATGGCCTCCATATTTGAAAGTGTAATCTTAACTCTAAATTAGTAACTTTCATTCTTCAACTCACATCACCTTACTTTTTGTCTTGGGAATTACAAATCAAATCCCCATGCATAATCTGACTGATTTTTGTTAGGTTTCATTCAGGAAAATTTCCTTGTACCTATGTTATGTTCTGTGCCTGCCACTTTCTTGGTTAGCTTAATTTGTGGCATTAAATTGGAAAGTTAGCAGGTAAAGTTTTTAACTTCCCTTCTACGAGATAAATTTTGAAAATGGCTGAGTATCCTAAACCATATTTAGCATGGCTTTTTAAATCCTAAAAGATGGCACTTTGAAAGCAAAAAATGTATAAGAAACACAATACTTCTGTAATTGCCTTTATGGTGACAGTGCTCAGTGCCAGGATATCAGCTTCACAAGATCCCTGTTTCAAAAAGAGTGAAATAATTTTAGCAATGGCTTGTCAGCTCTATTTAACTTTAAGTTTCAATTTCTCTGACTATCAATATATTCCCTCCTTGTTGATATATTATCACCTTCTGAAGGGTCTCACTGTGATGTACTTAACACTTCAAATAATGACCGCAGACAGTGGAAGCTGGTGACAAACAACGTCTTTCAGAAGCTATATTGGAGAGAAAGGAGCAAGAGAAGAATGGCTAAAACAGTTATTCTAGAGATGACACTCTATAAAGCAGTACATGTATAGGTATAGACAGTAGTAGCCGTATTAGATCGTAATTTTTAATATATTTGTATTGCCATGGAAGGAATTGTTGGTTAAGTATATGTAGATCAAAGTGTTCTAACTACATTAAAAAAATACAATTTCGTGTTTAGACTCAGAAGTACATGTACCTTGAGTTCTGTTAACTCCAAGAATTTAGTATAATATTGAAGTATGTGATAATTTGAATATTTGATGGTTTACTGATGTAGTATGAATTTAATCAAGCAACAGCACAATGAGGGCTGGGTAACTTGGCTCACAACTCATGTAGGCTGTTACTAATATAATCTTCTGATTCCTTTCCTCTCTTTGCCAATTGCACCAACAATTTGGCATGCATAGTAAGAAGTTATTACGGATTCTGCAGCAGCCTTCCTGTTGCCTAGTACAGATAACACAAATCTTGTTAACAGTCTGACAAAATATAAATGGCTTCATAATGAACTGCCACCTTTTTAATATCTCCACAACTTCATAAATGTTATCTGGCAACTGCAGGGGGCTAAAGTTATGCTTTTAGAAGGCTGAAATTCAGTACCATACTTGCACCTATCGTGTGTCCCCCACCCCTCAATGTTTTTCTTAGCAGAAAACAATAATTAAACTTTATCTGCTGTATCAAACACAGGCATATCCATCCATTTAATTATGATCATGTGGAGAATGTGATAAAGCATAGCTTTTAAAACTGATGATATTTTACAATTTTAGAGGAATCAGCAAAACTCAAACTCTTCCTAATTTTCCATGCTTTTGTGACTGTGTTGAAATTATCTCATAATCTTATGTATGTCTCAACAGGATATATCCTATTGTGTGGTACCCTCATCAGACAGGCCTGGGTGCCCCCAAGGCACAGGCAGGGTGTAGGAGAGCTGCAGGGTGGGGAGCACAGGCATGCTCAAGTGGGAGGAAGAGCAGGAAGTGTCTTGTGAAGTGACTCCACAGCACTGAGAAAGGTTCTAGAAAGGAAAAATAGGGAATCTGTATGGGAAGAAAGAACAGCACTCTAGGGATGAGTAGGTGTAGCTCCTTGTGCAGTCACTGCTCACTGGGTGCAAGCAGGAACAGCTGGAGGTGAATAGGACTGGAAAGTGAGGCTGCAATAGGACCAGAAAGCTACGGGACAGGAAGGCAGGCACTAAGAAAAGGAGTTTATAATCTTCTTCCAGAAAACAAGATTGGAAATAAAATTTTATTTACTTGGCTCCAAGTTATAAAGTGAAAAATATTCCCAAAGCATCAGACTCTGGATTTCTTTCACCATAGAATGAGATTTTTCAACAGGTTACATTTCAAATCCTGTAATTTACTCAGTTGCATCCTTTGTTTAACAACAACACGATTTTAGTTTCATACAAAGTTTAAGTATGGCTGAAGGTGACATTGGTGTTTTAAGGATTGTTGTCCCTTGGGGAAGAAAAAGGAAGGATAACGGAGCTTGTGATGTTATTTATGGCAGACAAATTTTCTGTGAATGTTCAAAGCTCTACTGCTGCATAGAAAATGCTTTGAAAATGAGAAGGAATTCTCATTATTCTGGGAATAAAACAAATGAAAACAACAGACCAAAAACTCCCAAACTCCCCTGTCCTTAAGTATTTTATACAGAGCATGAGTTGCTGCTGTTTGCATGCAGTCTACAGTTATTTTCTGGTTTGGGCTAGATTCTATGGCTTTATATGGTGGAGTAATTCCTCATTTTGAATTGTTCCACTGCAGTCAACAGATCTGGTCATGAGATATTACTCAGTCAAAGCAGAAGTGCCAGAATCCACTGACATTTTGGTTTTGCACATGGTTGGCTATCTAATTTCCAGATAGTGTTTTGTAAAATGCATGATGGCATCTTTTAGAATATGTGAGTAAGTACCAACAAATAGCAACAGGTAGCAATTGTTTTTGCTCTGAAAGAACACCCTTGTTTCTTTCTGAGTGCAGGTATTCATATGAAAAATAGTCCTTCAGCAAGCATTTGTGTGAACAAAAGGCTCGTTTGTATGAATGTTCATAAATATAGAATCATAAGAGTTGTAAACATGATTGAACTGAATAGTCACTTTGCATTCAAATGAGTGTTAGCAAACACTGAGTGAAGGAAAAGCTGCTGTAAGAGGGCTTTTTGCTCAGGGAATTTCTCAGCAATCACAGAAGGTGTTTCAGGCTAAGTTGTGAGGACAGAGTGGCCTGTCTTTGAGAAGTGTATAAAACAGTGTAGACTTCTGACCTTGAACAGCTTGGACATTCCTATTTTCTTCTGGTAAACACTGGTAGAAAGCTCGCAGTCCTGTCTGAAGTCATCAGCAGTGGATAACCTGCTGTAGGAACTGGAGAATTGTCAAAGAGGGTCCTGACTGTGTGAAATAGATGGGGTTTTTGTCTAATGCACGGCTGGCTTGTGTCCACTTCTGTGCATCTGCACTGTAGTTTTGAAGCTGGTGCTGATAGCTGTGTCACTTTAGGAGATGACTTATTAAAATATGTGTTTCAATTCTCCTCCAAGTAAGTAACATCTCTGGTAACTGTGTGGCCTTTGGATCAAAAGTGAGGAAGAATATCTCT
Organism: Vidua chalybeata; assembly: GCF_026979565.1. Classification (NCBI taxonomy): domain Eukaryota; kingdom Metazoa; phylum Chordata; class Aves; order Passeriformes; family Viduidae; genus Vidua; species Vidua chalybeata. The sequence goes on from NC_071530.1 coordinate 21,889,284, forward strand.
GTTTCCAAGGAGACAAAAGCAGTCCAGACTATGAAAATGACAAATACTACACTGGAACTAAACAATGACTTTGACTCTTCATGAAGAACATTAATTTATCTTGCATGTCCTACCAGATATGAAACTCCATGTGTTGCATGTGTAACATAAGCCTGCCAGGCTTCTCAGACTGCTTTCAAAAGGCCCTGGTTCTGCCCATTTTCCCTGGGCTAAATTGGTAGTGGTGAACCAGCAACCCAAAGGACAAATGAGAGCCGTAATCACTTGTACAATTAATTATTGGCAGACTCCTCACCCCAGGTTTGATCCAGACTGATCAGCAGCCATCCAGCCATTGAAACCTGAACCTCAGTTCAAGTGCATTAATAGAGTCTGGAGACCATTTCCAATAGCAAAATGTGAATGCATTGGACTTAGAGAAATATGTCAGCAAAGTCTATCCCACATTGCTTATTTTAAAGGCCAGAGGATAGATAGGCCTTAGAGTGTGTTCCTTATTAGTATTAAAACTGCCTTTAGCAACAGTCCCTTAACATCTTTTTTTACTGGTAGATCAATTCCCAAATTACTCCTGCCAGGGAAATTGGTATCTGGCCAATCCCAGCAAGACAACAGGTGACTTCGAGACAAGCATGAGGCAATGGTCTCTGTCCCCAGCAATGTTCCCCTGAGAAAACTTCCAACACATAGCAATTGACCTAACCATAGTGAAGACCATGTAGTTATGTGCTTTTGCCATGCAATATTCTAGACATCATTTCTGTATAGAATCAGAACCAGTATAGTACAGAAATAAACTTGCAATTTTTTAAGGCTTTGTATGGGGTTTATTCATCTTTAGGTTAACTGCTGCATGCACAGAAGCACCCCAGGCAGAAGGAGCAAATATCCATAGAGGTTTTTACACTAGAATTTATACTAGAAGAAGCTGGAAAGGTTTTATTAACTGAGAAAAAGAAATTGATTAAAAATATTTGTCAATGTTTTGCAAAAGGAAATTAACCTCTGTTATTTTTCTTCATCCCTTTGCAGGTGAGCAAAGACTTTCCATTTCCAGCAAAAAAAAAAAAACAAAAACCAAACCCTGCGTATATGCAAAACAAATATCTGGTGATGGCTTTGAACCATCAGATAGAATAAGTGCATCCTGCAAAGATTGCAGAATGCTAGATTAAAATGTCCATCTTGGTGTGAGTAAGCAAGCAATGATGCTACTTTGCTCTACCAATAAATTGAGACTGTCTTGGAGATTGACCTGTTTATGCAAGGTGTTGAGAGAAAATATTGCCTGAGTTTTCCTCTATCTCTTTAAGCAATGGTTACATATTTACTATTCCTCAGTCAGCAATGAGAAATGAAAGTATGCTGTCTGTAATTTAACCTCTTCATGTGGGTTTTTACTGTGCTGGCTGATCTTGGGAGCTGTATAAGAAGTCTCAGGAGCACTCTGTAAGTGCATCAGCCTTGGTGATGCCATCGCATGTACAGGCATTGGAGGGGTTTTCCTTGGAAAGGTGCTGATATCATCTTCATCCTCAGAGGCTGTCCACAACAGCAGAAGCATGTAGAGGGTGGGCAGGTAGCAGCTCAGTGGGAGGAAGACTTTGGGTTCATTTTGGTGAGCATGTTGCACTCGGTGTCTCTAGAAAAACCTGCCTCACCACTGGTGGCTTCTGCTGTCTGAACAATGGACTATCAGAAAATTTGTTCACCTGGTCATGCCTTCACTTCTGTGTGGATGTAGTGAATGTAAGATTTTTTCTATAATTTCAAAAAGGACCTCTGCACAACAACAAAGTTACTTCAACAAATATTGTTCTGCCTCACACTTCACATCATCCAGAATGCAAACCTGTCTGCGGGTAATAAAATGTTGCAGACTTACTTTTCCTGTTTAGGGAAGGAGAGAAGTGTCTGTAATGGTCTAGATCCTAATGAGAAAATAATATAATCAATTTTCCAGGGATATTCCATTACAAATAGGTATTTTTGTATACAGAGGAGAGGGAGAGAGTGAATTTTTAGGTAAATTGAAGTTGTGACTACATAATTCCAGTCCTGTCATCTACTTGTTAATGAGATGACTCTGATCCAGTTTTATCTCCCTGAAGTCCATGTTTCTACTAAAAATGCAAATAGAAGGAATCACCTTCTGAGGATATTTATCCCTCTCCATTTTAAGAAGTCTGTGCGGCTTTGTTGAGACAGCTAGTGCACACAAGGCAAATCTCACCCTGCCACATCTAGCCCCTTGGACTGGAAAGATTGGCAAGCTTAGGCATATTTTCCAACTATTGAGTAGCATTATACTCTAATATTTTTACAAATTACTGTCTTGCATAATTAACCTCTTGACCTAGAGCTTTTCAAAAAAGATATTTGTACATGTGCAGCAAGATGAGGTCCTTGAAAGAATGAAGTCAGTTTAAAACTATTTGCTACAATTTATTCTGAGAGTACGAATGTTGCAACTGGAAGGCAGTTGACTGACGCCTGTAGAGCTAAGTCACTTTTGCTATTTAAGTAAGTACTGCAATGAAAAAAGCCTATGTAAAACATTTTATTCCAAACTGGTATATAGGATCTGTCTGATATCACTGTAAATCCATGGATCTAGGATATGACAGCTACCAATTGGGAAATATCTTATTTTCCTGTAAAGATGGTTCTTGCTCTGCATTACTAAACTGTACAAATCTGTGAAACCAGCATAATAGACAGATTTTTTTTTAAGATGTAAAAATGCAGAATACAGTCTGTTTTCTGTTCCAGCTTGCAGACAGCTTTAAATATCAGTGATCCCAAAGCAAGAAAATACTGCATGGGCACCTTGTACTGCAAAAGGACAACTAGTTTAAAAACTATGTGTTCATGCTCAGTATTTAAAATTAAATATTTCCTAGATTCAAATTATTGATATCAGATTTTCATTTAGAACACTAGGGGGCAAAAAACAAAACAACAAACCTATTCAAATTATCCTTTGGCTAAGTTATCAAGTCACAGCAATAAAAAAGGGTCCTGCTTTCCTGACACAAAATTATGCTCCATCATGAATCATTCAGCATTAAAAGAAATCAGGCATTGGATAAAAGTTAAAATTCATGCTGGGCTCTAATGGAGGAGGAGTACTCAAACCCAATTCCCTTTAAATTGCCCTTCTGTTAGAGACATTAAATTAATTCCTGCACTTGTGCAGACATGATGGATCATGTTGAGTGCAAATGTTTGGGGTTTTTTTAGTAGAAAGCCTGAGGTTTAAAGCTTTCCACCCTTAGCTCACTACATGACACAACCTTATTTTACAATTTTTTTTTAATTCAATCAAATTCAGAACTCTTCAGAAAATTGTCAATATAATACCAATATTTTCACGTTTTTTAGCCATCCAGCTAAAGTGTAATTTAAGCAAATATCTTATTGGAAGTGATTTGTTTTTGTTGTGATAACAGACTTTGGAGGGATTGTCTGAAGGCACTTCATAGAGTCTCTGCCCCACAACCTCTCAATGATATAGTTGGATTGGAGAAAGATTAGAGCATACTAAATGTACTGTGCTAGATAATCCCACCAAACTACTGCTCTCAGTGTTCACAGGATTATTCTAGAGTGGGTATAATGAAAATCAAACAGGATTTTGTTAGGAAAAAAAATACTATTAGTGCCTCTAATAAATTATTTCCTGTATATTGGATGTTTGTGCCTGAATTTGGTTGGCTTCACTAAACATTGCCAGTGATCATATAAGCAGCAAGGTTGTCTATTGACCTAAAGCCAAGTAATTGCTAGTGGTTGTACTGGCAACTTGGTTTTCTTCAGAGGAGTTTAGGGACTAAGCCTTCTGATCTCATACTTCCTTTTTTGTGATGATTTAAGTTTGATTGTAGCCAAGTGAGGTTTTTACATACAGTGATCTTCTGTATGCAGCACTTCTAGGGAAGTGACATCTCTTATTCCTTCTTCATGAGCTATATCATTGGCACATCCTTCTGTGTAGCACTTATAAAAAAGGAACAAAGCTTCATTAGCTAAAGATAGCTGCAATTCACTATATCTTTGGCTCAGATTCTTGTCTGTGTCTCAGAAATAGAAAAAGGTCCCAAGAAGAGGCTCTGGATCATGGTTATTTGTTTCTATGAAGGTGAGAAATGGTCTTGCCCATTTTTCCTGGCCATGACAGTGTTACCCTTTCCATATGAAGCTTCTGGGTTATGTTCTCCTCTTGGCTACAAGTGTACAGAAGAACAAATTTGAATCCAGGTTTCCATGTCATATTTATTCATGGAAAAATCCAACGGAAGGGACAATATGCACTACTATGTGCATGTGCAGGGCCAGGGTAAAAGAAGGAATGCTCTAGCCAGGCCTCAGCAAGCCAATGGAATATGCACAGTAGTAGAGAGAGGTTGGAGCTTCTCTCCTTTGAACTAGTCTGTGTCAGCTGCCTGGGGCAATTAAGATTTATAGCCTCTAATCTGGGTTGCAGTCACTCACTTGGCTGCCTGGAGAGCTCAGAGTGACACAAACCTACCTGCTGGCCAGGGAGACTGCTGGGGGCTTCCTCCCCAGTCCTGCCTGCCAACTGCATGTTTACCTGTGGTTCTCTGAGCCTTGCTGCTGCCTTGCCCTGTCCTGGACCTGACTTCTTCCTTCTGGAAATCCTGCCTGACATCATTCCCAATGCTGTGACACCACCAGGGGTGAGCATTAGGCACCACAAATGACTCGGCAGCTATTGCTGGGCTCATCTCCAACATGATGAGCATTGAAATAGCATTAGTGACTTGGTAACTGATAGGAATGGAGAAAAGTAGCTTTTGCAGAAACTCAAGAAGATTACACATTAAGAAAGAAATACTCTTTTCATTAATGAACCAGAGGGAAATTTTAGCTTTTCACAAGCCAGCTAAACTCCCAAATCTCCGAGTGGTTTTGTCAATGGTACTCAGGGTAAAAGAGAAAAATACGTACTTTTATTTATTATGTCTCCAATGTATATGCATTACTGCTCTAAATTTTTTTATCTTCCACGTTAAACTGTATCAGTATATTTCTTCTATTTTGATAAACACTAACATTTGTTCAGCTGAGAATTAGAAACTCTATAAAGTGTGTTTTCATTAGATTTTCAATCTGTAGACCTGACTCTACTACAAAGAACCTCCTTAGAATGAGAAAGTGACTGCTTAGAGAAATGTGTCATTTTTCTGCATTTGTCTATTTGATTACTATGGTCTACATCATTAAAATTCTGACAGAGTCCCATACCAAAGGAATTGAATACATGCAGAGATATTAGCATGGTTATATTAAATTGCAGCCATTTTACATTTTTATTTTAGTGAATGTTTTATTAATTACAATGATATCATTAATTTTTTGTGTTGAGGCCAATCTATACAGGCTGCTTTTCTCCATCAAGTGGATCTTGGGAATGCTGCTCTGTATTGTTTGACAAGAGCAAAGCTGTAAAAGCATAAATGTTTGATAATGCTCTGCAGAGAAATACATTTCTACTTAGCTGTTTTTTTTCAGTTATAATGGAAGAGCAATTCCCTGTTAAGTTATTCTTTTTTGTCACAAATAGCAAACATAAGTTTGCATTGCCATTCCATTAACAGCATGATTAAAAAGAGTAGCCAGGTTGTTTTGGTTTTTTTCTACTCTGACATATTTTTTCCCTCTTTAGACGTGGTTGGTGGAACTTTTATTTTGTTTCATTGTTTTGCAAATAGAACATTTTGCCTGCTTGCAGTTCTTGGCTAGAAGTGGTAGAGGTGGTGATTTGGATGTGACTTGAAATAGAGCATTAAGCTGAGTTCAGGGTACTGGAGTCCAGGAATGCAGAAACAACTCTTTTGGGTTTCCAGAGCAAACCTTGTTTTCTGCACAGAATTGCCTGAAATCCAGGCTGTCAGCCCAGCTTGGGGTGACAGCACAATGGACCTGATGTGCTGTGAGCAGGATAATTGTTCAAAACTGGAGCAGGTGGCAGCACAGGCTGAAGATTCATCATGGCAGGGAAGGAAACGATTTGATCACACTGCCCTGTTGAGAGGAGCAGTGAAGGAAAACACAGCACTCTCCTTCTGCATGAGCAATGGGAGAGCCAAGAGCCAGCAGCTTGTGCGACAGCTGGTGCTGCTAGTTGTCCTGGAGGGCAATGCTGGTCTCCTCCTCTCCTTTCCCCTGCTCTGGACTAAGCTCTAATTAACCAGGCAAAAAAGAGCTTTGAGCAACAGTCTGGAAAATATCCCAAGACCCAAATGCTGAGATAATTTTTTTATAAGTGGCTAAATTAAAACTAAAGCAGAGGGACAATATTCTTACAGTTTGGGATCTCTTATACCATGTGGCCTTTGATGAAAGCAGTGATGATGAGTTTTCTGTGAGCAGTTAAAATAAGAAACCAAAATGTTGTTCTCCTTTTCAATGTCTATGATTACTTACTTGCTTTCACTTCTTTCCCAGTTGTGACTTCAGCTGGCTTTTGTATGAGTTAGTTTTAATATTTCATCTGTCTGCCCATTTTAAAATTAGAACCACAAGTGAAAATAAGAAAATTATATATGTGCTGCAAGAAAGGAAAAAGAAAAAAAAAGGAGAGTACTACTTGGTACTCTCATTTGTAACTGCATATGCTATTTTCTTAAAAAGCAAATATTTGAGCAAACTGAGAAGAAGAAGTTTGTAGTTATAACTTTCACTTTTATTTTCTAAGAGGTTTAGGATATTCCTAAAAGTAATATTTTCAAAATTTAAATGGTCTGGTTTGAGGCTCCATATGATGGCATGTATGTTCATAGTACAAATATGGCACAAATGGAGGAGCAAAAAAGAAGTAGAGGGAATACTTCTTCCTTCTTAATTAAGAAAGAAAGCACTCTTCATATTGTTAAAATGTGAAAACAAAAATCTCTTGTACTGGGGTATAAGTTCAAAATTTATTTGCTTTAGAATGGCTAAATATTTCCAATATAGTGTTGATGATGTTAAAGCTCAAACAAGCAGAAGACCTTTGATTTTATTAAATTAATATTATCTTGGTTTTATGACTGTTTTCCCACATACACAAAGCAGCATGCCTGCTACCAAAAATGTTTATTGTGGCCCATAACAGTAATTCTTTTTGTGCTGGCTTTTAGAGCTCGTTTTGGGACCTTGCTTTAAAAATCCAACCCACCACCTCACCAAGAAAATGAGACTTTATTTGTTATACAAGTAGTTTTATGAAGCCAGGCCTTTTTTAGTTTTATAAAACCTTCAAGGTAGCATTTTATAACTTCTATTAGCACTAACAAAGCAAATTGCAACTGAGTTATTAATCCTAGTTAGCTGAGTGTTTCATAGATACAATGAACAATATATATAATGCCTCACAGATAAAATGTTTCACAGGTGAAATGGACATTTCACTCGAGAGAAAAGTGTCTGCAGGTCACTCAGGTTTAGTGAAGGCTTTCTCGGACAGGCAGGTATACCTTAGGGGCTGAGTGACTAGCTTGGGAGGGGTATGGAAGAAATCCTTCTGGTGGTTATACAGTCTTACCTAGAAGAACAGACCTTGCTAGAAAAGTCTGTGCAGAGGATTTTTACTCTGTCAGCCTTCTCTGTCTCTTTCATTACTGTTCCCTCTGTTCCCTCCCTTTGGGTTTGAACCCAGATGTGAGTTCCCAGCTCAGGCAGTCTCCTCCTCTGCATCATCTACTCGATTTCCTGGATACTGGGATGGATTTTTTTTACTTATGGAAATATATTGTAAAAATATTTTTTTTTATTTTGAGGAAATATATTGTCCTTAGGATCAACCAATTCTCCTGAACTTTCGGTGATTTGGTACTCACAGAATCCTTCCTGCTTTTGTGTCCCCTGAACAAGGAGAAGTCTGCTCTGAACTCTGACATATTTTTTTTTTACTACTTCTCTTTCTTACTACTCTCAAGATCTTCCAGCTGGGACTACTTCACCATCTCATGGATAATCATTGCAGCCAAAATTGCCAGATTGCTACATCCTTGACATCCTGCTTTTATTAGTCTGGTTTGCACCTTTGTTGAAAAGCAGTCCCCAGAACAAACTAGAAATATCTAATATTACTTGGAACCAACACAATATCCATATGGTTAGAGGTTCCCATGAGTACTAAAAAAAAAAAAAAAAAAGCTCCTTCTGGTTCTTGATATGGTGATCTGTAGCAGATGCCCACCAAGATGTTCTGCTTGTTGATCTCCTGGATCAGATTGTGACTCATTGTCTATGGACAGTCATGCCTCCCATCCCAGAGAATTCTGCATCTGAGCCACTGTTTTGCACAGAATACACTTGTCCCACTCATCCTCCCTGACTGATCTTCTTGAAGAGCCCTTACCCAATGAACACTCCAGCTTTGTGCTGACTCACAGTGGTCTCTGTGCTTCTGATTATGTCATTGCTCTACACCTGCATACATATGTTTGGGTTTTTTCTGCACTGTTTAGTTTTCCAGTGTATGAGATAGGCTCCTGATCATCCTGCTTTCTTCTTGTGATTGTGGCCCTTACTGTCTCTTCCATTCATCACTTCTGCCTCTGTTGTCTGTAGCCTTTAATCTCCATCTCCCAATGAAGACAGAAGCAGCTGTTGATTGGGGCAGAATTGGTCCACCTGATTTCTTGTTGGTTTTATTTGGACTGTCAGGTAATTTTACATGGGCAACCAGGATATAATTTTGAAGTATCAAACTGGAACCTGGGGGAAAAAAAAAGATATGCTATAATCTGAAGAAACCCAAAAAATTGTGGTTAAAAATGGCAAAATAGTTGCATTGCACAACAAAATTTTTCTCTTCAGAGACCATAATGGAAGCAGAAATTTATCATCAGTAAAAAAATATGTAGCTGTCTTGGCTATTAACATAATATTTGTCAACCTCTGTATTTGTGGTTAACACATAAACTGTATTACAGTATTGCGGTGAATTTCTCTGTTTCTCTTGGCTTTAACGAGGGAGCTTTAGCTGTTCGGAGAGTTTGATTTGCTGGCGATCCGCCTGTGTCGATGCGAGGCCACATGGTGGAGTCGAAGCCGTGTTCTCCTGCTCTGGTCCCTGCCACAGCCACGAGAAGCTGCCTCTGTCTTTGCAGAGCTGTCCTCGCAGCCCGGGAACTTGCTCCTATAGATGGTCCTCACGGAATGGTCATGATTTATTGCAAGTAAATAAAACTCAAAAGCACTGCCCTCCCACTGTTGCCTGGCTTGGTTGGATCTGTATTAAAAGTTAAAAGATCCTCTGAAAAGACCCATGAAAAGATCAAGTTTAACCCTTCTTTGTCCTAAACAAATGTAAAGTCAGAACTGTTTTGGTTTGAATCAAATTCTAAGTTAACTTTAGAAATAATTTTTTCCTCTAAAAAGCCAAAGCAATGGAAGAACTAATCAGCAAAAGGTTGTGATTCAACTCTCTGGCATGGCTGATGGTTTCCCCTGTGGATAGCCCTGAGCACTTTTGGGGATGGGAGAGCCCCAAACAGTTCTGCTCTCTCTGCCTGAGGGGTTCTAAACTATTCCTTCCTATAGTGTAATTTATTGCTTTAAGCACTAGCCTGTATTCCCAGGATGAATGAATGGTTTAATGTTTCTTAAGTGGAATATAAATAATTGATTCTTGCTGCCATACATGTATATTTCCAACTTAGTGATTTAAACCTTTTCTGTTGCTCCTTGCAGGAATACTAGAATGAAAGAAAAATATCTGCACGTGTTCATTGCATATTACCAAGGAATAATTAATTGTAAATAAAAGCCATGTGACTAAATTTTGCTTTCAAATATAAATTTAACTCATCAAGACTCCCAGCAGACCTTAGAGTTACAGCTTTGATCTGAGGGGCAAAAAGACCTTTATTTGTTAAAAGTGCTGGAAGAGAATAGATAGGTATTTGAAGAAGTATGGGGGTAAAAAAGGGATAAAAAATATTAAAAAGGAGCTTTTGAGAGGCATTTCTTGCATGCAGAGGAGTTCAGGCTTAAGTTTTTGCTCCATGAAGTTTCACAACTGCATATATTATTTGAAGTGTGTTTTCAGAAGTGATGCTTTGTTCATCATCAGAAAATCCCCATAAATTCTCATAAAATAACAGAAACCAACAAAATCTCTAAAAATCTGTCATGCCAGATAATCATTCCTGCTATTAATTCGAAGTTGATCAATGATTTTGATTGCACCCTTAGAACTATTCTTCTAGCATTGAACAATTTCCTCTACAAGATTATAGGAAGATTGAGTGTGCCCTGGAAAGATTTTTTTCCAGTCTTTACTGTCTTAGATAAAAATATCAGTAATGTACATTCAGAAATGTAAACATGTAAACAAAAGAAAACATGAAGTCCTAACTCTTCAGAAGACATTTTGAAAGAAACTTTCACATATAAAAATTCTTACTTTTTTATCTACTGTCATTTGCAGTAAAGATTAGTGTAGCTTCTGTTGGATTTTTCCATCTTTAATTCAATGCACAGCTTTGACAAAGAAGTAGTGATTTGTTTCAAAACCATTCAGTTTAAAAAGAGTTTGTTTTTTTTTCCTATTGTGAATTATTTCATTCTGAACCCAAACCGTCTACAATAATGTCTCCTGGTCTCTGAATCAGTCTGGAATCTGATGTTCCAGGTGAGTGTCTTATTTCCTTGTGAAACTACAAATTCATCCAACTTCTGGAAGCTTTATTTGACTCTGGATCCAGATTTCAACATTAAGATGTGAGGCATTTTTAAAAGTGAAAGATTGCAACTTAGAACACTTCTAAGTGTCTCTCAAAGGCCACATTATCAAATGTTTTCAGAATACCTCCCTCCCTGCTGCAGTATCCTAAAAGTTGCCAACTGTGCTATTGGAGCAGAAGTTGTTAGGTTCTTGATACTGTTTTGATTCTCTTCCCTACTTCCCCCTGCCCCATCTCGCTTCTTTTTATCACACCCCAGAAACATTATGAAGAATTTGAAAGAGATTCCATGGTGTAATTATTCTTTAGAAGTTCTGGACTGAGCAAGTGAATGGGTTGCTTTCATTTCAAACCCTGCAATTCTATCCATATATTTACATATATGTGTGATAGCATTTAAAAATATGTATATAATATATACAACTGCATATAGTAAAATTACTCAAACATGGAATAATCAGAATAGATTTTATAGTATTTTATAATATAAATAAATATTAAGTATTTGCATTTGCATTATTAGAATCAGTTATTACTATATTTATTAAACAAAATGTCGAATAGAGATTTGTCTTTGCAAATATATTATGATGGAAGTAACAGTTTGTAACTTGTGATCGGTAATAAGCTATAAATAGTGGTTGTGGCACTGAGTTTTCGCCCTTTGATCCCTATCAAAAATTAAATGTAATTTCTTCCTTTAACTGACTGCCCCCAAATAGATAAAAGTGTGATTAAAGCAAATATGATTAGTAAAAAGGTTTTTACAAAGTTCTTACTGGAACTTGGAGAACTTACATTATTGCTATATGCAAAACACATGGAAGATTAAATATTTAAGCAGTCTACTTTTTTAAAGGTTTTAGCTGTAATATCTGCTTTCAGAAGGAAGTATATTAAGTAGGTTTAATCTTAGACGTGACAAAGTAAAGTCCTGCTGGTTTCTTTTATCTGATAGTGTATTCAGTTGTCTGAGAGATAGCCCACCAAAAAGCATTGCCTTTCACAGCCTTGCCCCTGGCTTCTGCTCTTTGACTTTGTTCAGTCCCATGTTCCCCAAGCCAGCAAAACACTCTCATCACAGTTCCAAGTTGTAAATCGGTATTTCTTTATATTATTTATTTATTTATTTATTTATTTATATGCTTTTATGTTTACTTTGTATGTTTGTAAAAGGAAAAAAACAGGGTCTTAGCACTGCTGATTTAATGATTGTGCAACTGAAGTGTGGTACTGTGTTGATGTCAATTGTCAGTTGAGGTGTAGGTACAAGAAAGACATCACTTTAACACCATTTTTGTCTCAATCCTATTTTCATCTCTGCTGCTGGACTCAGACTCCAGAATATGAGAAAATTGCAGACAATCTAATGAAGCTTGTCATTATTTGTATATGTAAGTATGTGTGTTCAGACATATGTGTGTATAAATGCAATTAATACACCACATTTCTGCATGTGAACTATGTGAAAATGAAACTTTTCCTGTTTCAACATCCTTTGACAAAGTAATATTATATTGTTAATATATTTTGAGGGAGTGCTTTTGGGGAAAAAGTAGGAGTGCATGATATTTTTCAAGACATTGTACTTGCAGATGGCCTTGTATTTTGTGGACTATGTACTGTTAAACAGCAAATCCCATGCAGAAAAGCATTTTAGAGGGCATGCATATTTTTGTCATAATGGATGATAGACGTTAATCATGCACCTGTTGGTGCTCTACCATGCTAAAATCTGCAGAAGGATAGAAAATAATTTTGGATCAAGAACCAACTTGGTCAGGATATGTTCTTTTTAGTAGAACTATTCTTGTAATTTAAAACCTTTATTTATGTAACATGATGATCATGTTAGCAAAGAGATTTATGTACCACAGAACCATGAAAGCCACCTGAGAAGTGTGAGAAGTGTATGGGAGCTCGAGGACCACCTCTACAGTGTCTGTTAGATTGCTGCTAGAATCCAGCTGCCCAGGATGTCGAAATATTTCCTTTCTTCTTTGTGCTCCTTGTGATGCTATATCTGAACTCTTCTGTTCAAATAGAGGATCATTCCCAGCGATTCCCAACAAGACAGAATTTTAAAACTAATTTGTAAGTCCCCCTTGCAAATTTCAAATACGCCAAAAGCTGGAAGAAGAAAGCATCAAGCTCCACAAGGAATAGGAAAACCTCCAGCATAGAAATTAGTCCCTGCTGACAATGAAAAGATGAATTATAGCTTGACAGGGAATAGCACAAATGAGATCAGGGTATGCTGATGTCTGTTTTTTGCCTGACTAATGAGTTTCCTTCTCAGCTGACTTTTTCTCCACCAGTTTGAGAAACAAAAGGAAGGTTTTGATGTACGATCTGATTTCCCCACAGTCTTAAGGACTCAGGAAAACTACATGGCAAAGCAGCAAAACAGAAGGGAACTGGAAACAATTAATGATGTTACCAATGCACTTAAATTAAGAATATGTTTTGGGGTTTCTGCATTTTGGGTATTTTCTTTTTGAGACATGTTGTTGACCAGCATTTGCCTAGCATATAACACGTCCCTTAAACTTAATAATTCATTCTGCTGCATATGATAAATGGCTCATCTGATCACTCATGTTGTTTCTTACTGAAGTACAGAAGTAGGATCCTGCCCTAGGTTAATAGACAGCAACCCACCCTATTGATTTAGTCAGTGACTGCTGCTTAACAAATGCTTCAAGTTTGAGGTGTTGGCATGTGGTCTGTTTTTCTCTGGGTATTCACATATGTAATTAAAATTCATCATAAAAATTATCCTTCTTTTGTTTTCTTAATGGCTGTGGTGGTTTGACCTTGGCTGGCTGCCAGTTGCCCACCAAATCACTCTCTCACTCCCCCCTCCATCAACAGGATGGGGTAGAAAATAAAAAAAAAATGGAGAGAGAAAGATAGTGAGATCACTTAGGAAGTACCATCATGTGCAAAACAGACTCAGCTTGAGGAAGATTAATTTCATTTCTTGCCAATTAAACAGAGCAGGATAATGAGAAATAAGAAAAAAAAAAATCTGTAATTACTCCCTTCTTTCCAGGCTTACTTTCATTCACAGTTCTTCTGTCTCCTACTTCCAAGCAATGCAAGGGAATGGGAAAAGGAACCTGCAGTCTGCCACTCCTTCCCTTTCACACTCTCCCTGTTATACTTATACACAAATGTCTCCAAAATGGGTTTCTGCACTTCTCCAAGAACTGCTCCAGCCTGGGTCCTTTCCATGGGGTGTAGTCCTTCTGCAGTGTGGGCAGTCACAGGGCCACAAATCCTGCCAGCAGCCCTGTTCCAATGTGGTCCCTCCATGGGTTCACATCTTCCTTTGGGGCACATCCACCTTCTCCAGCACTGGCTCCTTCATGAGCTGCAGGAGGATCTCTGCTCTGTGTGCACCTTCAGGGGATGCAGGAGCACAGCTTTGACTCACCACAGCCTGCACCATGGGTTGCAGGAGAATCTCTGCTCCTCCTGCCCCTCCTGCACTGACCTTGGTGCCTGCAGAGTGTTTTCTGTCACATATTCTCACTCCTCTCTCCCAGCTGCTCTTGTGCAGCAATTTTTACCTTTTCCTAAATATTCTAATATTTACATATATTCTAATTTCCTAATATGTGTCACAGAGACACTACCAGCATTGCTGATACACTCAGTTTTGGCCAGCAGTGGGTCTAACTTAGACCCAGCTGGAGCAGGCTCTATCTGGTATATGGGCAGATGCTATTATTCTTTCACAGAGACTACTACTGCAGCCTCCGTGCTACCAAAACCTTACCAGGTAAGCCAAAGACATCAGCACATGTAATATGTTAGACAAAGGAAAAAAAAAACAACAAACAACAAACAAACCAAAAAACCAAAAAAACCCCAAAAACCCAAACATCTCCAAAAACCAAACAAATCAACAGACAAAAAGTAAAAAGAAAAAAGACTCCATCCCCATCAAACCTGAGAGGATACTAACAAAAGAATTGATTAGGAGGCCTCACTCTCCTGGAAATAAGCAGGTTTTTTTTGTCTCCTGAATTCCAGTAGTTATAGACACAGTTTGTCGATGGCTAAAATAATATTTGGGTTGATACTTGGCTAGTATTTTATATCAGGAAACTGCAGCAGTCATTTGCAAACTCTTCACATAGGTCACAGGCACTGCAGGAACAAAAGCTTTGTAATTGGTAGTGATGGAAACATCTCCAACTAGTTCTTCTTCAGAGCTCCTTTCAATTGTCCTTTTTCCCCAGAAGACAACTAACTGGTTAAAATTGTGTGAAAGTGTAGCAAGATGTTGCTGGTTACAGTGGTTGTTACTGAACCCCTGCTAAAAGGCTTCTACAGATCCCTCATTCTAATGCTGCCTTTGGAAAAGGAATGTTTTTATTGCTCACCAAGAGGAATGTTGTAATTAAAGGTCTAAGTGCTGTACTTTAGCCCTTGCTTTCCACTGGCAAGAGGAGATAAGGCAGAGCAGTGAAGAAGGCTAACATGGTTAATCTTATCTTCACTTTGTGCAATGTAGTAATTTATGATGTAGCGAATAACAACTGGTCTTGCTTTCTCTACTTATACATAATATTTAGCAGCAAACAGCTGCCCAGATGCTGGCAAACAACA
This sequence comes from Vidua chalybeata, assembly GCF_026979565.1. Lineage (NCBI taxonomy): Eukaryota > Metazoa > Chordata > Aves > Passeriformes > Viduidae > Vidua > Vidua chalybeata. Next base: position 21,904,604 of record NC_071530.1, read on the forward strand.
ACACCCCCATCATTCTCCCTTCAGCCCCCCACAGGTCTCCAGCCTCTTTCTTTCTACATACCAGTCTCCCTGGTACCACCACAATTACAGTTCCCTTTTCCATCACCACGTGCAAAGGTCAAAGCTTAAAACCAAGTTAAGGACTCCTCAATTGGTGTGGAAGCTGCTTCTAGATACCAAAAGATGAAAGTTTGCTTTTCTTAGTAGATTTTTTATCTCAATGTCAGTGGGATTTGGGCAAGTGCTCAAGTGCTTTTCTGAGCCAAGGCTTGCATTCATAATTATATTTGAAGACATTTGTAGTTGCAAGTTATTAGTTCATCTTGGAGGACTCCTTGATATTTAAATGCAAACTTTCAGAAAAAAAACATAAAAACCCATGCATTTGACTTAATTAATCTTATAAAGCCTTTATATTTATAAATAGACAAAAGACATTGCCTAATCACAGTTCTGCATGAGCAGAATGAATTTGCCTGCTGTGGTGCAGGTAGATTGAATGATAATGAAAATAGTCATCAAAAAGGGAGGTCTCTTTTAAACTGCTAAATATAATTTTACTAACTGTTTCTAACAGCTCAGTTGATGTTTGTCAGCACTTTAATTTGTGTTTGGAGACATGAATTCTAAATAGTTCACTGTGTGACCCTGTGGTTTTCAGAAATCAGTGGGAATGAATGAGGAATCACCTCTTTTTCCAGGCCAGACAGCAGCAGCTGCAGTCAGCAGGACCACTGCAGCTGGATCCCTCTGTTATTTTTTTAAAGGTGACTGGCAGGACGCCACTGGAGATGGCTTCTGACCCTGGAACAAGCTCTTCCCTAGCTAGTTCCAAAGCATGCTCAATTTGATGACCTTCTTGGGCATGATGCAAAGGGCATCTCTGACAGGACAGACCTGTCTGGATTTGGCTGGCTATTCCTGGTGAATGGATCACATAATTTTTCTGAGATTGCATTTAAGTGTTAATTATGTTAGAGTACCTCAGATCTGAGATAGGCATCTTCTGCTTTTTTTGCCTTTTTTTTTTTTTTAATTTTATTTTTCTGGGTTTTTTTCTTTGTTTTGTTATTTTAAAGTGGGTGAGGATTAGCTTGAGTGTTTTGCTGAATGTCAGTGAAGATAAATAGTGTATTATCTATTACTTTAATGTTATTTTGGTACTATATAGAAGAAATTACAGGATTAATTCATTTTTCTTTTTGACATGCCCCAGAAAAAGTGGTTGTTTTATAAACTTCACACTTTGTACAAAAGAACAAGAAGAATTTTACTATTTACTAAATGTTTGAGGAAGTAGGAGAACTTAAAATCTGAAGCTAAGACATTCAAGACACTATTTGAAATTCATATGAAAGGAAACTCAGTACAATGTTAAAGTGAGAAGAAAATGAGAAATCAATATTTTAGGCTAGTTAAAAAAGCAGGGAACTTGCTCCTCACATGTATAACTAATACCTATTAATACTGACACTTGGGTAATATTTTTTCTGGTTTTAATTAATGTCCTGCAGTTTTTCACTGCATAGTTTTATCTGTTCTCATAGGTTGTCCTTGGCCCAGATCTCAGATGACTTTAAATTTAAATGGAACACAGCACATTTGTGGTCTGTGATTTTTTTTTTAAAGCTCATTACAAGCTCAGTTTCCAAGGGTAAACCCAAAACGCCACAAATTCTTTAAGAGGCTGATTCCCTTCACTTAAGTGATCATGTCCTGAATGACTTTTAGAGACCACCCCTCTGCAGGTGTGAGCACCAGCCCTGGCCCACATTGTGCATCCCTGATGCCTGGGGTGTGGGAATCCATGCTAACACTAAGCTGGCAAATCCCAGTTTGTAGTATGTTTTACAAGATCATGTTCCTACAGAAAACTCAGGGGAGAAACAGCTCCTTATTTTCTTGTTCACGCTTCTGTTTTCCAAGCATGTACGCAAGCCAACAGAGGTGAAGAAATAATTCCGTGAGAGTGTGAAACGTCAGGAGCTGTGAAGTGCAAAGATACTACTACTGCTTTAAGAAATCCCTAAATCACAGATATGTAGGGCTGGAAGATTACAGGGGGAAATATTGTTATATTCTTCCTCTCTTTTTATTCTCTGATTGTTCATTATCAGCCACTGTCACAGACAGAACACACCGGGGTGAACCTTTGATCTGAGCAGGTTTTTTTTTTTTTTTTGTTCAATCTGTAAGCAAATGCTGGGTATTGCTCTAATAGCAGCTCTAATAACACTACTGCAGCTGAGCAGATTTTGGAATGGTAACCTTGCTTTGCCTTTCCCTATGTTGTAGTAACTTTAACCTTTTATTAAAATTTGTATATGTTGCTTGAATATATAGTTGGACTCATCACATCACCGGGTATATCTATTTCTTCTACTCTATGTGGTTGTGACTGTTCTAGGCAAGAATGGTATTTTTAGTGCTTGCTTGCCCTCAACCTATACTGTAATGTACCAAGGTCATATTTATTACAAATACTGCATAATGCTCCTAAAATAATCTGTGTACATTTGCACATTCAGAGGCTTTTTGTACAATGATTGCTTTGCATAAGTTTGTAAAGAATCAGCATGCAACGAATCTTTTACTTGTGAAATTGCCTTTTCCCTTGCTAGTCATCCTTTTGACACATAAATGATCATTTTAGATTTTTTAATTATAGTGCTGCACCATTTACTTCAACCTAAACCATTTCACCAAATAGTCAACTTTTAACAGTCTTCATAGGTGATTTATGAAATAATACTTAGAATGTTCTTTGCATTTTGCAGTTTATCCCTTTATTCAAAGTATTTAATCTTGATTCATTTTAAATATTTTTATTTTACTTATTTTTTGTGCTTTAGTCCATTCATCTGCCCACCTAGGACATAATAGGCACTTGTTGGTCATCAAGGAGGTAACTTCAAACTCCAGGATTTCTAAATATATAGCAGACCTCAAAAACACATCTGTAACCACAGCTGACTCAAGGGATCCACTGCCTAGAAGCCACAAAGTCTTAGCAACACATTGTCAGTACCTAGGATTTGTAGCTTTGCAAGGGATTAATGAAGAACTCTAGAGATATCAAATGCCAAAAAGGCCCAAGATCTGAACTGACTCATATGTGTAAAGGTCTGAACCAAATTTTGTACTCACACTGTCCTACATTATAAACGATAAGACAATCACCTTTCTTTTAGCTGTCATTGCTTTCAGATTCAAAGTCAATGAAGAAAGTGAATACTGTGGCTTAAGGCATAGCTCTAGTTTTAATAGACAATATCAGGGTTTTCTTTAACAATTGAGAATTAAATATCTATATCATCTATATCTATATCTATATCTATATAATCTGTATATATCTATATCAATATCTGTATCTATATCAATATCTGTATCTATATCTATATCCATATCTATATATATCTGTATCTACTTAAGAAAAAATAATATATAAGGCTTTAGAATTGGGTTAATCGATGATTCACTGCACTCCCCCACTGGTGATAAGGCAATTTTCTGACTTCCTCTTCTGCTTAGATATCCTCTCTTGGTCCTGACATTTGTAAAGGTGCAACCTGCTTTGAGAAGGAAAGAGAATATGTGGCCCAAACTTACAGCTTGTTTCACAGTGTGCTGAGTCACAATGCTGTCTTTTATAACAGTTGCCTTTGAGATGTTCGTTTTTTCATCTGCAGCAGTTTTCATGAATAAATTACTTTAAAAAACCCCAGTGAATTTGTGAAAAGGTCTTTTTGTGCCCTGTAATTATCTCATAGAATTTAATCTGGGAAGGTACTGCCTAAAATGCTTAAAGCAATGAGGTAGACAATGTTTAACTCATGCTCATTTTTAAAACAATCTGTTTTCTGATACTTACAATAATGATGAGGTGTATTTTTAATATATTGTGTATTGTCCATGCTTGAATATTCTTTCTCTGACAGGACCATTATTCTACCTCCAACTAGCAGAATGAGGTTTTTTCACTTGTAAAAAATTAAATTGCTATTTTCTAGCTCCTATAACAAAGGAAACGGCCCTGGAATTTCACTTTTTAAACAACAGAGCTCCATATGAATTGAAAATTAAAAATAAACAAACCACCCTTGTGAATATCTGTCATGTAAATTTTAATTTGGCACTTTAAAGGCTTGATACATAATTTTCATACTATGAAAAGTACCTACTTAAAAGATACTTATTTGTATTACAATAAGTGCTAAGCAAATTTAAGGTTGTACTAGTAGTTTTACTATTACAAGGTAGTTTCAGAAAGTTGTAAATTAAGTTTCCTATATCTTTGAGTGTGAGAATGCAAATTTTTTTTAATGTAGGTATAATTACTGAAATCATCTTCAGATGCTGTTAGGTCGTGGCACTTACCTCCACTATGTGACATCATACATCAGTGCTTTTTTGAAGACAATTACTTAATTGAATGTGGTGATAGTTGATTTCTATTTCCCTCCAGATAAAGATCATTATGAACTCCCTTCTCTAAGCTCCTTTGTTCCATGAGATTTCTGCATTGAAAAAGGATTGACAGAAAGCTGTAACTACATTATAGCTGCTCTCATCTACACCTTCCCCATGGCATTTAACTGGTAGTATCAAAAGGCAGATCTTCACAGAGCCTGGCTCACCTGAGATTTACTCTACCCAATCTAATTTTTTTTTTTAACTACTGTTAAATTATGCAAACTGAAGGCAGGATAGCATAAACAGAAACCGTTTTCCTGTATTATTGATATTATTTGTGCAACTTGAAGACAGAAGATGAGAATTCTTCAACATCATCAAAGTTTGGTATTGTAGAGAAGATTTCAATGTCTTGCTAACATCCACAGTGATTAAGTAATTGATTACGTTAAAAGATGTGAACGTTGGAAATTAACATCCATGGAGCCATAAACAAGGAAGTTTTATAGGATGAGTAATAGGCCACCATTTTAGAAACCCAGCCTTCACTCCCACATGGACAATTCTGCCCATTAAGACACTACTGTGCAGTTATTATCACTAATCTATGCTTGTGCAAGTAATGCATGGACCACACAACAAGGATGAAGAGGCAGACATAATATTCTGTAAGCAGCTGGGAAAAGTCTCACAATTGCTAGCCTTTTTTCTCATGGGGACTTAGAGATGTCTGCTGGAAATACAATACTGCTAAGAAGGGACAGTCCAGGAGGTGCCTGGAGTGTGTGGAAGAAGGGCCAGAAGGAGTATCCAGGGAACCACAGGCCTGCCCCCTTGACCTTGCTGCTGGGGAAGGTCATGGAGCAGGATCATCTTGAGTGCCATCATCTAGCATGTGCAGGACACCAGGAAATCTGGCTTAGCCAGCGTGGGTTTGTGAAAGGCAGATCCTGCTTGACAAACCTGATCTCCTTATATGACAACAGACCTCTGGATGAGGGGAAGGCTGTGGACAAATACACATGAATGGTGGTAAAGCCTTTACCACCATTTCCCACAGTATTCTCCTGGAAAAACTAGCTTCTCATGACATGGGAGGGGGTTTTGTTCACTGGGTAAAATCTGTCTGGATGCATGAGCCCAGAGAGTGGTGGTGAAAGACACTACATCCCATTGATGACTGGTCACTAATGGCTTTCCCCAGGGCTCAGTACTGGGACCATTTGTGTTTTCTGTCATTATCAGTGATTCAGATGAGGGGATCAGGGGCACCATCAGTCAGTTTGCGGATGACACCAAGCTGGGTGGCAGTGTTGATCTGCTGGAGGGGAGGGTAGAAGGGCTCTGCAGAGGGACCTGGACAGGCTGGATAAAAGTGGCAAGATCAACGACATGAGGTTCAACAAGACCCTGTGCCAGGTCCTACACTTTGGCCACAATAATCCCATGCAGTGCTACAGGATGGGGCAGAGCAACTGGAAGTTGGCCCAGTGGAGAAGCATCTGGGGATGCTGGTTGACAGCAGCTGAATATGACCCAGTCTGTGCCCAGGTGGCCAAGAAGGCCAGTGGCATCCTGGCCTGTATCAGACACAGTGTGGCCAGCAAGAGCAGGGCAGTGACTGTCCCCCTGTACTTGGCACTTGTGAGGCCACACTTCAAGTACTGCATTAAGTTCTGGGCTCAGTTCAAGAAGAACACTGAGGTGTTGGAGTGTGTCCAGAGAAGGGCAACAAGGCTGGTGAAGGGTGAAGTCCTATGAGGAGCAGTCAAGGGTACTGGTGTTGTTTAGCCTGGAGAAAAGGAGGCTCAGGAAAACCTTACTGCTCTCCACAGCTGCCTCAAAGAAAGTTGTAGTGAGACTGGGGGGTTGGTCTATTCTCCCACATAACAAGACAAGACTCTTGTGAATAAATATTAGCAATTATGTTTGAACTTTAATAAACTTATAACTTATTTCACAGAACTGTTACATGTATTCAGTGGCTTTCAGTAATTAAGTGCAGGGCATGATGACTTAATATCATCTGTCAAACTCAGTATAGCTGTTTATTCTATTATTGTCTATTCCTGAGCGTGTCACATAATGTGAGTAGTTGTACAAGCACAGAATAAATAAGAGTTATTGCTCTGAAGTTCCTTCCAATTCCATGTAAGACAGCCACACAGGAGAAACTGCAAGAAAACAATGAGAGCACACTGAATGGCAATGATTTTCACATACCAGCAACTTAATCTAAATAAAGTTATTTTCCTATGCACTGTGACCAAATTTAGACAAAAGACTAAGGGATGCATTCTGTGAGATATTTCCCAGGAAAATACAGGGAATTGGGATAGTGGTGTAAGTGATAACATAAAACCACAAAAATCTGTTTTTGAAATGCAGGTGGGCAGAGTGATTTTTCTTTGGATGCAAAGTTTATTGATCTGCAAAGTTAAGCACAAAATTTCAGTAAATATTTTGGGAAGAGAAGAAAAACAGAGGCAGAAAAAATATTGAAAAGGTTCATTTTGAGGTTTTAGGTTAAATTCAGAAGATTTAACAGGCATTCAAGCAACAAAAAGCTTTGTGTTCAGTAGCTATGACACATACAATCCTTGTGCAGACGGAGTTTTTCCTCAATTCACCTTGTAAGTGAATGATGAATTTATCATTCTCTTTTATTCTTTTTTCCTTTGTCTAAAACAGTATTTAACTCTTCTATCGAAATGCAAGGTTTAAACTGAAAGACATCTGAGAATATCACACAGACTAATGGCAAAGGCTGTTCCAGCAATACAATACAGAATGATGAAACTGGTGGTCTGCACGGGGTAGGTACTTATATGCTGGAGAAGATTCACAGCCAATGAACTGCTGAGCCTGGGTTTGTAAATACTGTTTAAATCAACTTGTCAGCCTAGCACTTGCTTTCTTAAAATGTCTACTTGGAAGCACATACAAGTCAAAATTATTTTCTTTCATTTAAATACATGGATTATGTTTTGTTTTCTTTAAATTGCTTTACATCAACTAAACTGAAAGTAGTTGCCTGCTGTTTCACTGAAAACAACAACCGTCTCAGAAGTCGACATCATTATAATGCTTCTCATCCATATGATGCATAAACAAGATATTGATAATCCATGAGGGCATGGGGAAGGAGGGTTTAACTTCTGTCTGAGCAGGGAGGTGGAGCAGTGGTGGGAAACCAAGAGCTAAAGCTCAGCAAGAAAAAAATGGCCTTACTGCCAAAGTTCCCACAGGGCATGAGCAAGACAAAAGGAAAGGTAGAGGGAAGACCATGGCCATTGTGAGAGTCTGGGTGAGCTGGGTGTTCAATGGGTGAATGAGAAAGGCTGGGCTGACGACTCATAGTGGGAGTGGTCCATATTTACCTTCAGTCAATGTGTATGGAACATGGGGCAGTTTCCAGGTTCCAGTTAAGGGTAGGAAGAAGAAGATGTCTGTGTTCCCTTTCCTATGTTCATAGGGTGCCCTGGCATGTTATTGCATTCAGCTGTACTGATAAACACCAGTAAGTGGTGACTTTATAGAAGCCACACTGAGATTTTCTGGCCCTGGCTGTTTTTCTGTGAAGTTGTGAGAAGCTCTGGTTAGAGGCATGAGAGATGCTTGAATTTTCAAAGCTCTGCAAAGTAAACATACAGAGCTGGTTACAGCATTTGTAAATTAAAGATTGCTTTAATATTCAGTGACAGATTTATGAAATATTGCTTTAAATTCTGCTTTATGCTTCACAGCCAACTGAGTTTATTTCAGAAACAAAGGCAATTTAAAAGAACCCACAGATTACTTTGGCTACTGAAGAGTATAAATTATCCCTAACTAAATTTTGTCAGTAGAGTATGTTGAGATATTTAGATAAAACATGTGGTTGACATTTATTGCAGAACGATCCCTTTCCAAACACTTCAAGTCACAAAAGGAGAACGTGGGGTGAATTATTATGGGACTGGTGATCTTTTTGCTGACATATATGATAATCATTAAGGATGGAAAGCTTAGACTTTTTAATTAGTTGTTTGGTTTGTTTTGGTTTGGTTTTCTTTTAGTATGGTGCAGTACTATGTTATCAGACAGCATTGCATTAAAATTCCAATGTTAAAAATACTGTAAACATGTAAAAATGTATCTTGATGTGGCAGATGCTGTTGCTAAATATATATTTACTAGGATGCAGAAGAAATCTTACTGAGGTAAAAGCAAGAAATCTAAGAAATCTCTTGCTTAAGTTACATGCTTAGTAATGACTCCTGCCCCTGTTTCTTAACAAATCAACAGTTTATGAACACATAGTCTGAGCAAAATGCTATTTCCAATCCCAGCCGTTTGTGAAGATTATGTGTCAGGGTAGAATTGTGATTTTCACAGTTAATTTTGCTGGTAATTTTACCTCAATATCCCCAAAACTAAATACAAAACTTATCGTGGGAAATGAAATATTTTTCAGCTAAAAAGTAACTGTGGCAGGTATCAATACCATGCACCACTATGTATGAGCCAAGAAATCTGTGAGTGACCCTACCCTGGAAGCACACACTGTTTTGTTACTAGCTGGTGGGTCTGGGCTCTCTGCAAACCACCCTCATGTTCCACATCTAGGTGGGGTACACGTGAGGCAAGTTCTCCACCCTTGATGGAGCCATGGCTCTGCTTCCCAATTTATCCCACTCACTCCAGAGCACCTGGAACAGCTTTTTGGAACAGGTGCATGCCATCAGTGTCCTATAGGAGCCATCTGTATCTGTCCATACCTTTTGGCTGGAGACAATAGCTAACCTAGATTTGCTGCTGTCTGGGGCTGCAGGAAGAAGCCTAATGCAGTTAGCAAACTGTTAACAAGCTGTTAGCAAACAATTCTCTTATTTTATTAAATGTAATTACATACCATATTAATTCTCCTGACACTTGTTCCTTTAGGCTTAAAACAGAAAAATTAAAAAAACAACCTCCTTAAAAACCATTTAAATATATTCTCTCAAGGTTGTGTCTAATGTGTGCCTTTGCAAATTGCCAGATGTGAGGGGAGAGGTAGTTACTGTCTACAAACTCTATCTTATTTCTGTTTATGCAAGTGAACAGGCAAATACAGGTCGTATTTGAGTGAAAAAGGCAAAAAATAATTTTCAAAGCACAGCTGGTTTTCCAAGATATGTGCAAATCCATACCATTTCTTACCACAGTTACAGAAGATTCAACTACACAGTCCACAAAACTCAAATTTTCAAGGTTCTTCCATTTTCAAAGTAATGGTTAGGTAAACTACTTCTTCTCCAGTTAAAACAGCATTTCCCAAATTTCTGTCAATATTGCCATTTTAAAAAATGAAGAATAGTGTGATTTGCTCCTCTGTGCCTCTATTTGCCAGTTTTCCAGCTCTTATGCTTTTCCCATAAGTCATTGTACTATAAATGAAAATTCATAATTGACTATATTTAATATAAGGCATAATTTAAATAACTGCATGTTTCTAACAAAAGTTGCCAATGATTACCCAACACATCACTTCAGGACAACTTATCAGGGGCTTCGGTTAAATCAAACACTGTTTTCAGCAGGAAATTCAGTCCTTCTTCAGTCCTCCTTCTTTATTCCAGAGATTCTCTCTTTAATGTAATTCCTTTTCTGTGGGAGGAATCACAGACAGTGCTTCTGCCCTTGATTTTCCAGTTTTGCAATGCACACACAAGAGCCACTTTAATCTCATTAGTATTCATAGTCATAATTTTACCTGACAGAATTGAAGAAAACAGACTAAAGAGTTATTGGTTACCTTTGAGACTTCATTTAATAAAAATGTATATTTTCCAATGCTGCTTGAATATGTATAGAAACTCAAATAGTCTACTTTGGAAAAAAAAAAAAAAAAAGGCAATCTAAAGTCCTACCACAGTTACAGGATGTCGTGGTTTAACCCCAGCCAGCAGCCAATTCCAGGCAGCCACTGGCTCACTCCCCCACCAGTGAGACTGGGGAGAGATTTGGAAGAGTAAAAGGTAGAGAATTATGTTGATATAAAGACAGTTTAATAGGGAAAGTAAGAGCTGCACTCACAAGCAAAACAAACCAAGGAATTCAGTCGCTATTTCCCATGGGCAGGAAGGTGTTCAGCCATCCCCAGGAGAACATGGCCCCATCACGTGCAACAGTTACTTGGGAAGACAAACATCACTCCAAACCTCTCCCCATTCCTCCTTCTTCCCTCCCACTTTATAACCTGAGCATGACACCATATGGTCTGGAATACTGCTTTGGTCACTTTGGGTCACCTGCCCCGTCTGTGTCTCCTCCCAGCCTCCCATGCACTCCCAGCTCCATTGCCTTTCTGGCTTTGTGGCAGTAGAAAAGCAGAAAAGGCATTGGCTCTGTGTAAGCTCTGCTCAGCAACAACAAAAACATCTCTATACTATCAACCCCGTGTTCAGCACAAATCCAAAACACAGCTCCATGACAGCCAGCATGAAGAAAATTAACTCTACCCCAGCTGAAACCACCATATTCTAATGATGTAACACACAAATTAAAAACCCTCCTGTGGCAGTACTAATATTGCATGACTTCTTCAGGCAGAAGACTTCCTAACACTGTTCCTTAATTTAAATCAGGATGGTATCTTGTAATTCAATAAGACAGAACTATTTCTGCAACAGAACTTCCATTTCAGGAAAAAAAACCCAGCGCTGTCTACAGCTCTCACCTTTATTAGCACACTGCCTTTTAAATCCTCAAAAATACAAAATACTTCTGCATACTGTGAATAACCATTTAATTTTAAAAGCTCATTATAAAGTGTAAATAAATCCGTACCCACCACATAATGTTACTTTACTGTCAATTTGAGTAAAGCAGAGATCTAACCTGCACAATCAAGCAGCTGTTGAGCTGCCTAACACAGTGGCATTATGTTCTTGACAAGGGCTTTGGTCATCTTGATAATTGCATTAAGGCTTAGTGCATGTGCCAAAGCAAAACTGTAGCAATACACAGTTGGTTTTGTGCTGAAATATTTCTTTAACTAACACTAAAGTTATATAAGCCTCAAAACCAATTATGCTCTGTGTTCTTGGAATGGCATGTAGCATATTTTTGCCAAATGAGTTGTGCAAATGGTAATTATATTAAAGTTTGCAACAATTGGTCTTCAAAGAGTGTCTTGAGATTCCTTCATTTGCAGTAGGTGAGCTTGGGAGGCCCCTGGCACCTTCCCTTGGAGTGTGTGTGCAACGTATCCATGTTTCCACAGGGGCAGAGCCAGAGGTCTGTGCACTGCTTTTCTGGCTGCTCTCAGCTGGAGCTCTGGGACAAAAAGGTCTTGAGATGTGTTGTGCATTATTCCTTATAACCTCATGCCCTTTAGATCTCATCTTATTCCTTCAATAAGTAATTTTAATATCAGTCTCTAGATATCAGACACATAATTCTAAGTAAAAACTTCCAAAGAGTTTACTAAGTTACAATCATTCGCGAATTATCTCTCATGTTTACTTTGCACTGATACTTTTATTTATTTCATAGGAATGAACAGAATTTTCTGAAAACCAAAAGCTGGTCTCATGTTGACTCTATTCCCATATTAATTCTAAGTGATATTTTTCTATTGTAACTGAAACAAAATTCAGACAAAAGTACCAAATCTTTCTTATCCCACTTAGGTAAAATGTAAGAGGGATGCATATCTTTTTCAGAGATGCATCAGAATAAAAGGATGATACCTAAATCCTATTATTTCAGAGATGTGGTAAGGAAAAGACTTTTAAACTATCTCCAGATGAAGACATAAATCTCTTGACCTTTGAAAACTAAGAAAAATATCAGTGGCATGATATTTTAAACTGTGTCTCAAGTTACAATAAATGTGTAGCAGTAATAAAAAAAATCAATAAAAGAAATCTACAGGATCTATAATTCCATTTTGGATTACAGCTGGTAAAATAACTTGAGCTGGACAACACAGTACAAAAATTTGTGTGAAACATCACAAATATTTTTCAGCAGAAAGGTTATGTATATCTAAAAAATTAATAAATGTGTAATACATGTTACTGAAATTTGACCTCCCCTCCCTTTCTACCATGCCCCTCTCCAAAAAAAAAAAAAAAAAAAAAAAAAGACAAAAAGAAACACTTGTTTTGCTTAGGACAAAATTAGTTTTAAAAAGATACAACTTCCCAAAGAAATGAAATATTTTGTTTAATTCACAATTGAATAAAATGAATTTATAGAAAGGCTGCTGCTTCCATATCCTAACCTATATTTTTCACTTTCCTAAAAGCGGACCAATGTTGATTCATTCTTCCTTAAGCCCTTTTAAGATTAAATTTATAGGAACTTCTGTTGAAAACGGCATAAAAATGGGAAAGAACATTAACATTTAGCTGACTTATTCAAGCATCAAAAATTGTAATTATGTACCTTGTGTTGTTTGATGCTCACCTATGGCTTCCAGGAGCTGCAAATTTTTATTAGTGTGGGGTTTTTTTTGATTGTGAAAGAGAGGTTGTGCAATTTTTTTTTTTTGAAGACAAGCAAGTTGTATAACTCATGAGAAACTGCTGATGCAGACAGCGTAGCAAGTTTTAAGGAAGTGATTGCATATTTATGTGGAATAGAAGAACCTTCACATCTGCATTAGGTAGGATATAAATAAATCTGAATGTCTTGTCTTTCCCTAATTGTATAGCATTTTATCCTTATCAGTAGAATTTAAGTAATAAAACCCTCATTTCAGAAACACTTAATTTAGAATGAATGAAAATCTAGATGTAAAGAACACATGGTATCTATTTAATGGGAACAATCAAGACCATAGTAGTCTTATTCTCAACTATATACCTGTAGTAGTCTTATTCTCAACTGTATACCTGTGCCCATGCTTATGACCTAGGAATTTATAATTCTCAAGTGACTGGATTAATGAATTAGTTGCCATGTCTGTAATCAAACACATGTACTTTTGTTAACCACTCAATTGCAGAGCACAAAAGGATTCACTTATTTCAGGTCTTGCTGCTGCATGAGTGGTCTTCTTGAGCCTTTTCAACATTTCAGTGTTAAAGCACATCAATGTATACCAAGAAGAATTTTGAGGAGACACAGAGGCTGTATTCAGCACCTGAACAAGAGCCATCTTTGCCTTTGCCACAGATTTCTTTTGACACAAAACATGTCCTTCTTCACTGCTATACATACATTTATATGCCAGCAGTTTCAGATAAGGAACATCTGCCCATCAAAAATTGGTGTTTTGTGCTTTCTTCTAAACAACATAAAAAGATCTCTGCCAACTACTTTCTTAAAAACAATAGCAATGTTGAAAATGTAGTGTTTAAAATCAGCTATGATGAAGAATGTCCTCTCATAATTAGACAATTACATAGTCTATAATGTTAATGTATTTTCAATATATGCTCCTTTTGCTGTTAACTGTAGTTTGTAAGTTTAGAGACTGGAAGTGGTTATAAACTTCTCTGGCTAGGTTTGGCTATTTTTTGGAAACATTTTAAGAATTAATAAATACAGATTCTGCTTGACTAAATTATTTTACAATTATTTGTAGACTGAAAAAATTATTCAATATGTCACAGAATCACAGGACAGTTAGGGTTGCAAGTGACCTCTGGATGTTTCCTAGTCCAACCCCCATGCCCAGGCAAGACACATTTTAATTTGAAATATTTTGTTTTGACAGCAGTGAACTATGCAGAATTTTATTTAGAAATTCAGTTAATCATTTTGGATTTAGTTTATTTTCTGGAACTTTCTGGAATTAGGAGAAGTTAAATGAAAGTATTTGTGGTATGAGTTATCATAAGCTTGCTCACCAACAATCTGGTATTTGAATACTATGTGTATTACAGCTGAAATCTCTGATATATTGTATATTCCTTTTTATTTATCCTTTATATTCCCTAAATATCACTTTTGTCAGCTATATATCTGGCAATTTACCTCACATTTTAAAGAACTAATTGAAAATTAAAGATTATGTGGATCCTACAACAGCTCTATAATGATATATGAAATAGGATAGCAATTTCCTATGTATACTTGTTTTCTACAGAAAAAACAGCATCCATTATTTCATGTACAATGAGGAGTATGCTAAGAATTTAAAATTTAATTCACCCTCACTAGTGAAGACATGCAGTAGTTGTTTTGTCTTGAGACACTGTCTACAGCTGTGACCTAATTCCTCCTCATGGTCTTACTGTTCCTATGACTTCTCTTTTACATTAGGGAGCTTTCTATGTGTTTTCAAATCTTGGGATCTGTTTAAATAAATAATTAAATGAATAAATAAACCCAAGTAAACTGTGGTCATACAAACCATGCAGCCCCTAGATGGTGGCTCCAAGCAGCAAAGGAGTGATGTGCAGATGAAGTCAGTATTTGCAGAGTAGGTCCTAGACATGGCTTGTCCATGGCTTTAACAGTACATCTAAAGAGATTTTCACTTCTCTGTATTATTGAACTTGTTCAATGCAAACATAGCATCACTGAACATCAAAAGTATCAAAGTCTTTTTTCATAATCTCTTATTTCTGTTTATTTCCATGTCTGTCTTATTGTAAAGTAAGGTAGGCCTTACTTATGTAATTTCACTTATTTCACTTATGTTTCAAATTCTCCTCAAAACACCAAAATAATCAGTAGCAAAGATGTGATGGAAAAAAATGAAGCTGCAGGAAAAAAAATTAACCTTTTTCCTTTGAAGTTTTAAATAAAAGAAGAAAGCACAGGACAAGAACCTATCCATGCAGACTCAAGGGATAAAGCTTTTGAGCATTTGGCTGAGAGGAAGAGCTCATGTCCACAGTCTGCTAGGCTCATGCAAAAAGCCCAAATTAGGGCTCCCTTATTTGTCTCTGCTTCAGCATCAAAAAAGTGAACAATACTATAAACATGGCTTAATAAGCAATTTTAAAGCCTTTTGGTGGCAAATATCCTCCTGTATTTTCTGATGGGGGTCAGGGTGAATGCCTCTGAGAACAACCAGACCTGTATTTGTTAGAGATGAAAACAGACATTATTTTTGTTGGCAGTAAGTTCCAGAAGGTTTAATATAGGGAAAGATCATATCAGGATATTATATTCAAGAAGGTGGCACCCATCTGAGTCTGAAGCCATCATTTTGTATGCTTTTGGAGAAAATTATCAGACATCTCCACTTCCAATAGATAATGTGATTCAAAACAGTATCTGCAGCTTTCAGTAATTCAAATGCAAATGTGAAGCTGCTGCATTTTGAAATAAAACTGGTTCAAAGACGGTTGGCTATGTCATTACAGAGTTGGCTTAAAATAAATTAATTATAAAATATGTCACAGCTTCATACCATTATTTTTTATTACTTTTTAAAATACATCCATAAAATTTTACAGTGCCTATTGTACAATACCCACCATTTTCCCAATTCCTTAATGAGTGATTCTGAGTGACAGCACCTCCATCTTGTGGCAAACTGGAGAAACAGATCCTCTTTAATGCTATCTGCCAGAAAGTACCTCTGAAAACACTACGGTAATATAGATCTATCCAGACTGGATCATGGCCCCAGGTCCTTCAGGGAGTTCAGTGTGATTTCTCTTTACCTCTGTGTGGCATGCCATGTGGGACAGTCCTCCCTGTCCATGCAGAAACCCTGTTTCTTACAGGCAGCAGCAGGGGAACTTGTCCTCCCTAAGGAATGAGGGGAGGTACTGTCCCTCTGTGAGGGGAGAACTAATGCTTTCAATGAATATCTGTAACTACGCATCAAGGATTTTAAATTTTATGAATACCTGACAGAGAGGAAACTTCGAATTACCATAATTCTGATGCAATTGTAAAGGTTTTTTTTCCTGAAGGTATGATATCAAAGCAGGTTTCCACTGCCGTAGCTGACTGAGTGTGAATGAGCATGTGTGTGCCGTGTCTGTATTTTAGGTTTAAAGTTAAATTTTATAATTTGGACAAATCTAATCTGAAAACAGAAATTATTTTCAAGTTCAAGAACAGATACTTCATGACTGTCCAAAACTTATCACTGGTCCTGTCTGCACTTTTGAAAGCCACTGAACACAGTTCAAATACCTACATTGGGCTATCAGATGAAAGTCAAATTTCCCCTTTCTGCTTTGTTTCCATTGGTTTTTCTGGTTTTCTATCACTAAGATACTGTGTGCTGTGAATGCAGAAAGTGAGACATATAGCAAGCAAGTCAGCAGGATGCCAAAAATGGAATTCCTCCCACTTTGTACTGTGCTATCCCAGCAGTGCCCTGTTTTACAGGACAGCTCCAGATCCTAAGTGTCATTATACTCAGTGCCCTCACCCTCTCATTGTGCCCAGTGTGCTACAGTTCTGTAATGTCTTGGATTTACCCCAGTATATTAAATTCTTTCTTATTTTGGGAAGTTCAGAACTAGGCACAGTACTCGGTGTGGTCTCACAACAGTAAACAGAATTAATCACATCCATTGATCTGTTGCGCACAATCCTGCTTGGAGAGGAATATTCTGGTACTCTTCGTTGCCACAGGGACACACTGCTGACTCCGTTCAGCTTTCTTCCCTAGGACCTCCAGGTCTTTTTCTGCAGAGCTTTTTTTCAGCCCTTTGGTTTCCAGTCTGTGTGCTTGGATGGGATTACAGTGTACTGGCTGCTTTTGTCACTGGTGAGCTTAATAAGATTTCTGTCAGATTCTGTTTTCAGTCTGTCAAGGCCACTTAAATGGTAATTCTAACCAATAGTCACAATCATTTGGACCAAAAATTATAACTGCATATTAATTTAAGAACATAAAAACTTCTGTGCTATGATGTCCAATATTTTAACTCTGGCTGTGGTCATCAGAGAAAACTGCCATAAACCAAGAAAATTTAAAATTATCTGTGGTCTTCCATAAGATACTCTCTCTAGCAAATCAGTAGTTTAGGAACCTCTTAATTTGATACATGCATTTCAACCTTTTCAATAGCAGAAGAACTGACTTCATTTATGTTTTTTGCTTACATACCTCATTCATTCAAAATGGTGGATGATGATGGATTATGCAAAGAAGTTTTCTTATTGTTTAATTTAAGCTTGCTTCTGCAAAATGTTTTTGCTATTCTTCTTTGTACCGAGAAATTGGAAAAAGTAGTCCACATTTCAGCTCATGCACCATTGGTGCTTCTCCAGTCTCAGCCTAGTTCCCCTTTGCTTTTAGAGCAGAATGTGTTGAAATGTTTTCTGTTTTGTTCTTCAATGCTTTCCTTGCAGTTTCTAACATCAGACTGGCATTTTGGACTGTTGCTGCGCAATGAGATGGCATTTTTGTGTAACCCTATCCAGGAATTTTAACATTTCTTCCTGTTGTGACAATATGTGATCAACCAACATCTTGGGTGTGTACTATATTTTCCCTTCTTTGTGTTTATTGGCACTGAGTTTCACCTGCCATTCTGCTGCCCTGTCACCTGCAGGATACTTCTGCAGCTCTCTGCAGTTTGTTTTACTTTAGCTTGGTCTGAGCAAGGGAAGGCCATAGCAAAGCCTTTACAGGCAAAAACTGGTTTGACTGAAAGGCATTTCATTTAAAATCACAGGCTGAAAAGATTTCTGTCCTTAAACACAGTTTCTTACTCACAGCTGCATACCATGGTCTCCCTGTACACAGCTCCTATATGAGTTTTGGCTTTGTAGGGTGATGGAATTGAAACACAATGTTTTTCTGAAGGTGAAACCTTCTTCCTTACCTGGATTCAACCTGTTTCCAGCACCTGCTGTTGGCTTTGGTCACTTCCTTTGTCATTAAACACATGAATGGTCTCAACATAGCACCAACTTCACTAGTGAGGCATCTGATGGACAACTGCTCCCACAGCCATGGGTGGCTGGACCAGGGAAACCCATCCTTCCCTTCCTGCATTTCTACATTGCTGGTGCTGCAGCACACTTAACATAAGTCCTGTTCAACAAAACTGACTTGAAATCCAGTTTGTGCTCCTGGAGTGGCCCTCAACAAACAGCTTTCATAATACACATTTCTCTAGCTCTGTGCTGAGAGAGAAAAAAACCCAGGCTGTCATCACAGATATCTGCTACTTTATATTGGGTTACACACTAAAAGCAGAGCGGTTTACCTCCAGGAACTCAAGTCCTGCAAAATGTTACATAAACACATTTAAATATGTAAAATACTATATACATGTGAATATATGTAAAATGTTACATGGAAAAAAGGTTATATGTACACATAGAGAAATGAACAGATTCAAAAGAGCAGTTTGAAATACAACAAAGAAGAAAATGTGTGTGTAATGTGTGTAATGACACAGAATTTCAAAGCACTTTGGTTCTTCAGTTCCTTTAGTTTTAACAGGACATACAGAATGATAGAAAGTAGAAACTTGATCATAAAAGTTAATGGTGACATTGCAATACGTATGTTCTACATGGAGCCCTTTTGCATTTTTTTCTTCAGCTGGATGATAAAACGTAAACTGCTAATATCTCCAGCTGGTTTTACACCAGTGTTACCATTTGAAAATCATCATTTAAAAATGGTACACATTTGCTGAGTGGACTCTAATGACTGGATCCCAATCTCAGCCCACCATTTTTTTGATATCTACATCTAAAAATGTTTAGTTAATGCTTGGGGGAAAAAAATCATGACAAAATACAAATTGGTTTTCATGTTATGTCTATGCCCCTTTTTTAAAAGTCAATTTACCTAAAATAAGTTTTTTTATATGCATAAATCCTTAGTACATTTTGCATATCCTTCATGAAATGTTTATATGTTTTCAGGAAAATTGTATGCGTCATTCAAAAAAAAATATTCCCCATCTGGATGGATTTGACAATGTGTTTTATTCTCTTCCCTTTTCACCTCAGGTTCAATGTCTCTTGTATTTTTAATTTAAAAAAAATAAAAATACCAACATTATCCTTTCAAATACTACTTAATCTTTCACATATGAAATATGTTTTCTCTTACAGAAGTTAGATTCTACCAAGGGGCATGAAAACATAGTACACAAATTTTCTTGTCTTGAATTAATTCATGCTTAAGCTCTGGGTTTGCATAAATTATATCTAGAAACTATAAACCACCAAATCTTTGGAGTGTTAAGTATCTGGAATTTATATGGAGGTCAGTGAATGTTCTTACATTCCTGTCTGCCTGAGAGAAGGATCAGGCCATCAGTTTGGAAAGCCACGATCACTTACCGCAATTTATGGCACACTTCACATTTCTGCTCTGGGTTTTCCTATGTGTTTGTATTGTATTTCACTCTCAAAAACAGAAGGTGCGAAGGAAAGTACATTGGTGAGGATCACAGGAGGGAAAGCAAAAATATTGATTGTTTTTCTCTCATTTACTTAAAAGGCAATGCTTCTGGTATTATTCAGCAGTCTTTGGCTCGCTTCCCCCTTACAATGGTATCTGTTTCCCATTGTTAAGGATTCTTCATCCAGGCTAGTCTATTATTTCTGGAATTTGTAGAAAGGTTAGTGAGTCTCTAGAGCTGTGATTATTTTTTCTAGTTGACATTTATTGATCTCATTACCTTCATGCTCATATTTCAAAAAACTTTTTTTACATTTTGTTACCATTTCAAAGATGACAGAAATGCTGCAGTGCTCTCTGTATTAGAACTGTACGTAATTAAAATTTGTACTCTGTGTTTCATCAGAAATTCACTGCCAAACCTCAGCATGTGTTGTTTACAAATTAGATTGTTATAATTAAAGCACCAAATGACTGCAAAAATAGAGACTGAATTTATATTTGAAAAAAACATCTATTTTACTTCTGCACAGAAAACTCTGACATTTTTGGCCATAAGCAAGTTGCTAGATACCATACTTTGGAGAAATCAGACGACATCCATGCCTCTGCAGGTGCCAGCAAGCCCCTGAGACAGTTTAGGAGATACCATGGGGGAAGAAGGAGATGTGCAATTCTTGCACTAGCTTTTTACTAAGGAGTGAACTTCACCTTTTGATTTTACTTCATATTTCCTTTCTCTATTATTATCACTGAAATTCATGTGATTACAACAGTATTAGCCATTTTCTTTAAGGTACAAAGAAATTTTGCTACTACTTGAATGGATTTTACAGAATTCTTGAAATATTTAAACTTACTAAGGAACAAAACTAGGCCATAATACACTCAAAAACTTCTTAGTATATTTGTGTATTTTAGAGAAAGTAGCATCAGTCTTGAAAAGTACTATTGCTTCATAGATACCTAATAACATGATGGACTCTTGAGTTCCAGAGGATTCCAGCTGACAAATGCTGTCAATTTGAAATTTCTGCTGCATCTTTCATATCAGTTTTTTTAGAGCCTTTTTAAAGGCTGCCTGCTGAAGTATTAATGTGGACAGATGATGAAATACTGGCAACAGGATATATACAGAATTAACAGGGTGATCTTGTGGCAGTGCATAGTAAATACTTTCATGGAAACATGAAGATCTGAGATACCTTAGGTAGTACAGTGGTTTAATGTGTATGAACAGCTCAGATTCAAGTTCTGTACTGCTTTGCTTTGAAGACTGCTAAATCACTTCCCTGTCACTAAGCTCCCTAAAATAATAGAATAAACTGTTGCTTTGCTGATGTGGGGAAAAAGAAAAACAGCACAGGAAATATGTTGGTATAGGTGTTGACATTTAAAGCATTTAAATATCTGTATTATTCCATTAATATATGGACACCAGACACATTTATATATCTATAAAATGTATATGTAATATAGATAAATATATATATATAAATATATATATAAACAATGTATTTTATTGCTGACAGTTTAGCAGAACTTATATCTATTTATTTCCTCTGAAGTTTTGCAAAAGAGTTGCTTTCTCCTTATATTTTTTTGTATCTGGAATGGCTTAGTGAACTACCACACTAAGTGGCCCTCTATATGGAGAAGATAGTTGTAGCTACTTGTCACTTACTTATAATCAGAATGTATAGAGCTCCCAGATCACTGATCTTTATCCAACTTGTGTGACATCTCACAATTCCTGCTTGACCCTCTTTTCCCAAGGAAAAGGGAATTCTCTTTTACTTCATAAAAAGCAATATGAGTTTTCCTCTTGGCAAATGTGACTTGAGAGTCCTTTGTAAACTTGACATGATCTTATGCCAATTGATAGATTTCAAAGGCCGAAGATGCAGCCAGATTAAAAAGTAATACATACGTGCTGACAGTTTCTGGGTGACTTATGGCCATGCTAGCGCCAGACAAAAAGGGTGATAGCAACTTGCGTAGCTGGAATTGTTTGTGGTTATCACTGAGGTGTTGTATGAATTCGTACACAGCAGGTCAAGCATGTAAGAATGTTACTTGTGGAAGTGTTAGATAAAATACTTTTGCAGACAGTACTGGGAGTAAAGAGATGTGAATGGAAATAACCAATTGATGGAAGCTGCCTTCATCATTCCTTCGCAATGAGCGTCTTCTCTGTTTCTAGGCTGCTTCATTACTGTTGTCCTTGGAGCTCTCTTTGAATTAAATGAGTATGAGTTGGAAAAGGGATTGACAGCTGTGGTTATGTTAGTTATTGCAACTAATATTATGGCTGAAGCATATGCTGGCAGCCTCACTGACTGTGGATATCATGGGTAACTATGGAGAGTTTAGGCAGTATTTTCTATCACTTTATATTATTTCAAAATAATTTCAAGATATCTGTTTTTCAGTTCATATTAAATTCTGATCCCTAATAACAAAAATGCAGCAACTTTACTCACCTTTTAGATTTTAAAACCACTAGCATATACAGTGCTAACTCAGGAGATCAGTCTGATGACCATCAACAAGCGACAGAAACCATGAATCATCTGTCTTGTGGATGTCCAGCATTTAATTAAAGTTTTGGTAGGATTTAGCAGAAAGAAAATCTAAGAAAACTACAAGATTTGAAATGCAACCGTATTCTTCCTTTAGAAAGACATTGATGTATTAAATATTTATGCAAACATAATAAATTGGCAAGTGCATGAAAACACTGCTACATCTTCATCTCTTCCATATATCATCTGCCTGAAGAAAAGGATTTACTACTGAAATAGAATTGGTGTTCTGCTATATAATTTTCATAACAGTAGCTACTTGTCATTATTCTTTCTATATCCATCCTAATATAGGTGAATATTATAGCTAACAATAAGAATAAACCAATGGATACTATTTCTGAATAGACAATGGAACATATATTTACATCACTGGACACATACTCTAGAGATACTGAGCTCTTGTAAATACAGGGTAATGTCCTATTCACATAACTGATCTATGAATTTAAGTAAATGGCATGTCCAGCAACCTTCTGAAAATAATAGATTTGTTGCATATTTTAATGAAATTAGCAGTTTTCCTGATAGCCCAGTACTAGTAATACTTAGCATTCTTTTTTATGACTGTAGTGACAGTATTGAGTAATTCTCACAATAATTTCAAAGGAAACATTATATTGTTTTTTTAGTGATAGAGAAAGTAATACAGAGGGGCTGCTGAATGTCACATAAAAGGTGTATCTAAGTAAAGTTAGAGTAAGGATGAATCATGAGTGAGAATGAGATTCTTGTTCAACTATATGACTTTCTCAAAACCAGTGGTGCATGAGCCTATAGGGAAAGTAGGGCATGATTTACTGCTCTTCACTGATGTAGACACACACACACTTTGATTTGACCACCATGCTGTGTTTGCTGGCTGCAGAATTAACAGCAAGCTGTAGACTATAAAGTGACTGTTCAGCACTTAAGACATTCCAAAAAGCTTCATCCAAAGTAAAACAATGTCATTGATTCTGCATGGACTAGAGAGTAGAATAACTTCACCATCAATGCTTTAAGCGTATCAACTTTGACAGATTCAACTTCTGTGTAACAGAAAGCTGCTTACATAAGTGATTTGAAAGACAAATGTAACTATTTAGGTTAAAATAGCCTGGGATTAAAGATGTTTGGATAAGCAGTGTTATGATTACTTCAAATGGAATAAAATACAAAAGGACAGACTAAAATACCCTAAATTAATTTATAAAATAAAGACAAATACAATGAAGATTTTTCTATTACTTATTTCAGGAAAAAATATAATTGTTGTACTTTAAGATTCAGGGGAAAAAAGAACAGAGGTTTGAAACTGCCATTTCACTGAAAACAAAACAAAGCTTTATGCAGACCAGCTTACCTTATATTTTTTACATTCACCAGGATGAAATTTAATAAAACGTTCCCCAAAATATGGTTCACTAAGAAAAATAAATGAAACATTCAGACTAAAATTTATGCATGTGATCCACAGAAATATCGACTATTTCTAATATATGGTTCTCACTTTCGAATAATTATGATTCTTTTGGGATATTAGATGATTTATTTAAGTAGAATAACAGGACAACTAATGTAATCATACATTTAAGTTTTTTTACCACACATCAACATACTTAACAGTTGAAAGTTTCTGAAGAAATTCTGATTCTGTCAACCTCAAAAAATGTCACTGGTTTCAGTGGGGCAGGAGTTCACTTTTCATATGAACCCAGAGGAATTAGCTGTAGTTATGGACCACTAGAATGGAGAGGAGTGAGAGGCTGGGTGTGTGGTTTAGGGAAATATAGTGAAGGGAAATGTAGTTTAGGCCATTATAATCCGAAGATCTGCATATATATTTCCAGGACTTAATTGACAGCTTTAAAATCTCCTTTATGTCCAAATATACTGTAAAGCTACTAAGACCTTTCTGTTATATATCAAGAACTTCATTGTGTGTTTTTATACATTAATTGTCTTGCCAAGGTGTTGATTTCCCCCTCTTCCTTCCCTCCCTCTCTACTGTGGGAAGACCTGTAAAAATCACATCCATATTAGAGGATGTTTTTACTGTAGGGCTAATTTGGGTTCTTCTACATTGGAAAACATGTTAAATTGACTTAAGTGAGAATAATCAGACTGTGAAACAGTACTCAAGCTGTGTGTCTACACACCTTCTGTCCTTGTTTGCTTGTGAAAGTAAAATTTCTAGAGGTGTAGTGCCAGAAGCAGCTTCGCACTCTGAATTTTCTTAAATCTTTTCTTAAAAGGCATGGGGAAGGTTGTCTTTGTTCTTTCTAGGCACAGCAAAGGGATTGTGGAAAACATTTTAGAACTCAGGCCCTTAAGCAGATCTAGCCTGTACCCACACTGAGGGATGCTTAGTTTAGTAAGCTGGCAAATCATGCTAACTGTAGTTTTTATCTAAACAGCAGAGAATATCATTATAATGGACTTTGTGCGCAGGTGGAACTCAGATCAGGAGCAACACTTGAATTACAATTAAAATAAAATTCACAAAGCAGACAAAGTTCTATGGGTATGTCTATACAGTACTGTCTAATGCTGCAAAGAAACATATGAATTAACTCAACCATTAAAATTAATATGACTGCATTAATATAGTTCTGATGGTCAGAGAATATTTCTATCAAAACTAGCATCCTCATATCTAGGCTGGATATTTAATTTAGACACTGGATTGTGCAATAAGGACAATCCCTAGAAAGAATAATTTAGAAAATGCTTACAGAGTTTTTGGGGAGGGCACAGTAAATGTTAAGTAATCTTTATTAAAAATAAAAAAAGTTTGTAAACTGAGAGGATGAATGAATGGAGAACTTTTCATTATTCTAATCATCATCTATTAGTGACAGCTGGCCTGCTTCTCTTACTTCCTTGCGTCTTGAAAAGTCACTAACACTTCTGCAAAGAAAGCATAATGTTCTGAAAGGTCGTATTTTACATCCACTGTGCTCAGCTGAAAATTACTTTATGAGATCTAGAGGTATTGAAGGATTGGACCCAGATGAAAGTACTAATAGTTAAGGCTCATATTTCTACATGACCTGTGATGAAAGACAAGAAGGTGCTGCATCTCCAGAGACTTTGGGGAATGTTCGGGGAGTGATATAATTAATAACTAACCATTCAATTTGACAACACTTAATCTCATTTTCTCAGGCTTGTGTCCTACAGATTATTTATAAATTAGATTGGTGGTCATAGTAACTATTCCCCTGAGTTTGCAAAGTGAAGGGAGCCCAAAATGACTTCTACTTTTCACAGCAGGGTCAATTGAGCACATCATCCTCCTCAGCAGGATAAAATGAATACTGTGCAGCCTACTCGGGGGAAAATAAATTCTGTTTCGCACAATACTAGTAAATGAGCTGGGGAAGACTCTGTAAGTTTAAAGAGGAAAATAGTGTAGTTTAAAGAGGAAAGTAGTGTCCTTTAAATCTACAGCAAAGCACTTGCACCATTTCAGCTTGTGCTGAACCTCCTCTGCAGGTGACATGGCCAGTCTGACCACATGGCTGCCACACACCATCATGCATCTCCAGCCTATGCACATGGCTTGGGTCCTCTGCACCCTCTCCATCACCTTGTAACAGAGCATCAGCAGCCTCATGGAGCAAAAGACTTTTCATGTCTCTTCACAACAGAAAAGGAATGGAGACCTCTATGCAAGTTGTTGAGATGAGATGTAAATTTTCATTCTGTTTCTATTCTGAGAAACAACAGCTGCATCACAGAGAAGCAAAGTTTTTGGAAGTTCATTTCATTGCCAAAGAGAAAAGGTGCTTGTCTTTACTTCCAGATACATATTCAGTGCAGAGTCAGAAAGTTAAGCTGCAGACCAAAATTCAAAGTGAAGATAATACTTTTATCTTTAACAGGCTTGCAGAGGAATTATTTCAGGAAGAACTGAAAATATATATGCCAACAAGAATAAATTTCAAGTTACTCACATAGCTGTGACTTCTGTGACTTGTAGGAGGAAATCATAAAAGCTCCTTTTCACTACCAAATTAACAGTGGACTACTTTTTTTTTTATCAGTATGGTATCACAATTTCTCAAACTCCACTTTACAATGCATTTTCTTCCTTCAGAAAAGTCCTCCAGAGGTTTTTTACAGGTATTGTATTACTACCAGGCTTCAAAGCCTGATCTGTGCTGATTCATGGGACTGTTTAATCTATGATCCACAACACCCTTTGGCAAGGAGTCCCACAGCTCAACCACACATAATGCAGAGAGTCAAGTCCTTTAATTTATTTTACGCCTCAATTTTACCAGCTTAATTTGACCCTCATCTAAAAGGTTTTTACATTGCAAAACACTGTATGATGATTACCATATGGATGTTCTTAATACATTACTTCAGCCTTTGGTTATTCAAAATTCAGAATTATTATGTTTTCTTTATAACATTGTTAATATATTTATTAATAAAATACACAATAATATATTTGATGATTTATATATACGTACATATACACACATGTATTAAAACTTAATATGGTATGTGAAACACTATACGATGCTGCATACTAGGAGTGTGCAACACCAAGTTACAGAAACAGTCAAGAAACATTTGATTTGTCATGATTTCTTTGATCCAGTTTGGTGGATTGTGTGAGTTTTACCTTTTATTTTCATTAGGTTCACAGAAAAAAGCTCTTGAGAATCTAAAATTAGAATGATTGTGGCTTATCAGTTTCATTCATTAAATAACTGAAAGCATATGCTTTTAGAAGATTAAGTGAAAAAACGGAAACAATTCTTATCTACAGTTTAAAGCAATCTACTTCGAAGAAATGAATGATCTGCAGGTGACTACTAAGGCCGTGTGATATATTGATTTATTTTATCGACTTAGCAAGCAGCAGAGCAGACATGATACTTGTGACCTGATGAGAAGACACTGAGTCTGCATAAGTGGGTGCGAGGTACCTCGCACCTCCGTCTTGCAGAAGGGGAGAGGAACAACCTGTCCCAGTTCTTCTGGGGAAGATTTTCATACCTGCGATTCTGTGTAAATCATTGAGGTGGTAAATGACGCCACGCAGCTAAATTCACGCGCTTTCAGGGGGGATGATGGAGACAAGCCCAGGCACAAGCCGCGGGATGTCCAGGCAGCCTGGCAGCCCCACGGCAGTCCGGGGCCAGCCCCGGCTCCCAGCCGGCGCAGCGGCGCTTCCCGGCACCGCGCCCGGACGCCGAGTGTCCGTGGCGTGCACATCCCCTGCCCGGGACAGCCCACGGGACAGCGGAGGGGAAGGAGGGTGAAGGGATGCCGGGGACAGCTGGAAGCGCAGCCAGAGGCGGGCGGGGACGGGAAAGTTGGGCGAAGAGAAGGAGGGCGGTCAGAGCACTCCGCTGCCTTTCCCCCTTTCCCGGCCGCTCCGCCCGGGGTTGCCGGCGGTGTTCCCCTCCCCGAGGCGGCGAGGGGCAATGTCCTTCCAGCCGCCGCCGCCCCCGCCCCGGCCCTACCCCTCCTCCGCCCCCCTCGCACCGCCCCCCCCCCCCCCCCCGCCGGCGGAGGTGAGGCGAGGCGCAGCGCCGACTGCGGCGGCCGTACGGGAGGAGTGGGGTGGCGGGGACTGTGCGCTGCGGCCGGCTGCATCCACCGCCCAGCCCGGCGCTGGGGACAGCCATGGGGAGCAGCCGCCGCTCCAGCTGCCGCGGAGAAACTCCCCTCCGGATGTCGGCTGCGGGTGGCCTGGTCTGAGGAGGAGGAGGAGGGAGAGGAGGAAGGGCCGTAGCACCGGTGGACTGTGCAAGTTGCGCTCTGCCCTTCTTCTCCCCGGCCCGTCTCCCACCCGCGGAGCAGCATGCGGACTGGCCTCCGCGCTCCCTCAGATGTGCTCTGGCTGCCGCCGCCTTCAGTGCATCCTGCTGCTGGCAGCGCTCACCCGGGCGCTGGATGAGACGGGAGCAGGGAGATCGCTGCTGCGGTTCCGCCCGCTCCTTCATGCGGGCTTCTGCTCCGGCGGAGCTCGCACCGCCGCCGCGGAGGAGCCGGGCTGCCCTCCCACCCCGCGCCCGCCCGCCCGGGGGGCCCGCATGGCGTGCTACCTGGTCATCAGCTCCCGGCACCTCAGCAACGGGCACTACCGCGGCATCAAAGGCGTCTTCAGGGGACCGCTCTGCAAGAAGGGCGCTCGCTCGCCGGTAACTGCCACCTCCTCGCCCCCTCCCTCACTTGCCCCCCGCACGGTAGGAGCGGTGCGGGCGGATGCCCACGCTGGGGGCGGCCGGCGCGGCGCGGCTGCGGGGGGCGTGGGGCGTGGGCTCCGGCTCGGTCCCGCTCTGCGGGGCCCCGGTGTGGGCGCTGCCTCGCCGGGCGGCTCAGAAAAGTTTCTCCGTCGGCGGCTGCCTGCGAGTGGCCGCGGGGACGGGGCTGGGGGCGGTGCTGGCGCTCGGCAGTGGGGCGGGGGGGCTACGGCTTAGGCTGGGGTTATCCGTGGACCGCGTCTCGGGCTCATGCCCAGGGAGAGGTTAATTTCTGAAGCTTTGGTGAGAAGTTGGAGGCTAGTAGAGGGGAAGGCGCCGTATCGGCTCCAGGTGTCGCGTTTAGTACCTTGTCCGAGGTTTTTACGCGGAGGAGGAGGGAAGCGGTCGTCCTTGTGGACTCGTCTGCCAAAAAATGCACTTGCGAGTTTGTCTGAGGCCCTTGTGAACTACCTGTCGAGACCGACATCTAGGTAGAACACGCGTGAAGTTTGGGGCGGTCCTGCGGAGACTGCAGACCCGTCGAGCTACCCTAGACGGTGTCCGTGAGTCGCTAAAGGCGTTTCGTAGGGGCGAACGGGAGTCCTGTGCTGCCGGGGGCAGCGGGGGCCGGGGAGGCCGCCGAGCGCGGGTGCCCAGGAGGTGACGATGCCCCGCCGCCTCTCCTCCGCCTCCCCGCCGTGGTTGTGTCACCGTAACCTCCTCCGTAATCGCCACCGAACTTTCCCTGTCACCGTGCCGGGTGTGAGTGTGTGACATACGGAGGGGTACGGACCTGCCACCCGCCGAGCCGGCCTTGCACGAGTACCAGGGACACCTTGAGCACACTGGTGGGATTCCCTGGGCTTCGGCAATGCCAGGTTGTGCCCTGCAACACGCCTGCACCCTAAATCCCTTACGGGAACTAAAGTCTGCTTTCCTCTTTCTTGACTTCCAGTGACGAAAAATGACAAATATTTCACTATGCTGCCAAAATCCCTTCTGTGTTGTTCACTAGCACTGTGATAGAGCACCTGCAAGTCCTTCCCTTGTACTGCTGTGTCTGTCGTGTGCAATATAACACAACTGCGCCACAGGTATCATCGATCGGTCATTGGCTGAGCTGCGCTTGTGTTCTTTGACCCATGGAGCTGATCCACTTTGCACTTTCATGTGTGGAATGCCTTGAAATGCAGGCAACATTTACTGAGATCTTTGTTCAAAATTAGGTCAAAAGGAAAAAAGTGGGAACAAGCTTGATTGTAAATATTTCTGATTTAATAGAACTTTAACAACTGATGTTCAAGTAGTATCAGAAGCCTTGGAAGATACTACTCTCTGAATATTATGTTCCAAATCCTTCATTCTCCAATTTCTTTCCCTTTTTAACTGCCTAGTGAGTTTGCACACCACTCCTTTCCATCTAAATACTTAATGAAATAAATTTGTCTGACTCCATTAACAAATCATCATTTTAAACACAGTTCCACTAACAAATAGTCATAGTTGTGCTACCAGGTGGGAGTAATTTTTGTTAATATGTAAGTAACAGAGAAGAAGACCAATGAAAATTGATATTCCTTATTCTTTAAAGGTGTATTTTTTTAAAAGGATTTTGTTTTAAATTGAACCATCTTAGTCTTAAGCCAGCCATCTAGGGTTTAGTGGAAAAGGGAAAAAGCTATGAAGTTGAAAATTAATCTCAAGTCTCTTTCACTGTATAGAAATGCTCTTTCATGTGAGATTTCCAGAGTTTGAAAAAAGTAGCAAGGGCACTTCGTATTGCTTTTCACTAAGACAGAACATCTTGTTTCCTAAATCTGTATTACCAGGAGTTGCTGTTTTATATGTTTTGGGGCCATTTCTACAGAAAGAATTAAATTTTAGCAATCCTTAGCTTTCATTCTGAATTCTTAAGGGAATTTTTTTATTTCTCTACATATATTTATTTAAAAAAAATTCTTTGTTTTCTTTTGCCTTTTTTAGTGGCAACTCTTTGAAGCTAGTCAGGCTTTTGAGGTCATAGGCTAAGCCCTTTGGAGAGGGAGTGTTGGACAGCTCATGGGGGTAAAGGTGCATGATTATGTTTTATTAATGCTGGGTAATTGCAGCTCTGTAATTTTTCATGTGTTTGATATTTTGAATTTACTATTGGTTTATAATAGGCTATTTTCATATTTTGATACATAAGTTCAGATTTTAGGAGATAAATAAAGGATACTCAGTTGGCACAGAGGGTAATAGTTTGCAATTAAATACTGAAAGCAGTGAGTAATTTGCATGTGCCTACAATTTTTTAACTTTCCAGACTATATCCTTCTTCCTTATCAATGTGCATAAAGTTGGTAACAGTGAACAGCAAAAAACACCACTGGATACATTTTGCATTATGGATGTGGGAGTCATGCATATTGAGATTTAGTATTGACTGAGGTAGTAAAATTGGTTTTTTACTATGTTTTTTACATGAAAAATGCCCCACACAATGCAAACAAACTCTCCAACTATTGAGTTAAACTTGGGACCTCTTCTTATACTTATGAAGGAAGTCTTAGGCAAGTGGCATTTATTTGTATTCCCTGTGGTGTGCTTTTATTTAATCCCTCCTGATTATAACTTTGAAAGATACAAGTTATGTCTTGCAGTCATTTTTAAAACGTTGAATTGGAAGCAGCCTTGAAGATTTGATTTCTCATTTGTACCATTAAACAATCTTCTGTTTGTACACTATGAGTGATCTTATGCATGAGACTACCTAGCCTTTAATGGATAACACGTACCTTTCTATATTTAAAGTGTTCTGTATTAACAGACCATGAAATGTCAGTAGACTTAAGGCTATGCTTTAAGAAATGAGAACAGTGGTGAATATTTTAAATACCTTCATCAAATTTCATGGTTTTATGAACAAGGATTTTTTCAATCTGGGTGTTTATGTAGTATTTATTTAGCATACTTTGCTATTATTGTACCAGAAACAATGTGGTCCTTCTTCCTGGTATGCAGAGAGACCTTTAGCTGTAGCAGTTTGTACAAGAACAAGATACGTAGAATTACAAGGATAACACACTTTGGGTATGTAATGAATTTCTCGTGATGTTGTCATAAAATCCTTTACAATTTTTACCTTGCCTTTGCCCACTTTTACATACTGGAGAAGGGACTAGCCATGACTGTTGTGAAGTTAGTGGTGATGAATTCAGAAAGAGTGGAATTAGAAGCAGTCACCAGTGAATCCTTTATCAGTGGAGTCTGATGGAGTTACATGGGGAAGGAAATGCTGAGTTTGAACATGATGCCAACATTACTAAGGATAATGGACAGTAAGCCAATGAAGGAAGCTGCTTATTTTAAAGCACAGCTGATTCTGTGCTTTAAACTTTTATATTTTATCTGAAAAGTTATATTCAGGAGCATATTATGAGCAAATTTTCTGTCTCTGAAAATTGCTGTTTAAGGAAATTCAGTATGATACAGAGATATTACTTACACTTCAGAGTGATGATATTGCCTACATGATTTTTGAGTCATGAATAGATTACATTGATCAGTGTACTGATTTTACTTTTTGAAGTCATGATAGATAATGCTGTCATACTGGCCTACAGCCCAACCTGCTCAGAGGTTTTCTGCCATGCTTCACAAGCCTGGCAAAGCTGGCACTGAAAAGGACTTGCCTGCAAAACTTTTAATGAAACTTCCAGGATGCAGCAGAAAATGGTACTGGGAATTCAGCAGATGGCCCCCTTGCTTCTGAATCATTTCTAAGCCAAGGATGTTATTAGGGTACACTGTTCTTCCTGTGGCTTTTTAAGATAAGATATAAACAAAGTCTAGTTTACTACTCAGTATTTAAAGATCCCTTTGAATTTTGAAGGAAATAGAAGGCTCAGAAGACCCAGTGCCTTAGCCAATTTCTGACTTGGCTAATTATTTTTCTTCCGTTGTTCCCTGCAGCTTCAGCTGAATGCAGTATTTTTCATGTACTTCTCTAAGCTGTTTTCAAATAAAGCTGTCAAGCAGCTACTCCATTGCACTCTGTGCTTGCCTGAGTTCTTTGGGTTGTTGGGGGCAGGAAAGGCTTTTCTGTTACCCAGAGTTACCTTTAAAAAGCACAGCTCTCACCCCATGTCCAGAGGCTGCTCCAGCAGTTCTAATTAAGTACATTGCAGGTACTTGAAAATAATGACGGTTTAGTTGATACTGAGCCATAAGCAAGCTGTTTTAGCACTAAAGCAAATATAACCAGGACTGAGTAGCACCTTGGCACTCTCAGAAGCAGACAACAACACAAGGCACTTGGAAACTTTGAAAACTTAAGTGAGCCTGAGGACTGAGAGACTGTAAATAAAAAACAGGAGGGACACGGCATGGGCAACAGTTTCCGTCTGCCTGAGAGCAATGCTAGAAACACTGGCATAACCAAGTCTGCCACAAAGTGACAGTGTTGTGTTTGCCACCAGCCAGTGGCAAACCTGTGCCAAGCACAGTTGTCAGAAAGCAATTTAAAGGCTAGACATGGTGCATGCGTACCATGTGAAATATGGTTTAGGTGACAGCAGGTTAAAGGAGGAGCCACCATATACCTGGGTGATTACTGGAAAACCAAAAAGCTTGTGCATTTCTGACTGCAAGCAAGTCATCCTTTAGCACTGTGACTGCACTCTCAACAGCACTGAAAGCAGAGAGGAAGGGTATGCTGGAGTGTTACAAGAAAAATACATGAAAAGTAAAATTTAAGTTAGGAAATAGAGTATAAAGGGGGTGATAATAAACCAGCAAGTCTAATAAATAGTCCTACAGAAGGAAAGGGGAGAAAAACCCCAACTGCACTAAAAAAAATTTGTAGAAAGGAAAAAGGGGAGAAATCATAAAGAAGATGGAAAATTGTACTTTCACTTTTCTGTGCCAAAAGTCTCTGGCAGCTGCCTCCAGCAAAATAGGCTGCCTGCCAGGGGGGATTCTGTGCACTCTTCTGAAGGCTTGGAGCTGGCTTACAGAGGTATCTGCCTTTCACAAACCAAGGGCAGGCACTCCTGCTAACTGTTTCTGATCTCATTGATTCCTGGCACTTTGTCTCTCAGAGTGGGCTGAGTGTGTTTCCTACCAGCCCTCCTGCCTCCACTGTGCTGGAGGATATGAGCATTCCTGCAGCCCACACTCCACCTTACAGTGACCTTATTTCCTGATTTCATGGTTCCTATTATGGTGCTTTTTGTGTAGTTCTGCAACATGTGAGAGGCAGAAAGAACTTTCAAAAAAGGGAATGTGCTTTTTGCCACATTGTAGCCTTGCTGCTCATGCGCTGTATTAAACCTGGTTTTGTGGAATCTTATCACTTCTGAACAATTTTGATTCTAATTCAGTGAGTGGGTAGCAATTTGTATATAGCATTGCAATTAAATTTAATAATCTTCAACCAATTTCTTCTGGGGCCATTTCCTTCATCCACAATTAGCAATAATGTTAAACAGGTGCTTTATGTCTGACAGCACCTCTCCAGTAGTCTAATATTTTTATTGGTCCCTCAATTGAGTTCGTAAACCCAGATCAATTTCTCTGTTATTTTGCATTTGACAATGCTTGTTTGTCCATTAGTTCCAGAATTATTGCCACTACATTCATTTACATACTCACTTTCAGTTCACATGTATTTTACTCACCCAGAGTATAGCAGTTTAGTGGGTTTTCTTATTTTTAAATTTTTTTTTAATTCTGAGCTGTGTACAAATTTGAAAATGAATGTAGAGACCTGGTGATTGTGAAACAGGTGCTCCCTTGGATGGTGGTTTGAGCTGTTACCCAGGCTCTAAGCTTTAAAGGCTGTTTCTCTGCCTGTTCAGCCCCGTTTTCTGGACTCTTGCCCATGTGTGCTGTCCATGGTATGCACTTGCTTGGGTTTGCTGGGGAGGATGCTCCCATTCCTTCCTCTGTCTAAATGAATGCTTTGTTTTGACCACTTTACAATGTGGTCAATAATAAACTGAGCAACTTCATTTATGCAAATGCTTGCATGTGAGATTAGATTCCTTGAAAAGAAAACTGTGTTCCAAAAAAAAAAAAAAATTCATTATCTGAATCTACTTATTCCCTACCAATGCTTTGCAAAAGTCCCCTGTAAAAAGTACCTAAATGGAGAAGGAAAAGAAAGCTTTTAAAGGCTCGCCAGAATGTAGGCGTTTTTCCCTACTTCAGTTTTTCTAGTGGACTGTATAGCCTTTGGCTGCAAGGCTTGGGGCTTTTTAGTTTGGAGTTGTTCTTTTTTTTTTTTTTTTTTTCTTGGTGGTTTTTTTGCACTCTTTTGTTGTTGGTTTTTGTTTGTTTTGTTTGTTTGATTTGGTTGTATGTGTTTGTTTGGTTTGGGTTGGGTTGGGGTTTTTTGTTGTTTGTTTTGGTTTGGTTTTGGGTTTGGTTTTTTTTTCCATTTAGCATGAAGAACCTTTTATAAGTCTTTTTGTTATGACACAACTGATCTCTTTAGAAGACTCAATCATTACCTGCAAATGTAATTTTACTCATTTGTCCTAGGGAAAATGTTGACTTTTCTGTGGAAAAATATAGACATTCAAAATGTTTTTATCTGCCTGCTGCAGTACTTTTATTTTAAAATGTCAATGTTCTACACTGTGAGAAGTCTAGTTTTACTGCTTTATGTGTCTATCCATGAAAAACAGTGTATTGCATTTGTTACAAAACAGAGCAGGAACTGTAGACCCTCTTTTAGAGCTCAAGAGTTAGGATCTTACTATCTAAGTTTTGTACACCTACCATGATAAAAAAATGGATTAGGAACAACTTACATAAAATATAAAATTAAATTTATTATAATATCAAGTTAATGTTAAAAAGAAGTACAGATGCATGCATGTGCCTGAAGGAACCAGAGTTCCCAATGTAACATCCTGTACCATTAAAATCCAGTTTGACCCTCCCAAGAATTAAGCAGTGTTCACTGGAGAATTAGCCATTTTGTAAACTATGTGCAGTCAGCAGTCTATGCCTATAAACATATCTGAATAGCAATAAGAAGATTCTTTAAAACTTTTCAGCATCCACACTGACAGTTTTGAGCACTGTATTTTGAAGATTTCAACCTGCTTTGCTCTTAGCCTTTGAACCTTCCAAACTCTGAATGAAGAGTACTAAAATGATTTGATTTATGTTGATAATCTGCACAGGTGATATGGCAATATTAGAGCCAGATATCTAAAGTTCAGTCCTGGATTTCTGTATTTTGTGTGGGCACACATCACTGCTTGTCTTGTACAATCAACTGCAGGGCTCAAGTATCAAGATTAGTCATGGGGTAGGTACACATACCTGAAGATGCTCTTCACTGTGCAGAATGTATTGTTCTGTGCCCAGTCAAAAGGCACTTTAAGGACATTTTTTTCTTTATGCTTTTTTTTTTTAATGCTAGACTAAATTTATGTGCATACTAGATAAAATGTAAACACCATCAAAATTTTGTCCCAGTTTCATAGTTATGCATAATGATAATTGGCAAGCTGGTTCAAGTAAAGAAATAAAACTATTACTGGGAGATTGCATGCAGTTCTGAAACAATTCATACATTAATCAACTCTAGTTGATATCAATTTTTCAATTGATGTTTTCCTTGGAAAACATTCTAAAAAAGATTTAGTGCTTTTGTGTCAACAGATATATTCTATCAATATTCTGCTCAGACTGAACTGGAGAGCTGTATTTGGTGTCTTTGAGAACATTCTCAGTTGTAATCAGCTGTAAATCTGCAGCCCTCATTTCCAGCTTATACTGCGACATGTGAGGAAGGCTTGGGAAACTAGATTAGAAAGTGTAAGAAGAGAGTTCCCTAAAATACACCCTTCCTTTGATAGCAAAATATTTGGTAGATTATATTTTTGGGGTTAAAATTATAAATGAAATCTGTATGAATACTATGATCAGAGGGTCTGCTAGAAATGCAAATTCTTATCATTATTAAGGTGTTCTGAATATTTTTTTCAAAGAAAAGTTTTCATATTCAGATATTTATAGCTCTAATTTTATTAGCCTTTGTGGGTTCCAGAAATAACCAATTCATCTAAACCAATCTTCATTTTTATGTGCTAATCATTACATTTTTCACTTTAAGTATGACTTCTGTGAGGTGTGTAAGCTCTGACCACGGATTTTATTGGGAGATCTAAGAAGAAGCAGAATGTGTGTATTTATGCCACCCTTTGTTAGACACTGAAAAACTGAGTTATGATCTTGATGTATTGAGCCTGCCCTTGGGCCCTTGTCTTTGCAAGAAGCTTATGGTGATGCACTGCAGGTAGACTCTGCAGGATTGCTTGGTGAATGTTGTGGTCTAAATGCTGGCTAAAGTGAGTGGTCGGTGGGCTGGATGATAACAAGGATTCCTCAGCCTGGGAAAGGCTCTGCTTACTTCCAGCTGCTGCTCTGATGGCTCCTCTGTGCTGGGAGGGATTACGGTGTAGGAACATGATATCCAGGATTCCCACAACCCACATGGCCACAGGTCTGTGGCAAACAGCAGCTGAGGCATAGAGGTATCTCGATACGGGGAGTGGCTGCCTAATCTGATGGACACAGATCAGAAACTGTCACACAGCTATTGAGGACTAGTTCAGGAAAAGAAACTAAAAAACGTAATTGTGTAGGTCCTGGTAGGAAACAATCTCACAAGGTGATGTGCATGCAAGTAGTTTGTGTGTACCAAATAATAAATAAGCATCCCATAAATGTCACTGAATACATACGCAGCTTCTCCAAGCTGCCTGAATGCTTAACTGCTGTCCTTACAAAGCCATGCTACTGCTCTTCCTGTATAGAAGTCCAAGGCTGCTTTGTTGCATACATCTACAGGATGGACACTGGCATTTTTTCCCTTCTGTAATGTTTCAATATACACTTACTTCCCTTTAAAGAGAAGATAGCAAAACCCATATGAAAAAATAGTTTAGTCAGACAAATGAAGAAAAATCAGGTTGGTACTACATAAAAATATTTCAATTTTCATTTGAATGATAAATACATCCTTGGCTATTAAATACAGAAAAGAGGCAATATAAGGAACAATGTTGGAGACACTGTTTATTCACAAATAAACATCACTTTTAAAAAGTTATTTTTCTGGGAGTGAGTGATAAATTTTTGTGATGACTAATAACAGAAAAATCACAGATTTGTGTTCTTTGATGCAGATGTATTCATATCCTATAAACCAAAAATTACATTGAAATCAGTATTGAATATGTAAACTTACTGATTTTACACTTTGTTCATCTTCTGCTATTTATAACCAGTGTATAAAGACCTATTTATAACCAGTGTATTCTATACCATGTGCAACAGGAGATTCTTATTGTGTATATATACTGCACAATAGACATGTTTTATTGCTTAGCATTATAATAAGCATCTTTTATAAGTTAAACTTAAAAAATACAGACCCAATATTGTGGTTATTTATCTCAAAAGTAAACCCTTCCTGAAAAATAAACAAAAAATGGCCTTCAAATTTATTCCCTAGAGGACATGTCTTATTTGAAAATGATAACACTTGGTGGATAAAGGTACGCCTTTCACTTTGGCTGCATTAATAAATCTGTGCACTGGGCTTTTTATTATATAAAGAAGATATGATGACCTGAAATAGAGGGTTGTATCCATATGCCATGTTATTGCTTTTAATGGGGACAGGATAATAAATAATAATAAAATAAATTCATTGGGTTCTTTTTTTCTCTTGACAGCTATCTGCTGTTTATATTGTTATTTCTTCACCTTACAGAATCACTGAAGTTGCAGGTGATTGAATTTTATATCTATGGGTTGCGGAATCAGCCTTTAAATATTTATGTTGATTTGCATATATGACAGCTTTCATCAGTAAAGACCATTATTAATAGCAAGTTGGAAGAGGTTAGAAAATTCCTTTCCTTGAAAGGGATTTAAACAAGTTTACAGAATGACTTAACAGAGCTTGCATAATCTTCATAGTCAAAACCAAAGGCAGAAAAATGTGCTTAAAATCTACAGCAAAAATGTTTGTCTCCATCGTGTATTCTTGAAGACTTGCTCTTTAAGCTATAGCAAATGAGGATTACTGATTATGTACACTTAGAAATATTCCAGTAGAAAATAGTTTTCAAGGCCTTTCCTTTTAAATCTGGAGTTCATCTGTAAACTTCAGTAATAAGGAAAACTTCAGTTTTCCTCCACTGAAATACTGTTCCTTATCCCAAACATTTCCAAAACACATCTTCTAGTAATATTTTTTCCTCATGTTCTGACTAGCACTGTTTGAAGAACAAAATTATGATTTAAAAAGTTCTTGAAATATGAAATTTAAAAAATATTTTAACTACTGTGATTTATTATTTTACCAGGCAGTACAATAACCTTCATTAAAAAAAAAAAAAAAAAAAAAAAAAAAAATCCCAAACTCAGCAACCCCAAGCTATCCCAAACCATTCTACCAAGCATAGCAAAATAATCAGCATGTGAGATCACCATGAATTGATGAATCACTGACAGCCTTTCTTCCTATGTCTGCTCAAGTAAAGTTCAGATCTTGACCTTCTGCTTGCCTGGGAGCCATTATAGAAATCCTAATGAGCTTCCTGATGGTCTTTTAAGAGTAATAACTGATTAAGTAATTGTAGCACCTTATGCTGAAGTGTTTTAAATACTCAAAGACTTCTGAGCCTCTTCCTACAGAAAAAGGCATGCCTGCTCAAGTTCTATGATTCAAAAGAAATTGTTCCTTTTTATCATTGTAAGGTACTTCTCTATGTTTATTCTTCTAACCTCTGGCTAATAAGGATGGTGACTGCAGGCATTAGGCATTAAAAAGCCTTAAAAAGATTGATGCTTCTGATTACAGCATACTGTAGGATAAATTGTAGAGTTCAAGTCTCTCACAGAGTTAAAAAAGGTATGTGGTATCTGAAGAAACATAAAGGTGTCAATTTTCTACTTGATGGTACTAATATATTTTGATAAGATCTGCATATTAAGAACGAGCCCTCAAATACAGTGATTTAGTACTGAAATTGTACACTACTTCACAGTGAGGAGAACAAACAACAAAAATGTGAATCCTTGCCTCTGCTCTGAAGGACAGTGAACAAAGACTTGTAGGCATTACAGCTGGCAGGCGTGGAGAGAATTTGGTTTTCAGAAGTGACTGGTGAGAGGAGCGGAAGGGGGACAGTAAATGTGACAGGGAGGTTAATTGCAAAGTAAATGAGTTTGCTACAGAAAGCACTGAGGCTCAGATCCTCAAAGGCAGTGTGTATGCATTAGTAAACAAGACCAGGGACTGTGCCAGGCATTGGAGCTTAATCAGCTAAACAATGAAATTGTGAGTGTTGTTTCCAGTATGTTTGTGCTGTTCAACAAGTAGCACCGCCCCAAACATTTCTTGGAGAGAGTTTGGGAACGAGGATAGGGCAGAAACATTAACATCTCTGCAGTTTCAGTTCCAAGAGAGTTTAATAGCACTGATGAGCTGCTCAGTGACAGGTAAAAGCCTCCTTTTTTTATCTGGCTTTGAAATCCTACCCATGTATGGAACTGCAAACCACCTGCAGGGCAAACCTCTCAGACATTGTTGTTCCCAAAACTGTAACTGCATTGAGAGAATGGTGGGTGTCATAAGTCAAAATTGTATTGGGAAGCATTTTGGAAAAAACCAGAATTGATGGCACCACTAGTGCTTGAGCCTATGTCTGGGCCCTGTTCAGTTACCAGAATAAGTGCAGCCTGGGCTCCAGCTCCATCAAGCTCTGCCAAAAATAGGACAGTATCGGTGTTGGGACTTCTGAAGATTGAAGGGTAGTGGCTGGATCTCCTGACAGCAGTCTGGTGGTTGGATCAAATGAAGTGGGTGGATTTCCTCACAAATCCCATTACAAATCTGTGTCGTGCTCCTGACAGGAGGATTACCAATAAATGTGATAACGCATATGCTGACTGGAGGAACGAAAGTTCAGCTTTACCATTCAAACAGCAAACTTCAAAGACAAAGAGCAGATGAGAAACTATTGGTGAATCATAATGAGCTTCTTGGAGTACCTTCTGTAGTTTCTGCAAGAATTTTTAAAATTTGCAGGAAGCAGACATGCACAGCGGCTGTTCAGGGTAGAATTTTAGCTTGCGTAAATCAATCTGTTAAATTGATTGCATTTTCTAAGGCTGTTTTATGCCAGAAGGATTTGGTCCTCAGATTTTATTTAGATTTTGTTTAGCAAGTAATGTGGCTAAAGTTAGTGAATACTAGTTGCTAGGACCTCCAGGGTGGAAGTATCACTGTGATTCAGTCACAGAATTTCAATTAGAGGGAAAATTCAACTGTGCTCCAAATATAAAACTTTGTATATTTTTGCTGGACTCTATAAAGTGGCTCTCTTTTCTGTATTACCGAAACACAAACAATGCTGGTTAAATACAAACCATACTGCTATAGCAAAGGTATTCAAGCAGTTAACATATTTTTCTTTAGGGAGCACATCTTTGATTTGCACACCTCCCTGAGATAACACACACAGTTTGACTCAGAACTTGCTGCCACATTCCTTAGCCTCATAGCAGGTAGGTGTTCATTAAGAAGGACAATTATGAGTTATTCACTGTGGGATAGTGTTATACTAGATATTTTAGAGACTCATCATAGTAACATTGGGGCCACTTAATTTTAGGATCCAGATTTCTGGTTGAAATAAACCAGATCTTAGTAAAATACACACAAAAAAATCACTTTTTATCTTTCCAGAAGAAAAAAAGCTCCTCAGAAATCAGTTGCAACTTTTGCTGGATTACAAATGTACAGCAGTGTATCTTTGATATGTGAATTAGTGATCAGAATTTATATCTCAATATTAGCTAATATTAATCCTAATCTAGTATTATCTTAATACCTTAATATTAAACTAATATCCAGTTCTCTGCTGTTACAATTTTTGTGTCTGAGTAAGTGACTAGGCTAGTTAACCAGTTAAGCTCAGCTGTTGGCCTAGTGAAGTGATTAGTTTCTTATGAATGATAAGTGTCATTTTCAGGTTTCATTTGAAATCTAATGCATTATCCTTTATTAATATAAAATGGATTTTCTGAATTTGTATGTTTAGCTGCCCTGTTAGGGGTTGCTGTTTGTTTATTTTCCTTTAATTACAGTGTTGCAATGCTGTTAATTTCCTCTAAGATAATATGTACCAGAAGCTTGCCAACAGTCATTACCTGTAAGGCTGTTTGAGGAGGAATCCTGACCTTTAATGGCTTCAGAGGGATCCTGTCCTCTGATAAAACAGGAGGGCTGGCATTTATTTCCACATAAGATGTGTTTCTTCACAGCACTAGAGAGTCACTGTGCTGATTCAGTCCTGCAGGTGAGTGCACAGGAGGGAATCTTTGGGAATCTGTGTGACTGCAGGTCACTGGGTGCTGGGAAGCTTTTGAGGTTGATGCTTTGCTGGACAAAAGGGATTCACCTCTGGGAGGTCTTATTGCTGTCATGTTATTGATGGCACCAATCAGCCAGTGAGAGATCTAGTTGCCTTGGTCTACTACCTGAAGGTGGTAAATATTTCCATTGTGATTCTAAGTCCAGGAAAAATGACATCTGTGGGTATGCCAAAGGGCTTTGGAGACTGTTTCAGTTTCTCCGACTGGGTAGATTTATATGATGACTTTCTGCTGGCCCATCTCTTGGTACATCTTCTAGCAGAGTTACACATGAGCACTGTGGTGCCAACAAGGCAGTGCTCTTTGTCCAAAAGTTCAGGAGGAAACCAGTGTGAGAATAATGAGGATGGAATGGTGAAGGGCTCGGTTGCTCCTCCTGCCAGAGATACACTTGGAGTTCATCATGGTTCAGCAGCCAGGAGTGATATGAAGAACTGCCTTGGACAGGTGAAAGGCAAAAAAAAAAGGGAAGCAAAATAAGAGGTAACATACTTTTTTCCCCATTGGTTTAGTTTTCATAATACTAGCAAGCTGGAGAAAAAGTATGCATCCATGGCCGAAGGTCTGCAACATGATAGCAGATCTAAAATAATTGACACAAAGAAGTAAAAGCTTCCAAAAGCAGAATTTTGGCAATTTCGAATGAGGATATTTTTGCTCTCCCTGTAGCTGGTTAATGAGTTAGTCCACAACTGCAGCTGGAAATCAAGTCAGCTCTTTCACTGTGAAATTTAGCCTTCTGGCACTGGTTTAATCCCACTCCTAAAGCAACTGAAACACAGATATAGATTATATAGGATTTTAGTTAATTTATGTGTACTTTGTGTGTATGTATAGGTTACATGCAATGTGATGGAAGTAGGGCTGGTTTTAGTATCCAGATGGGTGAACTGCCTTCCCTGCATGACTGTATTTCCAGTGTTTTTATTAGTGTGTGTAAACTATAAACTGTTGCTTTTTTATCACTGTGAGTGTGTTTATCACAAACTACATGTTGAAAAAATGCAGCTTTTGTCAGGGGAAAAAGAAGAGTTTGCCTCTTCAGGTATGGTGCTGAGAATGGTTTTGACTAAAGGAGGGAATGAATCAATATCTTTTCTAGTTGCAGGACCACACCTTTTCATGGCAGGTATGTCCCTAGGAAGTGTGGTTTTTAGGCAGGCATGTGCAATAATTTATGTCTGAGCCATTTGTTAATATTGGCAAAGTGTCATGGGTGCTCAAGTGCTGACAGCAGGCTGGGGACAAGACACAGCAGCAGGTCGCTGCTTCATCCCTGCACTGAGGGCTGGCATTTTACACAGCAAGGGGTCAGAAAGGTACATTATTTACCCTGTAACCTCTACAGGAGTGAATCTGTGCTTCTCTGAGCTCTTTCAAGGAGTTTTACTGAGTTTGACTTCCACGATTTTCAGCAAAATCTCTTGAAAAAAATGTTTATAGAGAATCTTGGCTCCCATGCAATTACTCTGCCATATGCAATGGCACATCTTACTCATTCTGTGAACATTTTATGTTCCCAAGGGGATTTAAGAGTAAATACAATCACAAGTAAAAACTTAAAATATCAAATTAATTTTGTGTTATATACACAGAGTGATGGATATTGTCAGATCAGGGCTTGATCCTGCATATGTTGAAGTTGAGAAGATTTCTTGGTGTTATTTTGGTTTATGATTGGCACATAAAGGTCTTGATTTTTTTTCTAGTTGTATAAAACCCCATGTTATTAAATAAATATAGGCATAGCATATTAACAAAAAACAATGGCAAATGAGGAATGCTTCAAGTTCCTCCATAAAGAACACAATACAAAATTTGTCACAATGTTTTTTATTTTCATGGAGAAAAAATACATTTGCAATCCTATAATTATGTTCTGAAACAAATTCAGTCAGATTACTTTCGGGTCATTATATTATCTGTGTTAGAAAGTGGTAATTGGGGATTACTGAGTTTCTATCAGGTTTGGCTTAACAGCAAACAAGGTTAACATAAGTGGTTGTATAGCTGAGTTAATTTTAAATGATCTTTTGGGCTGAGA
Source organism: Vidua chalybeata (assembly GCF_026979565.1). Classification (NCBI taxonomy): domain Eukaryota; kingdom Metazoa; phylum Chordata; class Aves; order Passeriformes; family Viduidae; genus Vidua; species Vidua chalybeata. The sequence continues at coordinate 21,948,554 of NC_071530.1, forward strand.
TATTAAGGCTGAAATGCCTTTAAAGGAAGCTAAATGGGGCTTGTGTTTTGAATGTGATCTGATGTATAATTAGATTTCTCCTACAGAAAGGTTAGAAGCTATAATCCAATGTTCAGAATCAACAGCAGAACTGTGTCTTTTTAAATTTAGAAATGTATAAAACTTAATACAAGTTGATTTCAAAGATTTGCATGCATGTAAATGTGAGGTTATTGGAAGGTACTGGATTTAAAACATGGAAAATTTGGGATTATGCAAGATATTGTAAGTGATGTGAGTTTTTACTCTGGATGGTTGGGCTATTAAAGAGTGTGTGTTTTGGCAGTTGGCATTGTTAGCACACCAAACATTATCCATAGCAGTGCTTTTAAAGACTGCTGTGCCTTTGCTAATATTTTGTCATTTTTGAAAACTGAACAAGCTTAACACACTGCAGAGGTTGGTTAATTAATTTATTGAGAGTTTTTGGGACCAATAACTATTTATCTCTATCCTTAATAAACAGATTTTTGTAACTACTTTTTTTTTTTTTTTTTTCCTTTTTGTTCTCTCAAAAGAAGGAAATGATGGCAGTTCTAGCTCAAAATTTAGGCCATCTTCTTTTGGCTGATTGTTGAAATAGGGTTGCTGTGTTTTCTCATGAAGAGAGAACAATGTCTTTTTCACATGTACTCTTCCCATGCTAAGTCAGCTTGAATTAAAGTTGCTGAATGTTCTATGGCAGAAAGAGCTTTGAACCTAAATTTCATTTTAGCTTTTCTTACTGCAGTGTGAGGATAGGAGTAGGACATGTAGTGTTTACACAGAATACGAGAAATCTTGTGGACATTTGGCCACCTTCCTTTCCCTCTGTATTTATGCAGCAATATGGTAAAAATACATTCAGCAAGCATGGAAAAGGGAAAGTCAGAAGAAAGGGAAGGTTCCAGTGAATGCTGTATGAAGGAATTGTGTCCATATGTCTCCCTGGTTGCTCTTGGGAAGCTCCAATGTGCTTTGGTCTTTGTGCTTGCTGTGGGCTGGGTCAGTGCAGAGTGTATACCCACAGCCAGTGACTGACAGAGAAGGGCCAAGAGCAGAAGGTGAGGAAAGGAAGGCACAAGGAGGCAAAGATGACCGTGTCCCCTTCCCAAGAGCACCTGTGCAGACAGGACTGCACAATGCAGCAGCAGCAGTAGTTGGGAAGCTCATCCATTAATCTTGAAGGGATGTAAGAAGCAAATGGAGGCAGCTGTTTGCTTCCTGTTAATGAACTGCTTGCAGAAAGTAAAGGGACATTGTGCGTGTAGGCACTTAACATGATCCAGTTTCTAAGACACAATATCTAAATACTTCTGATGTCTTTACAAGATATAAAAATAAAGTACATTTTCACTAAAGCTACAGAAGATGTGATCTAGTATTCTCCTGATAAAATATGATACTGTTACTGGAGAGGGAAGGAATGTGTGTGGGAAAATTAATGTTTAAATTAAAAATGTATATTACATTTCTATACATTCATTTAATGTTAATATTAACAAGACTAAAAATTTATCATATTAATATTATGAGAACAGTGTCAGTAATTTTTGCCTGTGTCCAGTGGTAGCTTATCTGTGCTTCACTTGACACATCTTGGCTCTGAAAATTTTAATGAGATTTCTTCCTTTTCCAGTCAGTGAAACACCTTGACTGGCTAAATGTCTAGCTGGTACTTCACTTCTGAAAAAAATAATAATACATCAACCTTAATGAAGGAGAAAATTCTGGCAGAACTTGGGTGTTAGTCACCTGTATTAAACTCAGGATAATCTAAAAATGGCAGGCCACTGATCCTGTCATTTATTATTTGAAATAACTATATTGTGAGCAGTCAAACCAACTGTTTTGAGTTTACAAGGTGAGGTGCAGTTCCAGGCTGGAGCCTTTCAGCACAGGTCCCTCAGCCTGGGGCTGTCCTTGATCTCAGAAGTTGCAGTTGCAGGTGGGATTCACTTGTGCAGGTACATTTAACAGGGAGTGTCTTTGAGCAGCTTGCTGGGTGAGATCATATGGAGGGGTAGCATGTGGTTGTTCCTGACCATATAGGAATCATTTTATGTTATTTAAAAAAAATCTGCTCCCTCTTAATCAGTGGACAAAAGATAAAGTAGTTAGATTACGTAGTGTTTGCATGAGAATAAGTGAATGGTTTTATAAAATGTACCTTTTTTTTTTTTTTTTTTTATGATAGGCTATACTTCTTCACCAAAACAGTAAAAAAAAGGGAGTAAGTATTAATGGGCATTACTACATGTAAATGGATTGTTCATATAATGCTACATGACACCTATCCTGGAAATGAAAGGACGGGGGTATATTTTCTAGCCTTATATCCTTAATTCTGTCATTTATAATGATAGGAAAGGTAATGAAAACTACTTCTTGTAGACAGCTCACAAAAATGATAAGTGAGAACAAATAGGTGACACATTGGAAAGAAGAATTCCTGGTAGTTAGAGATGACAGAGGAGGTCTTATGTGCACTATCTATTGTGGTTCTATGCCTGCCTCCTGGATAACTTTAGCAATTCAATTAACCAGTATGAGTCTGTGTTTCATCATCTATAAAAGGTAGATATACTTACCCACCTCACAGCATCTTTATAATTGATTTTTATAAAGTGCTTTGTGATTCTCAGATGAAAGGCTCTATACTAGTGTCAAGTATTATTATTGCTACTAGTAATAGTAACAGTACTTGTAATTTATACTACTCTTGCCTGTTCATGATGCTTTAAGTAATGCATTCCTGCAGTGCCTCTGTGAATTAGGTACATGTGTGCTTCTAGAGATGAAGAAATTAAGCAATCATTATCTAGCTTTCCCATTTTCATAGTGTTCCTAAGATTTTGAAAAAAAAAAAAAAGGTGAAAAAATCCTAAAGTATAAACATCTGTGTGATGCTTAGTGCACTTGTGGGAAGCTGTAGATTAGGTTTGGGATTTGGTCAGTTAGAAGGACACAAAACACACTGCTCACAATTTCTGGCAAGTTTTTTAACCACTGAAGTCCATAAAAGCTTTCCTTCTCTTCCTGTGTTTCTGAATTCCAAAGCATAGTCATGTTTCAAAGGCAGGCTCGATGGAACTCTGAGCAACCTGGTCTGCTGAAAGGTGACCCTGTCCAAGGCAGAGGCATTGGGACTAGATGATCTTTAATGTTCCATCTGACCCAGGCTGATCTGATTCTATGAGTCTATGTTTCTGTGTGTTTATCATGCTCCCACCAAGCCTGTGCTTCCAGACACTTTCAAGAAATGGTGCCTGGTTTGGCAAATGTGGGGAGCTCAGCCAAAGGGTCAGTGTTGGTTGATAGGGAGTCCTGGGCATGTTCAGAACTCTTGGCAATGCTCTTAGATAATCCTGAAGTTCAAACACATTTTTGCTATCTCCAGGCTTAAGATTGATCAGGAGATTTTGGACTGTCTTCTGATTGAAAGGCTTAAAATCCATTGAATTCTGTTTTAGATACCTAATACTTTGGGTGGCGGTTAGGATTTTTGTTTTGTTTTGTTTTAACTTCACTAAATCTGTCTTTTAGTAATCTTCTGAGATTTTAGATTTTTTTTTTTCTAAATGTACACTTTTCTTTAATCTGTGATAACTTGGAAAACTGGATCAAATACCACAGTAAAAAAATACTTGCCCTTGGTTCCATTGCTGTCTTTGCTGTGGGCTCAGCAGCTACAGATGTCATTGCATCTGGACGTGCTGTCTTCAAAAGCAGCTAATTTCTGAGATGGTAAATGGTCTTTGATTCACAGCAGCAATGGGCTTTGAGGCTCAGGCATTCTTCCAATGTTCAGCAGGTGTCTAAATGTCACTTACTGGAATTAAGATATATCTATTGCTGCACACAGGCAGAGATGATATGAATGTATGGTGTGGACTCAGGCAGCAAGCCACAGTTTTAATGCATTTCAGATATAACAGGTATAATCAAACATAAACTCTGTTCAATTTATGTGGATATAGCATGATTATACTGACACACCACACCGGGTGTGAAGTATTATGGTCTGTGAGACTCTTTTAAGCAAAGAATCAGGATATGTGATCTGCTCTTGAAAAGCCTTTTCCTAAGGCTTCACAGGAGGAGAGCTGCAGTGTGATCCCGGGCTACAGCTTATGGCTTTATCCCATGGCTGCCTCTGAGGACTGCACTGAACTGTCCCTTGCTATGGATGTCCTCCAGTGAGTTTCTACTTGAAACAGAATGAGGTATAAATAGTTTTCAATGCAAATAACTTTCAAGGTTTTGGTTTTTTTTGCAATCAAAAACTGAAATCAGATTTATCAATTATGGCTGCTGTGATCCAGGAGACCAGTTGCAGCTCAGGATCATGTATTTAGGATATACGTGATTTGGGGAGTGGGGAAAACTTGGCTTTGAAAACAAAAGTTCAATAGTTATTTATATGCAGACAGTCTCAATGAATCATTTATGTAGCACATTTGTAAATGAGAGCTAAATGGGACTCAGTGGTTTGTAATGAAAAGTAGATACCCAGAAACATCTCATTTTTTAAGTATTGCATTCCCAGGTCATCTCTAATTAGAGCTTTGGAAATCTGGAAGTAAATATTTCTTCTTTGTGTCCTAAACAATAAAGGTTATCAATAGCAGCAGGCTGCTGAAGTCAGCGCATATGGCAAGAATGCTTTTCATGGAAACAGTAATGGGTAAAAACAGACTAAGTTTGAAATTCAGTGCAGGCACTGAATCTCACTGCCTGAGAGGTGAGCTGTTTAGAGACCTCTGTGTTGCTCATGATGGTGAAAAACTGGAAAATGACTAATCACGGAGCAGATTAAATGCACAATACTCAGGCTTTCTGTGTGTCTCTGAGACAGTCTTCTTGCTTTCTGCAGACTGGCAGGTACAGGGTTCTGCGACCTCACACAGCAGAAGCAAGGGTGCAAGAATTAATGAAGTATTACACATAGAAATCATCATATAGACAAAACCAGCAAGACTGACTTGTGCGCCATGTGGGCTCTGCATCTTCTTGCTTCCTTACTTCTGCTCACCAGTGGAGCAGCTCCATCCACTTCCACTGCCACAGGATTTCACTTTCTGCTTCAGAAAAGGGTGTTTCTGTAACAGGTGGTTATCACCTACTCCCTATGCCTAGTTTTCAGGATGCTATCTTACTGTAGATTTTGAAAATAAGATTAGCCTTGAAAGCATTACCTGAATCAATAGCTTTACTGGCACAAATAAAAGTTAAATTATTACTTAGAAGCACATAGTCAATGCACCGAATCATTAGTTTTGATATAATCCTCATTTCTACTTACAGCATTTTCCATAATTTCTTTTTAAGGACTAATTATCTCCTACTTTTAAATCAGATATATGCAAATATGTTTTAAAACAAAGTCTGAAACATTTCTTTTGCAGATAGCTTAAAATTAACCAAGTTATAAACTTGCATACAAGTGTTATAATTTAAATGCAATTCCACTTTCAAGCTTGTACAGTAAAGGATTTAAAATTCTCCCATATATATGGACATACAGTGTCAAAGTATATCATTAAACTGCAGAAAATTGTATTTGATGCTTTCTTGATGCCACAAAATATGTTTTAAAACTTGTTTAATTGTCTTCAACCTCCTTTCAAGTTTAAACTCTTGAGGACAATTTGGTGCATTAGATCCCATTTGATGAAGTTAGGTGAAATGGAGCTGCATCAGGAGGTATTTCTATGGCTATATTCTATTGTGGGTTTTATATTTTTATTTTTTAATATGATTTCTCCTCCATATTACTTAAGGAAATTAAATTAAGACACATATATTTCTGAATAATTACTTTTTAAATGTACGCCATGAAGGAAATCTCATGCAGGCCATACTTTAATATATGTCAGTAGTCATCTGAATGTTGAATTTTACATTTTCTTTTTTAACTTGCATATGGTTTTAGAGCAGCCTTTCATTTGCTATATCATAAAAATAATTTGTCTTTTGCTTGTAATACAATTCCTCAGTTCATCATTTTTCTATAGCCTAAGCAGCAGTGTATGTGCCTTAATATTGATGAAGTCTGAGTGATTCAGATGTGGTTGTGATGTTTTATATCTTTTCCCTTTCCATCAAGACTTGAAACAGGGACTCGCTCATCACTTAAAAGCATAATTGCTGAATATACAGAATGTTTAATGGTATGAATATGGAAAGTTTTTTGTGACAAATGGTCTAGATACCTAAACATGTAATATTTGGTAGTCATTGGGTTCTTAGAAATGAACTTACGGCTAGATAGAAAATACATGCCCATAATCTCATCTTGATTCTTCCACTTTTATAACCTTGTAGCTCAGTGGATGTCACAGCTGTTTTTCAATAATATTATTACTGTCTCTTAAGTTTGGAGAGTGTGGCTTGCACCCTTCTGGTATAATTTACATTACCTGTCCTTCAGTCTGGTGTACTGGCACCTGTGTAGTATGTGAAAGAATATGGGGTGCTGCTGCTGTGCCATCGTAGTGGGCAGTTCTGCATTTTCATGCAGCTACTCTGTATATCCAAAACATTCTGACTGTGCTGGTTTGCCTAGAGTAGAGTTTGTTTTCTTCACAGGGGCTAATATGGGTTTGTGCCGAGAACAGTTGATAATTCAACTGTTTTAGTTATTGCTAAGTGGGGCTTGCACAGAGCCAAGGCCTTGTCTGTCTCTCACCCCACCCCAGCAGTGAGTGGGCTGGGGGTTCATGGGAAGCTGGGAGGGGACAAAGCCAGGACAGCTGACCTCAACTGACCAAAGGGATATCCCATACCGTATGGTGTCATGGTCAGCATATAAAGCTGGGGGAGGAAGAAGAAAGAGGACAACATTTGGAATTAGAGCATTTGTCTTCCCAAGTCACCATTACATGTGATGGAGCCTTGTTTTCCTGGAGATGGCTGAGCACCTGCCTGCCCATGGGAAGAGTGAATTAATTCCTCATTTTGTTTTGCTTGTGTGTGTGGTTTTTGTTTTCCCTACTAACCTGATTTTATTTAAACCAAAGAATTTTTTGCCTGTTACCCTCGTAAGTCTCTCCCCTGTCCTGACATGGGGGAATGAACGAGTGGCTGTGTGGGGCTGAGCTGCTGGTTGGGGTTAAACCACGGCACTGTGAATAAACTTCCTCTGAATGTGTGTGTGTCTCCTGTACACAGTCTGCAGCTCTTAGCCAGTACCAGGCAGGACAAGAGCAGTAGGGAGATTCTCTAAGGGATTCAGATTACTCTGGAGTTGGGAAAGGAGCCTCCTTCTGCCTGAGGACTGTACAAGCTGGGCACTGTACAATGTCCTTTTATGGATTCTTTGTAAGGTGTGATATAGCCGAAGAATATCCAACCTTTTAAGACAGAGTAACATACCAGGAATCTTTTCAAGTGATTCAGACAGAGAATTTTGCAGGGTAAAGGTAAGAGCTGCTTCTCACACCATTTACTGTTGGATTTACAACAGATACAACATAACCTTTTCATGTTTTCTAGATGCAAGCTTCCACTATTTAAAAAAAAAAAAACACTAGAAGCAATAAAGTCATGCTCATAATTAAAATCTGCTGTGTGTATTAAATATGTTTTGCAATCGAAAGAAACAGTTTCAGTTAAGTTTGTCATCATCTCATAGATGCTGGTAGCCTACATAAAATGGTATAGTAATTGCAGGTTTGTTCTTGTGGACAAATGCTTAGAACTCTAGATCATTGTGCATCACTAATTGGTCCCCTGATTAGAATACTGTTGGGAAGAAAATAAATGGGAATAAGGAGTAAAATAATCTTTCATCTATTAGGTAGTTCCTAATATTCACATATTTATTGCTATCTTTTATGTGATGGGGTAGAAAAATTTCCAAGCTGTTCTCTTGAATAATTTACATCTGCTTTAAATGTTTACATAGAGGAAATAAAAATGTTGAAGTTAGTTATTAGAATCCATATGCATAATACAAAAGAAATTTAATAGTAAAATGCACATAGATCTTTTTTTCTTTTTTTCTTTTAATTCAATTCAAGGGATGCTTATCTGACTTATTGAATATTGACTGATATGAAAAGCTGCTCCAATTTTAGGTCAGTATGATTTTTCTTTTAATTCTGTGACTCATGTCTAGTTGTAGAAAATCTGTTTCCAGTTACAGCTTGAGAACAGTTACTAATCAGTGCTTTGGAAGAACCTACTCTAAGACATGCTGGGAGTCATTAGCCATCAAACTGAGGTCCTGTCCTTCCTCTCCCCCAAGTTCAGTCTAAGCCAGACACCCAATCTGCCCCTTCCTAGTCTCCAATTCCTTTATGCCCACTGTAGGTCACTACACTCTATCCAGTCTAATTCTTCCAGACAGGCAATGGGTGGTGCCTGAGAAAGGTTGTGTTCCACCCTGGCTTGCTGAGGGAAGCAATTATTTATTGTGAGTAGGATAGTGCCTAGAGAAAGAGGAGAAGAGATGCAGACACTACTGAGTGGAGTGGGAGATGCTGTTTGCTTTAAACCCAAAGGGTAGGGGTTTTAGGGATGTGCAATCTCATAAGACAGAGTCATAAATTCTTCTAGGAGTCTTTTTAAGAAATGCGTTTTACAATGGAACAAACAAATAATCTTGTTTTGCAGCACTGAAAAAAAAAAAGATAATTTTTCTGTGTCTTTGTGTTTTTCATGTCTGGTAAATCCCATGATCATTATGAAATGAAATACTTTTCCAGTTAGGTATGTTGTGATTTTTTCTTTTTGTATTTCTTTCAAGTGATTCTATTATGTACTTGTAGGCAGAGTTAAGCTTTTTGTTATTTTCCATCAAACCAAGAAATTGAAGTGGGATGAAACCAGAATAACATGAGTTTAGTTTATGTATTAAAATAAATAGGAAACATTTTTTGTCTATTAGGCTGATGGCAGGAGTAAAATTAAATTCAGCCATAGAGTGCAGAAGAGCAAGATTAAATCTGTGATGCAGTGTGGTTTGTGAGTGGAAAAGAATGATTCCTGCATATGTTTTACAACATCTGAGTGGAAACACTGCAGCTTGGGATAGGAAATACAATCAATGTGTAGCTGAAGCCAGGCATCTATTTACCTTAAATTAATCATTCTCCAAGTAGGCAGTTGATATCCTAGTGCTATGCGCCATCCTTTTTACACTCATGCAGCACACATTAAACCAAAGAGCTGTTACTGTAGGAGCTGAAATATATTGCAGAACACAGATTGTAAATGTTTAAAAATACACTAACACTTCTTTATGTTCAGTGGGCAATTAAACTGTATTAATATTTTTTCTTTTAATACTTACACTTATTAGACACTTGGAAACAGATATACTTACAAATTCTAACAGTTTTCACAAGAATAAAAATTAGTTTTATGATCTTTAAATAGAGAAGAAAAGCTATGGGTACATTTCAAGCTAGAATATTTTTTGGTTTGTGCTGTTTAGTTCAATGAAATTTAGTTTCGATTTTCTCTAACACGTAAACAAACAAAAATCTGAGTGTTATTTCTAGTGTTTGAATTTACCAGGAATGGATTGAATAAGAGGAGGACAATATTTTTTTTCTGTTTCAGTTTGGATACATATAGTTTAATTTAAGAACAAAATAATTCAGTCAATAGCAATCCTAAAAACAGAACTGCCTTTGAGGCACAGTTTCTCCAAAGCATTTAAATTTTAATTTCATTCTAGGACAGAGCCTGAGGTTTTGTTGGATTTGACCTCAAATGTCATAAGAGCAAATGAAATAAAAATATAATTTACTGTGTCCTACTGCAGATGTAGTAATTAGAAGAAACAAAAGGGAAGAGGAGACTCATTAAGCAAAGAGCAGGAAATTAAGGAGACATTTTCTCTTAAAGCATAATTTTCTTTCTCTTAAATACTGATGATATCTGACAGTAATTGCCTGCCAAGAAAAGTATTGTAAGTGGAATCTTATTTTTGTTGATTCTGAAATCATCACACCTTTTTTTAATCTTCCTCTTCCAAGTTTTCTTTATTTCTGGTTTTGAATCAAAGCTACTTAGAAAAAAACTTATATTAGGATTTAGAAATCCTAAATGGCAATTTTTAAACATTGTTTTATCTTTTAATATTTTCAGCAGCTTTTTATCTGTGCCATGCAGTATGTATGCAGACAAATTCTCATTTTACAGGGAATTTTGCATTTGAACTATATAAGCTCTCAGAGGTATTCACTCTCTTCCTATCCTGACCAGTCTTCCGATATGCCACAGTGTAACAATTTTGAACGACTTGCCACCCCCAGATTTTTAACTTTCCATGGGAGATTTTGACTGGACATTTGCAAGCGTCTCTTTACTGAGAGGGTTTGTTAAACACTGGGACAGTCATCCTAGAAATCTGGTCCATGCCCCCAGCCTGTCAGTGTTTAAGGGGCATTTGGACAATACCCTTAGCAACATGCTTCAACTTGGTCAGCCCTTAAGTAGATGGTTGTTGCAGTTCTTTCCAAGTGAAGAATGTTCTGTTCTATTCTATTCTATTCTATTCTATTCTATTCTATTCTATTCTATTCTCCAGAGTTTGGAAGTGAGTGGAGCTATAAGTGGAACTACTCTAGCTGCAAAGGATTTGAAAATACAGGTTGTTTAGAGTTTGATGAAAAATCCAATTAAGTGAGAGGGGTGAGTGTCTTTATTTTGACTTCTGGATTTTTACATATACAAGGATGTTGTTAAAAAAATGAATATGGATTAAAGGAGTACACATTTCCATTTGTTAGAAGCATGTGCCAAGGAAACCACCCTTTGGAAGTGGAAAAATCCACAATGGAATTGTGTCATCCAGGTAACAAGGCAGGTCAATTGTGACTGAATGTGCAAAGCCGTTTCTGTCATTCTGTAGCTGGTCATTGTGGTATTTCTTTTGCTTATGCTGGAGGCTGCTATCAGAGAAGGTAGCAAACTTGCAAAATGCAAGTTTTGCTCTCAGAAAAGGATCAAAATACACCCCTCATTGGGCTAGTCTGCTCTGGTTCTGGTGTCTATACAGAGACACCATATAGTTGACTGAGGCAGAGCAGAAAATGATGATGTACTCAAATTAGTATTACAATGGCCAAGTACACTTAAAAGGAGATTAAGACACAAGAGGTCTGATTTATGAAGATCTACTTGCTTAAAAGACAGCAATAATGAGAACCTGTTAACCAGACTTGAGACTTTTGAAAAGAGAGACTTAAATGGAAATGCTGACAGATTTAACTATAGCAGTCTTGAATGGACCTACCAAGACATACAGGGTGTCAGAAGTCTGCAAAGCATTATTACTCACAGTGATGCAAAGAAAAAACCTTTTAATATACAGTTCAAGGAAACTCCTTATCCATTTGTAGAATGAAAATCACTTAGCTTTTCATGTGCTTAGAAGCAAACTTTGTTTTTGTGATGAAAACGTGATTGAATGTGTTTTGCCTACCAATGATACTTTGAAAGAAAAGGTAGATATGTAGACATATTTTTAGTAGTAAGAATACCCTTGGCTGTGAGTCTGTTTGCACTGTATATAATGAAAGATTTATACCTGTGTGTTCTTTGGTGCATACAAGACATAATACAGGACATAGAAGACTGCTGTACGTCCAAGCAAGGCAAGGGTCTCCCAGACTGGGGAGCTTAGATAGCTCAGGTTAGAGTAACTGCATAGCCACAGTCAAGTCTTACATTTCCAGGGCAACTGCTTATAAAGTTTAGAATTCTTACACTAATTTAAGAATTTTTCCTTATGTCTGAAGTGTAAGTGAAGGCCTGTTCTGTGAACAGGTGGAAATGAAAAGAAAGCTTAGACAAATTTACTTCCACAAATTTTCATTTCAGCTGTAACATCCATTTGTAATTTTACACTCCAAGAGGAAGCAAGAAATGTTTTATTTTGAAAACACTGTATTTACTTTTTGTCCTCTGCTATGTACCTTTCAGACAAGCACAAGGCAAATACATCCACAGCCCAATTTTCAGAATCAGTGAGTACCGTAGATCTCTATGACAACATCTGGAGCTGTATGTCTTAAAATCTCTGAAAAATCAAGCCTTCAGACATTATTGCTTCATTTCCTCAGGCAAATCGTCTCAGAGTACCTCACAAAATGAATCAGAAGCGCAGAGTGCTGCAGTTCAATTTGTACTAACATTTATGTCTTTTGAATATCAGGATGGCTTTTTAAATGTTTCCTCATAAAACTAAGTCCACTGTCAACAGTATTCCTCACTCTGATTAGAGGAAGTACTTTACAGCTTAATAAAATCCTAAACTAAGCAGAGCTGCCAAAGTTTCAGAAGAAAATATGTGAAACCAGCCTTGCTTTTCTCAGAGCTATAGAAAAGTCATTGTGTGGCTAAATGTGTCTACTGAGTTTGTGAGGCAAGGTTTTGGTAGCCAGGGGGCTACTGGGGTGGCTTCTGTGATATGCTGCCAGAAGCTTCCCCCATGTCCAACAAAGCCAATGCCAGCTGGCTCCAGACCAGGCCCACTGTTGGTCAGGTCCAAACCCATTGCGGTGGTGGAGGTGCCTTTGGTATAGCACATGTAAAAAGTGGGGGGGAAATTGCTGCACAACAGAAACTGCAGCCAGATGAGAGAGGAGTGAGAATATGTGAGAAAAAAAATAACTCTTCAGACACCAAAGTCAGTGCAGAAGGAGGGGCAGAACATGTTCCAGGCTCCAGAGTAGGGATGCAGGCTGTGGTGCAGACTGTGGGGAGTCAGGCTGTGCCCTGCAGCCCTTGGAGGTCCATGGTGGAGCCAAGATCCACCTGCAGCCCATAATGGACCCCATGCCAGAGCAGGTGAAAGTCTGAAGGAGTTTGCCACCCCACAGGAAGCCCATGCTACAGCAGGTTTGCTGGCAGGGCTTGTGACTCTTTGGAAGGGACCCACGCTGGAGAAGTTAAAGAATAAGTGCAGCCTGTGGGAAGCACTCACAGAAGTTCAAGGAGGACTGCCTCTGATGGGAGAGACCCCACCTTGGAGGAGGGGAAGACTGGGGGGGGTCCTCCCCCTGAGGAGGAAGGAGCAGCTAAGATGCTTGTGGTGAACTGACCACAACCCCCATTTCCTGTTCTCCAGTGCCAATGGAGTGGAGGAGGTGGAGAATACTGGGAGTGAAATTGAGCCTGTGAAGAAAGGAGAGGTGGGGAAAGTTGTTTTTTAGATTTAGTTTTATTTCTCATTACCCTAGTCTGATTTCATTGTTAATAAATTCAGTTAATTTCTCCAAGTCAAGTCTGTGTTGCCTGTGACAGTAATTGGTGATCATCTCACCTTGTCCTTACCTTGACCCAGGAGGCTTTCATTATATTTTTTTCCCCTGTCCAATTAAGGAGAGGGAGTGTTAGAGTGGACTTGGTGGACACCAGCTGTCCAGCCACAGTTCACCCACCCAGCATGCAGGTGAACACTATTCTGTCTTTTACGTTGATGTGCAAAACAGCATTTCATGGTAGGTATGCATGTTTTCATCTTTCACTGTCTGTGGACAAGAAAGGGTAGGTGAAGCTTCCTTTCATAAATTTTTGCAAGGCATTAGTGGAACACTTTACAGTATTAGAATTTCTGTTACTCCTTCTCATAATTTGATCCCTATGATATGCCATGGTGGGGTATTTTTTTGGTTGTTTTTTTTTTTTTTTTTTGGTGGAGTGTTGCTCGTTTGTTTTGAAAAAAGAGTAAAGGGATTCTTAATAATAATAATAATAATAATAATAATAATAATAATAATTCTACCTGTGAAGTCTTCCTAAGCCACTGTTTTTTCAGGAGAACAAACGGTTTTGTCAGACAGTGTAAAATGCATCAGAAGGTGACAGGCTCTTCAATTGTCCTGAAGAATGAGAAGTTCGACTTTTGCATCCTGCTCAAGTCAGTGCCATCCATGCAGTGATACATATATAAGCCCTCTCTGCTTTTCCCCTCTGTTGAGGGGAAAAGTAGCAGAAGTCCCAAGATGTGTGTAATATATATTTTTCTGATATAGATTAGGGTGTGCTTATGCTCACTTTGTCCGTGACTGTACTGCACAGAAAACCTCTTCTAGAGTAGCATTGACATTCCCCTGTCTGATGGCTCAGATTTACTCAGAACAATATGTTAAATAATGGCTTTGGTGTGATTACTCCAAGTGTGGCTTTCATCCCAAGTATGTCAAAGCCTTTGGTACATAAACTTGAATGTCATGATGTAAAAATGCCCCTGTTCTGGAATGTTCCACAGGAATATTGTATTGTGTAGGTTAAAGCCAGTCTGCTGTTGGCTGAATGTCATCTGGAAAACAACTTTCTTCATTAGATGATCAGTGTAATAGCTGTTTGCATTCTCTCCCGTTCTTTTAAGTGAGCACTTTCTGCCATTGAAACTCTTTCACTTCTCATTCTCCAAATTCCCTTTTCTTCCACATGCTCCTGTCCAGAGCCTCTTTTGAGAATATTTCTAGTGCTGGTATGAGCACTGGCAGTGCTTCTGGTATGATTTCTGTGCAGAATTTCAGGGTATCGAAGGCATTAGACCTAAAAGGTCTACAAGGAATCAGGGACAGTTTGGTGCTGTACAAATAATAATTTCAATGGTAACAGTCACTACCTTCTGCTAAGTGTCTCTGTTCCCTATATGATACAGTTGCTTGAGCCCATAACAAAACTCTTGTGATTTCACACCTTCAGTTTCTAATATACTTATTGTCAGCTTGAATCCAGAAATATATGAATGTGTTTTTGTATGTGATACCCGTATTGTTGTATATATAAACTTAGACTATGTATTTGCTAAGGGTAGAGAGGGCAGTGCTCTAGAGAAATAGAGTGGAGATGAATATGCAGCTCTTGTTTATATCACTGAGCATAATGCACCTGAAGATATGAGGCTGTGATGCTCTGTTTGTGGTGGAGAATGTGTAATGAATATAATGCAAATGTTGTGTGAAGGAAAAATTGTACAACAGCACAATGGTAAAACTTCTGTCCAACAGTAAGGAGCCACTGTACAGCAGCTGAATAAACCAGACAGAATTGTTTACTGGTACATCAGTGCCTGAGCAATGACAAAACTAGCAGGGTTAGGAAAAGGAGGAGAAACACACATCTTTTGTGAGTGTCTCTGGCAAGATAGATACTGTACTACTATGATTTCTCTTGTCAAAAAGGACAAAGATTCAGTCTAATTTACCAAAAATATCATGAAAGATCACATAAATTTAGAGTTGCTAAAGGTACTATTAATCAGTTCATTATGTTGGAAAAAAAACAGATAATATTTCTGGCTAGGGTCTTGGGGGGAGATCTGTCTGGAATGTCTGCTGCTGACAAACCTAAGACATAAAGATTTAGCTGGCGGGACAACTAGAAAAATCATCATCTGGTCAATCAACTGAAGTCACCAGAGAATTACTTCTTGTATTAGGTCTCCAACAAATGGTAAGTGCTCCTTTCTTGTGACCTGTGGTTACATAGGTGAGTACGTGTATGACACTGAGTCCTTTAAGAGGCTCCAAGACTCTAGATACACATAAAAGAACATTTATTTGTTCATGCAAAGTCTAGCATGACTTTGGCAAGCACATTTCTGTGTCTCAGGATTTTTCATAGAGGTGCACAGAGAGAAAGAGAACAATTCCTATTTCTGCTCCTTGTTTTTCTCATGTGGAATGTGTTTGGAGAATTGTTTACCTGGGGTGATTGCTTGATTGGATTCTGGTGGAGGATTGTTTGAGCCTGATGGCCAATCAAATCCACCTGTGTCTAGACTCTTGCAAGAAGGTCACAAGTTGGGAGTCAGTTAGATATGGTAGTTAGAACAAGTAGGTATGTAGTTTTAGTATCTTCTTTTTATATAGTATATTAATGTATTATAGCATAGTTATAATAAATAAATCATTCAGCCTTCTGAACTGGAGTTGGACATCATCATTTCTTCCCACTGGGTTCGTCTGCATTTTACAATACATGACAGGTTAAAAGAGGTGGATGCAGCTGTTTTTCCAGATGCAAACTGTGTTCTGTTATGAGTAATGAATTGTGGACTCTGTTTAGATTGCCTATCTATGGTAACACTGAATTATAAAGAAAAAATAATGAAGACTTGTTGCATTCCGGGTTGGGTCAGTTAGGGGTTCTGATAAATGTTAGTTAGCCGGTTCTGTGTACCCCTATTCCCCACCCCCCGCAATGGTTTGCCCCGCAATGGAGCATTCCCATGTCAGTCTTGTAGCCACCCTCTGTTCATTCCTGAAACTTCTGTGTCTGTTACCCCATCCCCGTATTCCTATTTGTCCCGGAACCCTGTATCCACCCCTGTTGTGTTCCCGTTGGCTGCCGTGGTCCACATCACCCCCCTGTTGCCTGTCCCCATTGGGCGAGGGGGGCTTCCACCCCTGTCTGCCCACCCCCACGCTTCCTTTGTCTCGCCGCCATCTTGTCCACGCGGGCACTAGGAGTGGACGCCGCCCTCCACCGCAGCGGCCACGTGGGAATAAAAGTTCTCCAGCCACGCAGGACAAGGTGTGCCTTCCTTCGTCCCTTTATCTCCTCTCAGCGTCGGCTACAGAGCGCGGCAGCCCACGCGGAGGCTCAACCCCAGAGCTCCGCACACACGCGGCAGCCTCAGACTCCCGGACAAACCACTGAACCTAGCCGGGCTCCCGAGCCGTTCAGACCAGGGCAAGAAGAATGCAATGCCGCAAAGACTAATCCTACCTTTTGAAACTATGATTTTAAAATATAATTACTTGTACTACTGGAGAGCCCCATTTGAGGCAAAAATATTAGCTTAGGGGATAGAGTCATAAAACTGAGATACCCACCTGTCAAGTCTCATGAGGTATAATGATTATTGATAGTGCGCATCAATGTGATTGTGATGCCTTCAGGATCAATGGCTGCACAGGAAAATTTGGTCCCATAAAGTGGGCCTATGGCTGGATGAACCAATGATATTCCTCTGCCCAGATGGTCAAAAGCATTCCCTGATTTATTTTTTTTTTCCTTCCCTAAATTCTATTAATGGACTTGAAATGTATTCTACAAAATGACAGAATGGGGAAGATAGAAAGTGGCGGCATTCAAAGAGGAATATAGAAAGATTCTCTGGATATGCAGGAGGATTTTAGGAAGAGCAGCACTCAGCAGTGATTGAGGCTTGTCAAAGTATCAAGCAGAGCTTCTACCACTATATTAGTAATACTAATGAGGTCTAAATGAGGAAAATGTGAGCCTGTTGCTAAAAGGGTGGGAAAATTAGTGACAGCAGACAGAGATACAGCTGAGGTGCTCACTTCTGTGTTTGCCTCAGTGTTCACTGACTTGGCTCTAATGAAATATAACCAATCCAGCTTTGATGACTGAAAGTTCAGGATGCAGCTGATGTGGAAGTGTTTGCTAATGTGAGGAAGCTCTTGCTTTCAGAAGATGGTATCTCACACTCTTTAATAGTGGTATGTTTGGTGGATTTTTGTTAAAAAGATGTTGGCAGATTATGGGAATATCTTAATGCTTCAGAGCTGGTGCAGCTGTCAAGGAAGTACTTGAAGAAAAAAGCTTTGATTGTTGAAATATACTGTGATGCACTAAACAGAGTATTAAACATACAAAATACATTTAATTTGAATGTTTATTCTAATGCTGGCACAATGAAAGGGTCACAGCAACAGAGACAGCTGAGAGTTATCTCACTGCTGTGCTGTGTATGTCCAACCAGCCTGCAAAATACACTTCTTTCTGAAAACATTACCTTTTTTCCAATTAACACTATTCTACTTCTTGCTCAGTCTAATGCCCTACCCTGTATTCATACATGTCTGCAGCAGACACGTGTTTCTGTTACTCTTTATGCAGTATGCTAAGCCATGCAGTTGATGTTTAAGTTGAAGAAGTACTTCACTTATGCCATGTGGAGTGTCTTCCAGATGCCTAACTGAATCTAGCCTAAGGACCAAGAGTGTGGATTTCTCACAGGAACAGTTAACTCAGTTTAGAGACTTGTTACTCTCTTTTTTGAGGGTGGCTGATTCAGCCCCAAGTTTTCCAATCACAATTACTGCCTTTGCAAATACACAGCAGAATAGACCCACGGGACCTGTGGGAATCAAATACAAATAAATCAGCTTCAAGAAATGTGGTGTTTAAAGAGAGGACTAAAATCTACTTTGTGCAAGTAGAGTGCTCTCAGAAAAGGTTGGGTTGAAAAGAGATCATTTACAGGAGAAAAAAACCCCAACATTTTCAAGTATAAGCAAAATACTGGAAAATAGTAATTAAAGTCAAAGCATAAGGAAGAAACAGGAAAAAATGTTAAGAATATGTGGGAATCTAGAAGAAAGAACCTAGAAGAAAAAAAGATTTTGGAAGGTACAGGGCTGCTGTAGGAAGTCAAGACGTTCACCTCATACACATATGCACACCTTTTTCTCATTTGAACAGCTTGGTGAGCTTGGTGTTAAAAGTAATAACAGTAGCAAAGGAAAGTTTAATCTGTTCATATGGATAAGACTTTGAGGATCAATAGCTCAAAAAAATCGTCTGAAAGGTGAATGCAAATCTTTTACAAGATGTGGATCAAAATCTGGTTTAGAACTTGAAATCCTGAAATCTACTGTAAGACCCAAACAAACATGGCAAAACACAGGAAAAAAAATGCAGTATCTTTTTTTCTTTCTTTTTTTTTTTTCTGTAGTACGCTTTAAGATTTCCAATGTATTTTGTTTTTTTTTTTTAAATAAAGGGAGCCTACTTTTGTGATAGTTTTGTAGTTTGCATAAGAGTCATTAATAACTTATGTACCTTCCAGCCTAGCTTCTTTGTCTGACACCTATTCAGCTGTAACTATGAAAAATTACATGCACACAAAGGCTTTTCAGTCCCTGGAAGTACAGACTGAAGTTGAAACCATTAATTTTTCAGGAAATTTAAACTGACTACTTGGCCATTGCCAGATGTATTTTGTAAGGAAGGCTATTCTCATGAAACGTCTAGTCTTGTTTTTTCTGCTTTTAGAGTGCTTTTTAACACCTACATTTGTGGGCCTATGCTAAAAAAGAAAAAATTGATTTTTTCCTCTCCAGAAAGCATTTAAACAAAATATCTTTTTCTGAATATGTCTCATTCTTTCTCTTGGTACTAACTGGCAGCAGAAGCTCCAAGGTCTGAACATTATTCTGAATCCATCTTGTCTTTAGGGTTGACCTAAACTATTACAGAAGATGAAATGGTAAAAAACCAACACTATCAGCACCAATAAAATCATTTGTGCCATTCCTTTTTTCTCTGGTAAAGAATTGAATGACAGCACAACCCAGTTGTTAAGGTCTTGAAAAGGTCTGAAGCCTTGTTTTTGGTTTTAAAATAATTTTCCTTGAAATTAATTTTGACTTTATATTGCTGGTCAAGAAAGCCTTAAATTTAGAATTCGAGGCTGTAAAGCAAAAATGTCTCTGAAAGGGCAAACACAGGGTCATTTCAAAACTTATTGATCATGAATAAGAAATACCTTAAGAAATAAACAACGATATCCTTTCTCCTTACTTTAATATGATTTACAAAGGTCTCCAGAAAACCTTTTTATTGCTCTCTCAGTATATTAAAGAAATGCTTTTTCAAGTAACAAAGTTTTTGTCATTTGATTTCACTTTTTATCCAGTTTTTAAAGTTACTTTCTAGTTCATAGGTTTTTCCATGATGCAGTTAATATTAGAATTAAAAAGATTATGACAAATATTAATTTTTCAGAATTACTTCTTGAAAATTTTTCCTATATTAACTGTTATGTCAAAACCTTAGAAAAGGGATTAGTAAAAAGGGATTTAATGAACTTTGCACTGACTGTCTGTAAGACTTGCTTAGCAAATTACTTTGTGTGGCATAATTTTACTTATGTATTAATTTCAAAGTCTGTGAAGTTGAATGGACTTAAAATGAGTGCTGATCTTTTGTAGTACCCTGTTGAATAACATCATGCCATGTGGTCAGGCAGTTTGGTGTGGTAAGTACAGTTTGGTTCATAAGAGCCTATAAATAAAATACTGCAGTAATCTCAAAAATTAAGTAAGTGCTGAATAACAGAGATTGAATTAATGTGGGTTGAGAAAGTGTTGAAAAGCAATGCTCAAAAGTTTCTTCTTATTGTTGATCCTCATCATGTTCTTATGAAAGGGATATCACTTTTGCTTTTTATTTTAGGCGACTGCCTTCCATTCTGAGTTTTTGCTGACTGGATGAAATGTTACAACCACGTGTAAATAGTCAGAAGTAAAATAGTCCATTTAATGTTATAAATGGTAGCATATATATTCAAGACACTTCTGTTCTGGAAGTGTCTATGTTGATTTTTTATTTCTTTATTTTCTTTTCCCCCCCTTTTTTTGATAAAATATTCTGAATTTTATGGAGAACACATAAAATCTTTTAATTTAAACATAGGGTTTGACTTACAATCTTTCTCTAGTCTGTTGACCTTTCCGCCCAACCTTCATAACCGAGTCCTGTACTTTTTGTGTCAAGCTCTGCACATATTGGGTGGTGCCAGAGTCAGAGAGATGTGCCAGCTGAAAACAGCATAGCTGTGCTTTCCCTACTGTCCCTTGGAAAGGCTTCTCTCACAAGTTAAACCAGAAGAGCGGGCTGTGGGACTAATTGTGTTAAGCCAGCTCAACTACCATCTCAACTTCATCAGGAATAAAGCTACTGAAATGGTACAATGGTACTGCTCACTGTGTGCTGCTGAGATCTGAAAATGTGTGAGGAAAAACCTGTGGTCAAGGTTTCAAAGGTCAGGGAGAATTCTGATAAATGGCTTGCATTAGTTCACTGTAAAAATGAGCCACTGACCAAAGGAATCAGAATGGTCTTTGAACCAGAGAGAGTTTTAAATCAGATCAGCTTGGGATCAGTGAAATCTCAAAATTGTAACTTTCTCTGTGGTCCTCCCTCTAGAAAAGGGAGCAGAAAATCAGAAGTCCAGCCTCAGAAATATTTCTAAATTGCTAGCAAAGTTGGTGCTTTAGTCTTTCTACCCACAGCTGGGCCTCATCCTCACTGGGCTAGCCATGGCTGGAAACCACATCATCACCAGCTCTGCTGCCTTCCTGGTTGGCAGGACCACAGCTTAAGAGAGTAAGAGAGGATGGCTTGCTCTTCAGTGCTTTCCATCGCTTCTGACACAAATCTCTAAATATTACATAAGTACTTTAGAGAGGGATCTTTAATATAGAAAGAAATCAAACTCCATTTCTAGAGGGGAACACTAAGGCTGAAAAGGAAATGAACTCAAGTGTTTAGAATTAAGTATTTTGTCTGAGAGTTGTGGTTCTTCTTAGCATGAAGGAAGAAGAAATAGAATACCTGTTTAAACTTTTAGAATGTAAAGCTTAAACAGAAACCTGAATTAGTTGGAATAAACTTCATTTTAAAAATTATGAATAAATGTAAATACAGTGGAAGCTATAGTTCATGTAAAAAGTACTTGAAGTCTGCTGCATGCATAAAACCAATGTGTCAAAACATTCAATTTGTGAAAAATGTAATGTTTATGATTTTACTTGTCTGATGCCATTGTAATGTAATGAAATTACTTGAGAAATTTCAAAGCTGACATTTTGTTTCATATTTTCAGTGATGAAACAAAAATTTTCAGTAAGAATTTGTTTATATAAAAGGGCCTATGTTTATAAATTTGAATTGTATGAATTTCAAGAAGTCTGAGTGACAATTCTAGTAGTGTGATAGAGGAACTAGCATAACTTGATTTACTGCTTTTATGTTTTCTGCCTGTAGGAATACCTGCCCTGTCTGTGTAGTTCTCAATGTGGCTTTTAGTGACAAAATAAGTACTAAAATGAATGTGCCCCCCAGGACAGTGTTGTTCCCTGTGTTGTGTTGAAGGGCATTTCAAGGCACATCCACCTTTACATTTCAACTCTCTTTCATGCACCTTTGAACATGACATCTCTGGCAGCATGTTAATTCCATTTGTAGCTTCTAAACTGCTTTCCCAAAGCCTTTTCCATGTGTGAGGCAGCATGCACGATGATCCTGTTAATAATTCTGTAAGTAGCATGGCATGTAGAGGCAGTACCAGTATGACCTTATCATGGGTTCTGTCTACTGGATATTATACGGACTTCCCTGATTTAGCCACTAATTTGATTCCATTGCTAATGCTCATAGAAGAGTATCTATAGAAAGTAGGAATTGGGTGAAAGATAAGAATATCATGCATTTCTTGGCAGATTTAGGAAATATAGATGAATGGATTTTTAGGTACATCCTTTATTTTTTTTCCTTTAAGAGGCAAGAGTAAAAATGCATGTCCTTTGTCCTTTTTGTGCCAGTTATGCAAATGTACTTCAATTAGAAGTTTTTCTAGTAATTTAAAGAGTAAATAAAAACTTATATTTTTGACTTAGCTCTGTCAGCAAGGTTGTCCATGCTGTTATGTAAATTCAACACAGTTCACTAAGTGATTTTCCTGGTTTAATAACATGAACTTATGCCATATTTTTACAGAAGCAAAAGGGAAGAATTGATATAAGAGGTCCAATATTAAGGGCTAAAATGAATGAGCTAAAAATATGCTTCTGGCAATGTGGAATAATTTAGCTTATTTTGTTGCATAACAAGGGCTCTAATTTTTGGTGTTGCCAAGATATGCAAAATCTTAAGTCCTTAGTAGTGACTCAGAGTCATCGTACTAGCCAAAATCATTCATGTAAAACAAAACCCCTGTGAGTTCAAGGTACATTAGAAACTGGGAAAAGCATCTTAAAATACTGAAGTAGATTTTAAATAAACTGTTTTGTGTAGGAAAATTTTGTCAAAATTAAGTGCTTTCAGTGGAATCTCAAATGGTTATTGTTACGGGCTACTTTAGGGATGGTATTTGATATATCCAGTATGTTTTGCTTACTGTGATATATCTTTCTGCTCAGTTGTTTTTTAAAGAATCAATGGGTGTGGCATATCCTGTTACTCATACCTATGTTGAATTAAATTTAAAATTTTTGCATAATTTTTTGTATTTTTATATTATAAAATATTTATTTAAATTTATTTCTTTAACTTGCTCAGCACTTTCTGTCAGTACAATTTTTTGACAATTTGTAAACATACAGAAAGAAAAATATCTTTCACAGCTTTGGAAGTTAGTACTAAATAATAACAAAAATGCCCCCCAAACCTATAAATATTTCAGATATGTGTAGGTATTTTTTATAATTTTGTTAAACATTCAAGCTTCACATCTAATGCTGTTTACTGGCTGGGTGCATTTTCAGCTTGCATCGAGAAACACGGTCATATTGTGTGTATTATACCAGTTGTGCTACAGTTTTTGCCAAAACTAGGGGAACTGAATTTCTCATATAATGAAATGATCAGGTAATTTTATATTGAGATACTGACCCCAGTTGTATATAACAGGTATCATATATAGTCTATTTATGCTGAAAGAAGTCTCTGCCAGAATATTTTCCTTCACATTAGTAAACGTTATTATGTTTGGGTTTCGTTTTCTTGTTTGTTTTTTTCATATCTGCTCTTATCCACCAAACTCATGATATGCAGATGCTATTCTTTTTAGAAGTACCAGCCTAAAATCTGATCTCTTGCTAACTTGAGTCAGCAGAACTGCAATAGTCATATGTTGCCATTCCTCAGAAGCAGGTAGCAGGGTGTCATCATGTGTAGTTTATTACCTTGATAATAGGTGATAATGGGTAATAGGTTTTGAGTGCATGATAACACTGTATCATGCACTCAAAAATTGCATTAAAGCAAGTTTTTAAAAATATAGTGAGAGCACAATACTAAAGGATTTTCCTCTTCTAGCTTATTAATTATGCCACCAAGGCATAATTTGTACTTCACATTTTAGCACGGACATAAAAGTAGTTTTCTCTGCAAAGCTTCTTAACTGTTTTAACTCTTCTTCACATTAAAAAATCGAAATTTGTTGTTCAAATTCTGGATGATGCTTTTGTTGCTCCTTCCTCCCTGTTTCTTAGATATTATTCCTGACTTTGTTCCATTGCATTCTGAAGTTCACAGTGATATGATAAACAAAGCTGACAATAATTTGAAATATATGCGAGCATTAAACTGCTTTAGATTTGTTCTCAGTTTAGATCGGGTAAAACCTTTCTGTACCTTCTGCACAATTAGCCCTCATCCTTGGATACTGTGCTCATTGACATTGCTGATATTGAAACCTAATTGTTGTACTAATTTAGATCTGGAATTATTCTTTCTTCATAGAATCACAGAATTGACTAGGTTGGAAAAGACCTTTGAGATCATCCATCAGCCTATGACCTTGTCAGCTAGACCACAGCACCAAGGATGGTGTCTCCACCATCTTCCTGAGTAGTCACCCTTCCTATGAAGAAATTCCTCCTACTGTCCAACCTAAACCTCCCTGGCACAGCTTAAGGTTGTGTCCTCTTGTCCTATTGCAAGTTGCCTGGGAGAAGAGACCTACCCTCAGCTGGGTACAACTTTTTTTAAGGTTATTGTAGTCGTGGTAAGTTCTCCCCTGAGCCTTCTCTGCTCCAGGTTGAACATCCCCAGCTGCCTCAGCTGCTCCTTGTAGGACTTGTGTTCCAGACCCTTCACTTGTTGGCTTTCTCTGGACATGCTCCAGCAGCTCAACATCCTTCCTAAGTTGAGATGCCCAGAACTGGACACAGCACTCAAGGTGTGACCTCACCAGTGCTGAGTGCAGGGGAAGAATGACCTCCCTGCTCCTGCTGGCCACATTGTTGCCGATACAGGCTAGGATGCCCTTGGCCTTCTTGGCCATGTGGGCACACGGTGGCTCAGGTTCAGCCATCTGTCAGTCAGCACCCCCCCAGGTCCCCTTCTGCCTGGCCATTCTGTCCCCAGACTGCAGTGCTGCAGGGGGTTGTTGCGGCCAAGTGCGGATTGCGGCTAATGGCAGGCTCCATCCCCCCATCCAGACCATCAATAGAGATATTAAACAGGACTGAGCCCAACACTGATCCTGGGGGGACATCACTGGCAACTAGCTGCCAACTGGATGTTATGCCTTCTAATGTACTGTCATGTCAATAAGCTACAATGCTATCTTACAGCATAATATTTCTCTCTTTCATAGGAAAAATATGTCTTTCATCAATGGCACCTTTCCAAAATGCTTTTTGTCCTTGACAGTATTACCCTAATATTTTTATTATGCTTACACTAGCTTCCTTGAGGTCTGTATCAGTAATTTGAACACTTCCATTTTGTTGCTTTTGCCTTTCAGCAGTTCACTTCCTTTAGGAACTAGCAAATCTACCTACTTTCCGACTGTGCTGGCTAGGCCAGCTCATTCCTTTCATTATCTATGTTGATTGCATATTTACTGTTCTCATCTACATTAATAGTTTCCTTCTCCTTATTGCACTTTCAAATTTTCCCTGGTAATCATTCTTCTACTGTCATATTCTTACGTACTCATTTTCCTCTTTCTGTAAACTACAGCCGTGCACAGACCTTCATCTGCTTTTAGAGCTTCACATGTTTTCTTTTTTTCCCTCCACACTGAAAAACCAAGCTAATGCAGATAAGGCAGATCTCTTTCTAATTTTCCCCCTGTACTCTGTAATTTAAAACTCATCTCATTAACCCTACTATCATACATTTCATCTTGATTCAACCTTCTCTGTGGATTCACATCCATGGAGCAGATACCCATTCAATCAATATTTATTCTAATGTTTTCTGATCTATTACTATCATTTTTCTACATCATTAAATCTTGATCTTCATTATTTTGCTGTGCTTCTTCCTTCATTTGACAAAAATCACAAGAATTTAAATCAAAATTGCCCAGGATTCTCGATGAGAGGCATCATCTGTAGCCCCTTTAACAAGAGTTTTATGTTGTCAGCTTTGCTGATATGGTGGATAGTCAGTGGGTTCTTTTGACTCTCATGAGAATGTTTTTCAAATTCCCATCCTCCTCTCATGGCCTTGTTTGCTTAGACAACATATCCTTCTTTCTTTCATGTACATTAGAATGAGAAAACCACTTCTTCCTCCTCATAAGAGCAGCACTAATCAAATTAGGCAGCCATAAAACTGATTATTTTACTATATTTTTTAATACAACATCCCCATCTTTTCATAATACCATTCTTAACTTCCTGCAGCTCAGGGGCTCATTCTTGTTCCCACACACAGACCTTGACCTTTCCAGTCCTATTTCCAAGGCAGGGATTTGTGCAGGAGTGTGTAATAATATCTGTTGGGTAAAACTTAGAAGTTAATGTTTTCAGTTGTTCTTCAAGACAAGAAAAGGAAAGGAAGGCATTTTTATGAAGTTCATTCATTCTGCAAACCCAGCATGCTTCTGAAACCCCATGCTATGTTTATGTTATGGTCTTTACTAGGAGCCTCAGAAACCCTTTGTAGGGAATGGGTTATTTTCCAAAGAAAAAACTGAAGAGTTAAAAGGCATGTAAAATCCTCATCTTGATTAGCTTTATGAAAAGCTTCATATGTCACTGCAACTGCAGTAGCAGCTGGTTGATTAAGATATTTGAACTTAAATATTTTTCTATTTTATAGACCTTTTTTTTTTTATTAGATAATTATTGATTTATTGTTATTTTTATTTCTTGCATACTCAATAACTGAACAAACAGTAAACATGACTTTTGTACCTAAAAATCCAGTATGGTAAATTGCAGCAAGCCAAGACATTTTTTTGGCATTTACCAAATATACAAATCATATTAGGTTTAGTGGGAGGCTTATAGTTGTAAGAATCGTGGTAAAAACATACTCATAGGAAATCTGGGATTGTTGCGTGAAATATTTTTAAACAAAATACAAACCCAAAGTTGTTTCCTTTATCAACCAAAAAAAAAAAAAAAATTAAAACAGAATATTGTTTTGTGGTGAGGCAGACAGTGCAATAATGCAGAGAGGTTTGTATTTATACTCCAGCATTGGCATCAGTGAAATTCCCTCTCTGATGCTTTTTGTTACAGATGATGTTTAAGTGTATGATTGCATAAAAATTGTTCAGTTATTGTTGTTTTTGTTCAGTTTTGACATAAAAGGAGCCATATCTTTTTATTTTTTTACATTCTTTTAACTTGTTACATGTATTTGCATAAAACTTGTAGCTACAGCACCTAGCAATTTCAAGACCCAGAAGGTGCCACATAGCATGTGCAGTATATGCCATTATTCATTATATTGGTGGTTGCAGAGTTTTCAAACTTTATATCTAGGAAAAAATCTAGCAATTGATGTCCCTTTTGAGGAACTGATTTAGAGGAGGAACCACAGCTAATGTAGTATGAGTGTGATGAAGAAATTATAGAGGAAGATTTCAAAGTGGCTGGCCAAGTTAAGTGAAACAAACTACAGGAATAGGGTCCCCTGATTCCCAGTTGTCAGAAAAACTTTATTCCTCTAAGGTACAGAGAATTTCTGCCATTTCATGCTTGGAATATTGCTTTGGGCTTGTTCTTCTGAAGTGTAATCTTTTCTTTTTTCATTTTTATCTGGTTGGCTAGGCAGAAAGCGCAAAAATCCAATTTTCAATGTATGAAAGTAATTCTGTGCAAGTTGGGAGTTATACCTGCTTCACTGGAGGAGTAAGGACAAAGTTTTTTATTTGTATCCTTGGGGAGAGTCAGTCACATAGAGGGTGTTTCTAGTCCTTGGTTAGGGTCCTGTTCCTATTCAGGCTCCACTGGTAATCCATAGAGAGGTTTGTCATTTGGGATGGAGGGAATGGCTGCCTCTGCCAGTGAGGCTGTGTCTCCCTTCAGTAATGCTTACACTTCTGAGCAGCCACATGCTGTGATGATGATTCTCAGATTTGGTGTCTGACTTAGTGACTGTCCCTAAGACACCCATATCTACTCTGGGGTGTGACAGCCTTGTGTTTTCTGCTGTATGCTTCAAAATTACTTTTGGGGTTTAAGATAATTCTGCAAATGTGTCAGGATCCTGAGCTTAGGCTGTATTTAACTTAATATAAGGAAAGCAAGGAGAAGGAGCCAAAGAATGTCATTATATATACATAGAAGGCCTTTTTTTTTTTTTGATATGAACACCAAACAAACATACAGTAGAGACTCAATTGCTTTCTCATTTACTTATATTTATTTATGTACTCCACATTATCAGCAAATAAATATCTATAACGACTGGAAAGATGTTCTTACCCCACGAGAAGTGGTACCATCACTTATAGAAGGTGCCAGATCACAAAGCTGTGATATTCTATAACATGCTGGTGAGAAGACTGCTGGAATATACATGTGCAGTTCCTTATCACCTACAGGTATTATTAAGAGGGTGGTCAGACAGAACTTAAAAAGAGAAAAGCAAAACCTATGTATGCTGAAGACAACTGCATGAGGTTCAGTAAGGTGAAGTGTCCTGCCCCTGGATCAGAACAACCCTGTACAGTGCTACTGGCTGGGGGAGGAGAGGCTTGAGAGCTGCTCAACAGAACGGGACTGGGAGTGCTGGTTGGAAGCAGCTGAACATGAACCAACAGTGTGCCCAGGTGGCCAAAAAGGCCAATGGAATCTTGGCCTGTATCAAGACTAGTGTGGCCAGGGCCAGCAGGACTAAGAAAGTTATTGTCCTTCTGTGCTTACCACTGGTGAGGCCGTGTTTCAAGTGGTGGATTTGGTTTTGGGCCACTCACTTCAAATAGGACCTTGAGGGGTTGGAGCATGTCCAGAGAAGGGCAACTAAGCTGGTGAGGTCTAGGAAATATGTCCTATGAGGAACAGATGAGTTAACTGGGGTTGTTTAGTCTGGAAGAGGCTTAGGGAAGATCTGTAAAGGTTGTAGTGAGGTGGGCTTGGTCTCTTCTGCCATATCTCAAAGTGAAAGAATGAGAGGAAGTTTGTTTTAAGTTTGTGAAAGGTTCAAATTAGATATTAGAAAAAATATTTCCAATGAAAGAGTGGTTAGACATCTCAGTGAGTTCTCCAGAGAAGTGGTAGAGTCACCATTTCTGGAAATGTTCAAAGAGATATTGAGGTGTGACACTTGGGGATTTGGTTTAGGGGTCATTTTGGTGATGCTGGGTTTACTGTTTGACTCAATGATCTTGAAGATCTTTACCAACATTGATGAATTGTGATTTTATGATTCTGTATAATTTGTCTAAATAGTGAATAAAGGCACCTAGAGAAACAGGAATTATGTGAGTACTGGGAGGCAGCAAAAATGTGGTTAAATGATTTGCATTTGTTAGGATAGGATTGTCTCTGTACTTACTGCATGTAAAATGTGCCAAAAGGAATGTGACTTGATGTAATGGGATATAATTTAGTGAAGAGACAGTTTAGATCAATAACAAGACAACTACCTGACATGGAGATCTATACAATTGCGGAAGAGCTTTCGTAAAAAAAAATTTAAAAGCTCCATCCTTTAAGACATTTAAAATTATAGTGGGAAGCATCAGGGAAAAACTCTATTTTGACAGGCAATGTCTCTTTCTCCTACTTTCTTTCTAAACACCCACAAGTATTGCTGTAATACCTGGGTGCTTCAAGATGGACTAATGGGACTTTTGTCTGTAATTCATATAATTTTCTGATATGGTTAGGCTTTTGAATGGCCTGAGTACTTTTATGATATAGCCTACTGATAATGGTTTTTCTCCACTGAGATGATACTTCCTAAATTAACCCTATTTTGAAACTGTAACACTATATTTTCATAATTTTCTATCTGTATATTTTCTTGATAAAATTTTCAGTTCATATGTTATTTTTTTTTTTTGCCAGATGTATTTTTGTAAGCATATCAGTTTTGCACTTACAAGCACTGTGAAAAGCAGTAAAAACAGTCATCTTCCTTTTTTCTTTTTCCTTTTTCTTTCTTTTTTTCCTTTTTATATGTAGGAGTCTAGTACATGTAAACTAGTAGTGTGTAAATATCAGCATAAGCTACTTTTTGATAGGAAGAGCTGAAATGTTCAGTCATGACTTTTAGGTTAATGGTTGGACTCGATGATTTTAAGGGTTTTTTTCAGCCTAAATGATACTGTGGTTTTATGGAGAAATATGAGGAGGGATAATTTTTGTTTATTTCCACTAGGTTTGAGGAAATTAATGAATTTATATCCAGAGTCTGGTATTTGTGTGTTTTCATGCAACAGGGACAAGTTGCCTTGCTTTTGAGGTAATTCTCATCTCCAGAAAACATGAAGAAAAACAGAAGCATACGTAAGGAGAATTTGAATGTAGAGGACTGAAAGCAATAAGGGAAAGCAATGGCAGCATGCAGTGAGGGGCTTGGGATACCAAATGTTCTGGGGAAATTCCTGCTTGAATTAATGATACCTGCACACAATCCAAACTGCTGTTTAATTACAGGATGTCTTTAATAGAAATGAAAATATGTTAGTACTACGACTTCTACAAACACTGGAAACTTCCACAGTACCAGGTTTGAACTGAGGATGGGCCATTCCAGCTTACTAAACAAGGGCTGCGTTTACCCCAGGGATGTCTCCACCACTCTAAGCTTCAGCAGTCAGGAGGGCCACCTGCCTCCCTGCCAGCACTCGGGTCTCACACCCTAGCAATCTGCTCACTCTCACACCACACTCACAGCCATCCTCTAGTTGTTTATGTACTCAGCAGCTTTTCCTTCCAGTTACTCTCACTCTTAGACCAGGTGGTTATTGCAGTAAATTGTTCCTCTGTCTCTCTTCCTTCTGTTCAGTCCGTGTCCAGCCCCTTCAGCCCCTGAAAAGGGTGACAGAGTTTTGTTCTCTTCTTCAAAAATACATGTTGCCACTTCTTGTTTCTTAAATCCTGCCCAGATGATCAGAATAATGCAAGAATTCTTTATATGGTACTGAATCATATATATCTATATATCTATACATATATATATATATATATATATATATATATATATATATATATATATATATACTTTTTCAAATATTAAGAAGATTAGATTTAGTTTGGTAACCTTTATTAAAGCTCTGAAGAAAAGATGGAGTGAGCTCACCAATTCATGTACTGATTATAAAACACATACTTTAGAGAAATACAGGTTTAAAAAATTAAATTTATTCATTTTGCTTCCTGCCTTTGTTAAAAAATCTGGATTTTGGTGCTTGCTTCTTGGATTTTTTTTTTTTTTTGAGTTGTGGTTTTTCCCTGGTTGTTGTTTCTTCTTTGTTTTGTAGTTTTTCTTCTAGCATATACTTCATTACTTCATCTAGTTTACTGCTATCTCAAGAGTAAAAGGAGAATCTATCTGTAATTTCTGAGTCTTAACCTTGAGTCCTAATACTGTTCTGCCTGGTTTGTGCAGCATTATTTCAAACATTGTAATATTCTTGCTATGATTAGGTAATCAAAGAAACAGAGTGTACTTGACATACTGTTATTACTTTATGCAGTAACACTACCATATCTTCTGATTCACTACTTCTTCCTGTAGAATCCAATTCGCCTTTGCTTTTCCCTTTATTTCTTGTTCTCATCTAAATGTCCTAATGTTTTCTTCTACCTGTATGTATCTGTATCTTCCTCGATTTAAGATATATAATTTTCTATTGTTTTCTGTGTTTCTTTTCTTTGGCTTAGGTTTTGTGTTCTGTCCTCCTTTAAGCTCTCTGTTGTGGGTGCCTGGTAGCTTGCTTTGGATCTAAATGTGCTTCCATTTCAGTAATATAGTATTTTTTATTTTGATGCTAATGAAGTCTGCTGCAGATATTTTCTTCAAAATTGTTAATCTGGCCTCCCTGGTCTAAAGAGTTAATTCTGTCCTAGAATAGGATATTTAGAGAAAATCAGGATTTCCTAATTGTTATCTTGTTTAAATTTGGCACTATTAAGGCAGAATGTTGTTTATATACTATTAATAAGTTGTGTTGGTTTTCAGCTGATAATAAATTATCGATTGAATTAGAAGCACAAATTAAAGAAAGGAGTTGAAACTTTATGACTCAATTGCAGGTCTGCAAATATTGATATTATACTTAGAAATTAAGACATTTCTAACTCATGATAATGCAAGTCAGGCCTTGGGTTTGCATATTTATTTCGTAAGCTTCTATAAAAGCCATGTCAAGGAGTACTTTAACTGACAATTTTATATTAGATTAAAACCCAAGGATTTACTAAACCATGAAGAAAACCTGTTGTTTTCATCTGACTGTGAAATCTGCTGTGTTATAAGGCGAAGTCCTGTGGAAGGATGTACTGATAACTAGCAATGAACAAAGCTCTGATCAATTATTCCAGCTAAGATCTCCAGTAGACAGCTTTTGTATTAGACCTCTAAAAAGGAAGTGTGACATGGAAAGTACAGCTGAACATTTTTCTGCTTTCCTGTTTCTGTGGTTCTTTCAAGAGACGGCAAAGGATGAGAAGTGAAAATTCTGTCATAAACCCTGTGTTTTTCCTCTCCTTTACATAGAAAAACCTTTGCAGCTTCATGGTGAGAACTGTTGAATGTAATTCAAACTATGTGTTTTTATTATTTTTCAATAATACAATGCAAAAGATTTTTAAAAATAAAACTGCCAGTACACTTGTAATGTTTCACTGTTTTATATCTACTTATGAAATTTAAACCTATCCAAATTTAATACTGAACAGATTTTTGTGTTGTTGCTGAAGAGTTTTTTTTCTCTTGAATTGTTGTTTTTATAAAAAGCACTTGTTGTTTTTATATATCACCACTGTAACCAGGCATTACTAATATTAGTTGTAAAACTTTTCACAACATTGTGAGGGTTGGAGAAGAATATTGATTTTAAGAGTTTTGGGGACTGTTGTGCAAGCAAAGAATGTTTATTATACTTACTAAGACTTTCAGAGGTATGGAAAATAATTTGTATCAGGCTAAATCACTGACAGCTTTTTAAGTGTAAGGTACATGATTACTACATATGACTTTCTGTGCTGTTTTCAGTGGATGGCTAATTCAATCCCTAATACACTATCAAAACAGGTACTAATATCTTTAAGGGCACTGTCATTTATATAGATAATTAGTGGATAGCTGAGCCAGTACTGGCATAGGTTTTTTAAGAAAGAAACCAAAAATCCATGACCAAATTATAAAATGAATGGAGGAAAGGAGTATAACAGAGACAATATTTACATTTTAATAGAACATTTGATGATGTCTTTCTCAAAAGCTTATTCTGAAAAAGCTCATTTCAGGTTGCCAGCTGCATTTAAACATAGGTGTGTGGAAATATGTTGCTAGTTGCTAATGAATTGAAGGGAAGTAGCCAGATAAGTGCTGTGGAACCTTGTGTTGGGGTTTTTAACTTGCTCTCTGTATGACTCTTTGAAAAGTAGGAGAAGATGGTCTGGGAGCTGCTGAGAAAGCACAAGTGGGTGCCCTTCCCCATTCTGGAACTGTACAAGGGAGCCTATTCTGTGCTGCATGCAGGTGTTCCAGCAGATGCTGGGGTCTCCTGGCTGGCACAGAGCTGCTGCCTGCCTGACAAGCCAGGAGAGGAAAATGAAGGGAACCAGAGTGCTTCAAGTGTATGAAGGTGAGTGGCAGGCTGGAAGCATTAACCTTAGGCCAGGCTTTGGAGGAAAGACAGGTCAGTGGCAACCTGAGCATTGCATTTGGAGGCCAGGAAGCTCCCTCTGCAGGGAGCAGACTGTTGCTGGCAACAGTGGAAGGAGGATGATGAAGGTTCCTTGCCAATGGTTAGGCTCTGCTAGTGAGACAGAGAAGGAAGGAGTTCTCTTGAGTGCAGTCTGTAAATGGATCTGAACTTAGCAGAACAATAAATAAGCTATGTCAGAAGCTTTATACATGGAAGATTAGCCTGGGGAAAAAACCCAATGTATTACCTGGATCTCTGTTCTTATAAAAAGTGAGTAAAAGTTGTATGTCACCAACCTAGCCCTCAGGGTATGGTTGGCAGTCTCATTGTTGCCTGTGGGGAGTGTCCAGCATGCAGGAATTGTTTCTTCTATATAATCAGATAGAGCAAGATGCCCTTGATGGCAGATCTTTAGCTTAATTGGCCTCTAACTAGGGAAATGAGGGATCAGAAGAAACTAGGTATTAGAAAAATAATGGTAGTTGGATATGAATGTTTGATAACTAGTGCTGTAAAATCATAGAATAGAATCAAAGAATATGCTGAGTTGGAATACACCATCAGGATCATTGAATCCAACTCCTGTCCCTGCACAGGACCCATCAAGAGTCACACCTGAGAGTGTTGTCCAAACATTTCTTGAACTCTGCCAGGCTTGGTGCTGTGACTAATTCTCTGGGTTGCCTGCTCCAGTGCCCAACCACCCTTTGGGTGAAAAATCTTTTTCTGAAATCCAACCTAAACCTCCCCTGACACAAATTCAGGGTGTTGCCTCAGGTCTTGTCACTGGTCATGAGAACGAAGAGATCAGTACCTGCCCCTCCACTTTCCCTCATGAGGATGTTTGAAGACTGTAGTGGGGTCTCCTCTCAGTCTTCTCCAGGCTGGACAGCCCAAGTGACCTCAGCCACTCCTCACTCAGCTTCCCCTCAAGGCCCTTCACCACCTTTGTGGTCTTCCTCTGGATGCTCTCTAATAGCTTAGTGTCTTTCTTTTATTGCAGCACCCAAAACTGCACACAATATTCAAGGTGAGGCTGCCCCAGTGCACAGCAGAGTGGGACAATCCCCCCCATTGCCTGGTTGGTGACGCTGTGCGTGATGTCCCCCGCTCCTGGCTGCCAGGGCTGACTCACGTCCAATTTGCCATTGGCAAGGATCCCTGGTGCTTTTCCATAGGGCTGCTTTCCAGCTTCTCGTTTGCAGTTACTTCAGTAATCCCTTCATATTTTCCCAGGTTGCTGCTATCTCACATTTAAGTCTGAATCAATCTGAGTTGATTACCAGCAAAGATCAAAGTAGGTGAAACATACTTCGAGACCTATTTAAGATCTATGTGAAGTATCCCAGGCCCTTCCCACAAAACTTCAGGTCAACATCAGGACCTATGAGTAGTAAAGGATAAATTCAGAGATTTAAAGCAGAGGTGCCATGCACAGGTGAATGAACAGCCTTTGCTGTGTCTTGTGATTTGGTCTGCAGTTGACAAATGATGGAAAGCAGAGAGGCCAATTCAGAGAGAATTTTTAAAGTCATATGAAAATGAAACAGATATCTTGCTTATATATATATATGCAGATATATATTGCTTATTCTTCTCTGAGTACCAGTAAAATCAAATGGGATAATAAATAAATAAATAAATAAATAAATCTAATAAATTAAACAAAGACTTCTATGGGGACTCTTTCAAGTGCTGTAAGTAAGGACAATATCAATAACTTCCTTAGTGTTTTTTCCTGTGTTTTGTGCTATTCTGCTGAGGTTAGTATTAAAATGTAGACACTTGTTTGCAGCTGTTGTTGCACATTAACATTATAGATATCCTAACCATTTTCTGTACTTAATTTGGGTAAGGAGAAGAGTTTCATTTATTGTGTTGCAATTTTAGGAAAAGGCTTTAGTGTTGTCATTTTAGTATGCTTATGTTTTGGGATATGCACACACGTGTAAAATTGATTAAATATGTTTTAAATTTTTTAAAAATGGTTATTAGTTTCTCCATTTAAAAACTGTATTATATACATCTTTTGAGTCCTTAAACACCAGGTTTCTGCCAAAGGCCAGATTTTATGGTGGAGTTGTAATATGCTGAAATGAGAGAATATAATGCAAATGCATATGCATTCTTATCAGTTTAGCTAGAGGATACACACTTGATTAATTATGAACAAGCCATGTAAAAAATAAATAAGGTCACTGACTAAATGACATCTAATTTACCTAACTGAGCCCTGTTGCATATTGCTAGCTGAACTGGTCACTTGTTAAACTGGTCATATTATTCCTTGGATTGGGAATTGTACAGATCCCCTTGGCTTAGTGGTTCAAAAAATATATCTGGATGAGTTAGCTTGTGGAAAGCACATGCTTGATCAATATAGGTAGGGGAAATTAATCCTGATTTTCTAAATATGGTTGGTTGGAAGTTAGTGACAAAATTTGGACACTAACATTTATTTAGAATCTTTTTATTTGAAGACTGGTCAAATATGTAATTTGAAAAAAAAATCTGTACTTTAAGTAGTAATTTCTACAAATTTCGTTCACTATCTTACAATATTTGTGTCTAAAATAATTTATGTAAAGCCCTGACTGTCTTTTACATGTAAATACCATATTGCAAGTGTCCACTTGCAAAACAAGGTGTACAAAACAGCAGGCAGCAGATCTGTGTAAGAATTTCTACTCTGCCCCCACTTTGAGACAGTCTAAGAGGAGTAATGACTGAGTGCATTTTCCTGATATCTGGTGCTGATAATGCTAAGGTCGCGGGTTCGATCCCCGTACGGGCCACCAGGAAAAAGGAAAAAAATGGCAAAAAAAGCAAGCAAGCGAAAAGCAGAGAAAAAAGAGAGAAAAACAGAGCCAGCAAAGCAGGCAGCCAGCAGCAAGCAAAAGCAGCAAGCAAGCCAAGCAGCAAGCCCGCCGCGAGCCGGGGGTGGGGGAAGGAAGACAAAACAAACTGAGAACAGGGAACAGAAACCACGATTGGGATAATGAGCATGAAAATGTCCTGTCCCCACGACATTTTCCCAACAGAACACTCTTCCTCCATTCTCCTTCTTTTCCTTCCCTCTGTCCTATCCTTCTCCTTCCCGACGCCCATTCCTCCACCCGCAGCATCCCAGGTGACAATAGAGATGGAAAACTCTGAACTATATTTCTTCTGGCCGTGAAGTGTGGAAATGCACAGATCCTGGAAAGGGCAGGACAGTACACTTCTGCTTGCTGTCTTTCCCTTCAAGTACTGTCCACATTGAGCTTGCAGCATTAATTCCGTGAGGGAAGGGGCTAGCACTGCAGATGGGGCATTGACCTTTCTGCCCTGTAGGGGACAGACCACTCTAAACTAATATCTCTTATACCTGCTACTGCTGCATGCTAAGTGCATACAAGAGTATTTCCTAATAGCCAGACTGCCACAGGAGTCCTTCCACTAGAGGTGTGTATAATTGAGTCATATATCATGATGAAATTATGCAGGGGACCCTACCTGCTTACATCTCCAAGGATGTGTGGTAGGTGGGCGATGGGTAAAAAATCAACTGTGTACCATATTTTTCGTTACATGTTTTCACAATATCACATACCAATAGTCAGTGTTTCTCCTAGAGCTCTGGCTATGAAATCAGATTCTATTCTGAGAAGCACAACTTCCCTAGAAAATAAATAACCTTTGCTATTGTGGAAAATGAAGAATTGTAAGCTCTTTCATGGGAAGATAAGGGATAGTGTTGATTCTTATCTTTAAATTTCATGATTTTTAGGGCTATATTTTAGAGGCTGGGGGAACTTGATAATATTATTGCACATGGGACTGGCAGTGTAGCAGTCCTTTGATTTTGGAGGGTCTCTTGAGGTCTGTAGAGAGATAATATTGTATTACTTCTGCAGAAGCTGTATGGGTTTTTAGCCCTGTGTCATAATCCATGTTGATATTTGAGGTTTAGTAATATATGTTGTTGTGTTGTTGTACAAGATTATTGGTAGCTATTCTGTGAAGCCCACTTTTCACCTGTCTAATGTGTTACTTCAATACAGTTACTTCAAATGTCACAAATGAACCTGTATGCTGTTGTTCTGGGAATATTTGGCATGATATATTATTCAGGGGTTTATTAATTGCCTATCAACAATACATAAATGAGCATAAATGAGAACTTCCTAAAATAGGAAGATTTTTCAAGAAAGCTAGACATTTGTCACTTGTGGTTTTAATTATGAGATTTCTTTTCCTGAGATTGTTGATCCATCGGCTAAATAGAAATAAGAAAGTTCACTATTCTTCTTTTTGACTACTTGAAAATTTTTATACTGTTTTCCAGATGTATTGGTAAAAGAAAAACTACTTCTCAATAAAGAGGTAATGTGCTGGAATAAATGGTCTTACTAGTTTTAACAGTTCAGATGTCACAGAAGAGCCTACTTTTCTGTCTGCAATAACTGGCTGCTGATTATGAAGTGTAAACATCATATTTCCATACTCTGAAATAAAAATAGATGTTCAAGTTAACTTACTTTTACCTTGCTTTGCCTCAGAGATGAAACTCTGACCAGCAGTATGTTTAATGATGAAATTACCAGTACCAATGATAATATTAGGGGCAAATTAGGTATAAATCATCTATATAATTGCTAATTTGTTAGCTGTGCTAACAAATCTTAAATTTACTTTGACTGTCCTAAGAAGGAGGAGTAAATGGGAATAGGCTGGGAGGAAAGATGCAGTGGAGTAGAGGTTTGCACTTAAACAAAATGTTTCAAATTGTAATAATAGAGTCTTTAACCAGCCTAACACAGTCTTCACAAAATGTCTGCTGTGTGCCCTCAGCTTTTTAAGGCTGAATGTGACATGTTTGTAGTATAACTAAGTGTGCATCCCTTTTACAGCCTGTGTACAGATAGTGGTGGTGTCCTGCTCAGCTATTGGTATAGTATTGCATTTCAATATCCTGCTTTGTGTAGCCTTACTATATGAGAATTCAAAGATATTCTGATAACTTTATTTGGACTTCCTATATTTCTTCCTCCAAGGTGGAAGGGAAATATATTTTTCTTGAAAGATCTTTGGAGTTTCATCGGGGGTATTTAAGACTGGTTTCCAAAGCCAGTCACTTTCTTCCCCATTCTCTATAGATTTAAGTTTCCTGCCTATCCTAAACTCAGTTCATGCTGCTGGTTTCATATTTGTTGTCTGAAATTTTTATTTTCCTTACCCACTTGACCCTCCAAAACTCTTGTGAGTGATTTGTACCAGCATCATGGTTAGGTCTTGGGAAAGGTAGAGAAATTGGTTGTCCCTTGACAGTGCTGTTTGTGTTCAAAAGAGTAGCTGTTTTGCTGACACAAGCATTCTTATGAGTGAGTTGTCCCGTGCTATGGAGCTCTTGTAAAGACTGATTGACCTCTCCAGTCTCTTGCCACTGCTGCTGCTGCTGCTGCTGCTGCTGCTGCTGCTGAAGTAATTTTTATATTTCTACAAGACAGGTGACTGACTTCCACAGATTCTGCCCAGTTTCTGTGCTGCTGCTTCCTGGGCAAGGTTGTACAATCCTTAGAACAATGATTTTTGAAGGTTTGCACACCTTTGTAGAAAACCAGAGCTGAAATCAAGATTGTATTGGACCTGGCCCTGAGCAGCACTGCCAGATGTCAGTGTTTTAATTTTCCCACCCAGGTATATAAAGCAAGTGAGCTGTATGTTTTGGAATGTTTCAACCTTATTTTTAAACTCTGGCCTACTGGTTCTTTGGTTATGTATGGTTCATGTGCACTTTTGTAAACTTCTGAATCTCTTTGTTCCTGATTATTTTGTATATCAGCAAAAACATTCACCTGTGTGTGTGCCAAATCCTGCCAGATGAGCACTAAATGTACTTAAAGTAGTTTTGGATAAGCTTCAGTCATTAAGATTCTACCCCAGTACCTAATGATCATCTACATGATATATAAATCACAGTAAAAATAGGCCTGATATTTAAAAGGGCAGGCATACAAGCGTGCATGCAAAAATGTATGCGAATTTACTTTTGTGACTTTATGATATTTCGCTAAGGAATTCCTGTACCAATGATCAGTTTGATAAATTAATGGTTGGTTGACTGTAATCATGGTAATTGTGTATGCAGAGTAAATGTGTAAATATGTACACAGTTTCTGTCCGTGCATTTTCTGCCAAGCCTCAAGGAAACCAGACAGTTTTATTTCTCTCATATTCGATGTCTATTTCTGGTCTTGAAGCAGTTTCTCCTTTGCAAATCAAGACACTTATAAAGGAAGCTATAAAATTTTAAGGAGCATAAAATTCCTAATAGAATGATATGAAATAGAATTAGAACAATTGATTGAAAAAGCTATTTTCGTATGTTTTCTACTTCACCATTAACAGCATAACTTAATTTTTTCGTTAAAAAGGGACAAAGATTGTTATGCATCTTTAAACAGTGGAAAGGGGGTTCTGATTCTTACTTATTGTCAAGAGAATGTCTGACTACAGATTAGTGTGTAGGTTTCTCTGTACTAGCTTTCTTCTTTTGTAATAATGTAGGTTAGTGAATAAAACAAATTCTAAGAGATTAGCTAAATTTAATGTTCTGTAGTCTGTAATAGGATTATTTTTATTAAATATCATGATCAAGTAAAGTTGATTTCTCAGCAATGGCATTTCTATTATACTACAAGTGTTTCTTACTTTCCTCATTCCATGTTTCTTTTTCAGTTGGATAGCATGTACATCTTATGTAGATCATAAGAGATTTTTTAGAATAATATGGCCTGAACTCTAGACATTGTATGTGTTCCAGAGTGTATTTTGCAGAATGAATCAAATTTGCATATTTGCTCAAATATTGTTTCCAGTAGTTAGTGATCCTGTAGGAATACATCTAGACTTCCTGAAGTATAGGAATTATTTGCATAATACATATATTTGAATATATTTGCATCTCATCAAAGCACATTGGGTCATGCTATCTGGCACAATTTTTCATACAGTACATCTGTGTAAGCTGAAGTCAGTAAAAAGAAATGGGGATAAAGTCCTTATTTTTTTTTCCTATGTCATAATTAAAAAAAACCCAGTGTGATTAAAACTGGAGAGATTTTTTCAGTGCTAAGGAAATGCAAACAAGCAAAAATTACATAATTACCTAGATTGTTCTAAATATGAAGCAAGGCACTTTACCCATATCAAATGAAATTTTGAAGGTTTAGCCCTAAATAATTTTTGCAGAATGAAGAGTATTTTAGTTAAAAAGCTTGAGAGATATATATTTTGATTAAACACAAACTAAATTTTACCCAAATTTTTCCACAAGTGAATGAGATTAATATTGTTTACCTTGTTTATTGTTTACCTATTGTTTATATGTAAACTCATGTTTACCTCTGTCATTTTTTGGCATTTATTTCCCTCTTATAGTTACTGCATATAAACCAGACCAGAAAACCCTCATAAAATGCTTAATAAAGTTTTATAATCTGGAGTCTATTTTTTCACTTTTTTTGCCTAGCCAGGATGTGCCACTCTACATTAGTTGAATGTATCCTAACTTTTTTAAATTTTTACATAGCAAAAGTGATCAGATCTAATTTGACTCAATAAATATGTAAGTCAAATGTATGAGAAGCAGCAAAGGTCCACAGCCTAAAAAAAGGCTTTTTTGTAGTGAAGGGACGTAAACTGGTACTCGAGGTGTGGCTTCACTGGTGCCAAGTACAGGGGGACAGTCACTGCCCTGGTCCTGCTGGCCTCACTATGTCTGATACAGGCCAGGATGCCACTGGCCTTTTTGGTCACCTGGGCACCCTCTGGCTCATGTTCAGCCACTGTCAACCAGCGCCTCCAGTTCCTTTTTAGCTGGGCCACTTTCCAGCTGCTCTTCCCAAGGTCTGCAGCACTGCATGGGGTTGTTGTGACCGAAGAGGAGGACTTGGCACTTTGCCTTGTTGAATCCCATATAACTGGCCTTGGTACATTGATCCACCCTGTCCAGATCCCTCTTCAAGGGAGGGTGGATCTACCCTCCAAAAGATCGACATTCTCACCCAACTTGGTGTGTCTGCAAACTGACTGAGGGTACACTGTCATTGAGGGTATCAAAGTCATTGATAATGATATTAAACAGGACTGGCCCCAGTACTGAGCCTTGGGGACCCCACTAGTGACCAGTCACCAACTGGATGTAGCACTATTCACCACCACTCTCTGGGCTGGACATCCAGACACTTTGTAATCCATTGAAGAGTGCACCTGTCCAAGCCATGGGCTGCCAGCTTCACCAGGAAAATGGTGAGGGAAGCACTACTGAAGGCTTTACTGAGGTCCGGGCAGACACATCCACAGTTTCCCTCACCCACTAGGCAGGTTACCTGGTTATAAAAGGAGATTGGTTAGTGAAGCAGAACCTGCATTTTCTAAACCCATGCTGGCTAAACCTGGTCCCCTTGTTTTCAACCCCCTGAAAGTCCAAGGTAGAGGTTTTGTTGATCCCCTTTCTTACTTCACTGAAAAGTGAAAATTGTCAGTTTGTGCCGATTATGCCCAAGTCAGCCTCCCACCTCCACCTTTCCCACCAGCTCTTCTCTGTTCATAAACAGCAGGTCTAGCAGTCAACCACTCCAGGAAAGCTCCTTTGTCAGCTGTATGAGAGAGGTTTCATAGAATATGCTGAGTTGGAATACACCATCAGGATCATTGAGTCCAAATCCTGCACAGGATCCCCCAAGAATCACACCATATGCCTGAGAGTGTCGTCCAGACACTTTTTGAACACAGAAGTGCTGTGACCATTTCTCTGGGTTGTCTGTTCCACTGCTTAACCACCTTCTAGTTTTTCAAACCTTTTCCTGATACCCAAGCTACACCTCCCCTGACTCAGCTTCCTGACATTTCCTCAAGTCCCATCGCTGGTCAACAAGAGTGATGAAATCAGTGTCTGCCCCTCCTCTTTCCCCTCATGATGAAGTTGTAACTGCAGTGAGGTCTCTCCTCAGTCTCCTCCAGGCTGAATAGACCAAGTGACCTCAGCTGCTCCTCTTAAGGCTTCCCCTCAAGGCCCTTCACCATCTTCATAGCTCTCCTTTGGACACTCTCTAATAGCTTAATGTCTTTTTTATATTGCAGTGCCCAGAACTGCACACAAGACTCATGGTGATCCTCCACAAACTAATAAAAATTGCTTGCATCGTTTGATATAATGTGGCAGTTTCCCTTTCTTCTTCATGTTCATATTTTTTGGTTGTGGAGCTAGGAACAATTGAAGCTGTTTTGAAAAATCAGGAGATAGGAGCAGATGGTGGGCATCACTGGGGAGGTTGACCAGATCACATAAAGCACAGAGTCTTGCCATTTGAAGTGAAGAAATAATAAGCATTTGAAAACAATTTAGTGTCTTAAATCCTGTGAAGTATGCTTAGGAATTTAACCTGAGTGAGCTGGTGAAGTTCTCAGATTTCTGTAACAGATGATGAAAAGGTTTGTATCATTTAAGTCAAGTTCCTTTGAGCTATCTGTATTTGCAGCTTTGATCAATAGAATTAAAATTGTTCTTCTGTAATAAAGGTAATTATGTAT
The DNA here is from genome assembly GCF_026979565.1 of Vidua chalybeata. Taxonomy (NCBI): domain Eukaryota; kingdom Metazoa; phylum Chordata; class Aves; order Passeriformes; family Viduidae; genus Vidua; species Vidua chalybeata. The sequence continues at coordinate 21,991,731 of NC_071530.1, forward strand.
GCAGCTGTCTTGATTCACTCTGGACAATAAATCCCACTGGGCTGGGCCTCACAGATGGTCTTGTTGAGGGAAAACTGGATCTTCAGGAAGTACTGTGTGATCAGTCCACAGATGCCAATCTTTATGTGTAAATGTGCAAGAGAAGGACAGAACACGGTTGTGTTAAATTAAGCAGGTGGTGAAGAAATCAGTTTTTGGATGCACTGATGATTGTGCTTATATGAATACATGATTCACTGAGTATATTTTATATATATATTTATATTAAATATATATATATATAATATATATTATATATATATATATATATATATAATTAGACACCATGAATAAAGTTGGCCTAGAATTTCAGCTTCCTTTTCTTCAGAGCTTATTAACTTTTGTCTTGTGACATTTTCAAATTTTCAGTATTCTTTCTGAAAATAATATTAGGCATTTAGCTGTTAAAGTTATCTTTAAATTTATTTTTAAATTTAAGGTGCTATAATTGTTTATTGGGTCTGAAAAATATTGCAATAATAAAGATTTTATTCATTGTTTGATGTATTTAGGCATGCTCTTATGTGATAAACACATATCTCAAGGGCCTTTCTAGTTTTGCCCTGATCATCAAGTGGCAACTTATAACTTCTGAGCAGAAGATTGCCAAAGAAAGAAACTGGCTCTTTTTCAGATCCTGGTATTCACTCATGACTTAAAATTAATCCACTGCAATAATCAATTGCTTTATCAAGCTGCAAATCCTGTAATTACATACTCTAATCTAGATGCAGTTTCCCAGGATGCTTCTTCCTTTTTAATTTGTTGTTTGCTCTCTGTTCAAATATTCTTCTATTTTGTTTGCTTTTGAAGCTTTTAACATTGTCTGCTTGCTGCACCTTGATTTGATTTTTCAAATTGGTTTTCATGAGCATATTTATCTCTAAGGCATATTTCCTCTTGCTACTCATTCATCCAGTCCTTGTTTACTTATATTGTATCTATTAAATTAATAAATAAATATATTAATATAGTCATCCATTTCTCATTGCCATTTCTGGATCTTTTATGCTGTGTTTGTCACCTGCTTGGTTCTCAGTAGTTTCACTGGTTGCAAACATAAATACTCAAGTGTATTTTCTCTCTTATCTGCAGACCATTGAGTGTGCATAACATTTTTCCCTGTGTCAGTTTATAAGTTAACTATCAAATATTTCAGTTAATTGGAAAGAAATCTAAAAAAGCAGTAGTCAACAATTAAACCATTCTGAACAAGTTCATCAAAACCCCCTGGTATTATAATTAGAAATCTGTTAAAATTTCTTATTAATATGGAACATATGAAAGAACTGTTTTATCTTCATGAGGTAATAGCACAAACATTGGAGAATTATCCTTTTAGACTTAAGGAAAAGGATTTATCAGTTCATAAGCTGTGAAATCTAGGTGCTCTTTCTTCAATGTGAATGAAAAAGAAAAGCTATCAACTGTCAGGGCTCAGTTTACTTCTTTACTTTCAAGTTTTACTTCCATGTGAAAAAATTATGCTCTCAGTCCTTGGGTCTGTAAGCCAGCTATAAAGGGATAGAGCAACTCTTTTACCTTGTGTTTCCCTTCTCCAAGTCAAACTAGCTCAAAATGTCAGTGCCTCCAAAGTAAGCCAGTCTGTTCCTCATTCTTAAAAAGACATCCCATTCAAGGGATGATCAGTTCACCTGAATCCTTAAGATAAGAAGATGTTTCAGGAATTGAGATTAAGCATTTAAGATTTATATGAGAACCAGCCTTAACAAGTCCCAGAAAATCACCAATAATATTGGAAAATTATGTGCTCTTCATATATTTTCAATTACAACATTTTAATTCCAGATTATAGTAAGCAAACTGTTAAAGCTAATTTGTCCATATACTTTCTACTCAAGGCTAGATTGAATTATGATTGTTTCTGTATATGATTTTTTTTTGTTTCAATATTAGATTTTCCTGAGTATAAAATACCTGAGCCTGGGATAATTGGATTGTACTACTGCCACCCTTGAACAGCAAAAATTTCCTGACAGAAAACTGTATTCACATGGAGTTGGGAATGTTTGCATTACACATGTATTATACTAAAACTGCAAACAGAATGATACTGTATGGTACTTGTAGTGATTGGAAGATGTGAAGTATTTAAGTTCAATGAGGGTTTTATGGAATGTTAATTTTTAGGTCCATCTGCACCTCAGCAAGGGAAAACTCTGAAGCAGCCTGTTGCACTGCTCAGATATCCTTTGCCCCATCAGATGATCCCAAAATAACACCAGTATATGGTGACCATCTTTTTTTTGATTCATGGCTGCGTGTCTCTGAGCATCACCACTTTGTCAAAAGTGGAAGCAATGCAATCCCTGAGCCCAGCCCCCTGAGTGCCTGGGCGCTGTTCTTGTGCAGCAAGGGGGAGTGGTGCCCTGCCAAGCCCTGCCCTGATCACCTTTGGATCCCCACACCAAACACACACCTTGGTCAAACTGTTCACACAGTGCAGTAGAGAGAGTGGCTGGAAGAACATCTCTGTAGAAGAGGATGAATGAGGTTTTCCTTGGTGCTCTGTGGCTGTACTTAAAGCATCTGACTTGAACTGCTGTAGTGTGTCGGGTCTATATACGGTCATTTTTTATAATCTAATTTACTTGGGGTCTAATGTCTTCACAAAGAGTCTCTTAGATGTCAGTTAATACAAATATGCAGTTATAACTGTGTTGCTACAATAATAGTGGCTCTGTTGGCATGAGCTGGTTTTAACTGTGTTTTTCAATACATTACTGTGACACTGTTCTTATCTTTTCTTCTTCCATGTCTCTTTTCATGACACTCGTAGGAAGTTTTGGAGCTTTTACCATGGTGCCAATTTTTGTTAAACTTGATCTGTGAGTTCAAATTCGTTGTTAAGAGACAAAAAATGGTATTAGATATGACAGTGTAAGTTTGTCTCCTGTAGTAAACCAAACTAAAAATCTATAATGAAAATACATTCAGGCTGTAAAAAGATGTGCTCAGAGCAAGGACACAGTGGTACTAAGGTTGTTGGGGAGTCTGCAGAAAGAGACGAATTTTTTTCTTCAGTCATTCAAATCTGTCCTCTTAATGTAATAATAGGACAAAGGAAATTGGGTGCCTTACCAAAAGCTTCTCAAAGAGATAATATCATATGAGCCATTTCAAATACAGTTCTGTGTCATTACTGTATCATATCTTTCCATAACCAAAATTCATAAATGTGTAGAAGATTCTAAATTATTACTATATTTTCCTGAAATTATTGCCTTTTCAATATCAATATTTTAATAAAAAGTCCCCTATTTTGGGAAGAAAATATATATGTTCAACAATATATGTGTTTGTGGCAATTTATTTTATTTATCGGTGGATAATTTCCATGAACCTGTCGTGGTTTGACATGGAAGTGAATTTTTTTCCAGGAAGTTGGGTCAAACCAATCAGTGGTCAGGTTTGGATATTGGCACCTGGAGTGACCACTGAAAGTATGGACCTGCCTCTGAGAACACAGGGGGTTAAAAGCAAGAACTCCCAGGAGAACTCTCTCTTTTGGTTCCGGTCGTCAGAGAGTGCAGACTCTCCCATGCCCAGGCATGGGCTGGGTGGGAGAGGGGAAGCCATGAGGCCTTGTCCAGGTAGGCCGAGGGGCTGAAGGTCTGGAACCGAGCCAGCTCCTGTGGACGGAAGGGTGGAGAGAAGCGGAGATGCCTTTGTCTCCCCCTCAGAGAGAAAGAGACAGAGAGCCTGACGGCACCTGGAGATTTGCCGGCAGAAGAGATGCAGAAATGGGGGGGATGATGCCCAGCGTGGGAGTCGAGAATGCTGAGCAGAGATTTCAGCTGTCCAGGGAGTCTGAACTTTTAACCCTTTCTGGGAAATGAGGGCTTTGTAAAATATTACTCCTCCTCGATTTGTAGTGGAAGAGAGATAGTCCAGGACCTGAGATGTTAGAAGAAGAAATACTTAGGTGATGATGAAGTAGCTTTTGGCTGAACTTTTCTTGTTAGCCATAGACTGAACCAGATTCTCCTGCAATAGGGACTGCATTTTAGGGGGATGCAGTGGTGACCCAAGGAGACCTGCTTCAGCAACTAACAGCACAGGAATGGCAAGGACAGAGGAAAGCTGAGGAGGGAATGGTGATGCCCTCTGTCTTCAGAAGGAAGATCATCTCTGTTCCTGGACCCTTGGCCCCAGGGGAAAATGGGGGGGGGACTGTAGTCCCAGGATGAGAAACTGAACTGTTGTATCTTTGGGTCCGTGGCAAAGCATCCTTAAAGGAGCCCTACGAGCAGTCTGTCCATGCACGGTGGTGAGAGCACTGTGACATGGAAAGGAGAGTGTCACACTGGCAGATTTTCTCCGGGCGGTTGCCATGTGTGACAGGAAAACACAGGAGGTGGCAACTGTGTTTCCTGGGGGGTCTGTGGTGCAAGAGAGACTTCTCTCTCCCTTGATAGATTGAGTATTGATTATCTGAAGGGTGGTAATTTGATCAGGAATCCCAGGTGATGTTTCATGGTGGGTGTTTTGGAAATTGTGAGGAGGAGGGGTGTTTTAAAAGGTCTTCATCCTGGATTTAGTCCGTGTGTCTTTTGTAGTAGTAGTTTAATAAAGTTTTTTTTCCTTTGTTATTAAGCTTGGGCCTGCTCTGCTCTGTTCCTGATAACATCTCACAGCATTTATTTGGGAAGGTGTATTTTCATGGGGGCGCTGGCATTGTGCCAGTGTCAAACCATGACAGAACCTTTTAGCAAAACTCAAACCAGAAACTGCATATTCAGAGACCATGAACTTAGTTGCCTGTATTTAATAGATTGTTCTATTTTTTGCTTAATGTTAGGCAAAAATGGGGAAGCATAAAATGAAAAATACTGCTTTCTTTTCAGTTTTTGCCTTGCATGAGTTTCACCCCCTTTGAAGATGCCAAAATCTTCCCCTGGGAGGCTTGGAAAATAGAATGAGAAATGCTATTTATTAACTGCAGCCTTCTGTCTTTTACATATGGTGCAAAAAATAATAATTGCATTTATAACAGTTTTAGGAAAGACTTCAGCTAAAAATTAACCTGTTAGCTTCAGAATGGATTTTTCTGTTTCACTGTAAAACTGTAATTTACACTGAAATTGATTTTATTTTGACAGAGCACTTCTCCCAACATTAGACTGGATCCCATAGACAAGCTCTTGGCTGAGAGAGTCAAGACTCCCACACGACTCCCATTGTCTTTGAGGTCATTGGTGTGTGTGAACTTAAACATGGGTAATTGTTTGCCATTCTATGTTTAAATGATCTTTTAAAAATAGTCTACTTCTAAAATATTCCTGCATTTTGCGTTGCCTTTGATCAATGTTTCAGTGAGTCCAAAGACTGCAAAATACAAAATAGAGAAAGAAGATACTGGTATTCAGCTTTGCACCTGCAGTACAAAGTTCCACATATTGTATTTAGTCTTTGTTGCAAGTTTCTTTACTGTCATTGGAAGTTCATTTTCCTGGAGGAAGTTAAGGGAAATTAAATATGTGGCCAAGAAAAAAGGTGATATGTTCTTTCAGAAGTTCTAGGATTGTTGAAGGACTTCTGGGGATGCTATGAAACACTCTCTACTGACTCCTTCATCCAAAGGTAGCTATGAAAGCCTCCAGAGGCTTTGACTTCTAGGAAAAGCTCAGTGAGCTCTAAGGAGCTCTGCCAGCTGCCCCTCCCCAGAGTGGGTTTGGGGCTCTGGCTCCAGGTGCCTTCTGAAGAGGGGGTTGGAGGATCCCTGCAGTGGTACTGGGGAGTGGCCAGTGTCAGAGCCAGGACTTGGCCACAGCTCCCAGCACCCCACACCCAGCTAAAGGCTGCAGGAGTTTGTACAGGGGACCCTGTGACTTCTGACAGTGGAGGACAATTCCTGGCTGCCTGTGGATCTGTATCTACAGAGCAGATTCAGTGCCCTGGCTGCAGATGAGGGGCTGGGAGCTGTACGGGATCAGGAGAAGGTGGCAATGGATAGCTGGGAATAATTCCCTGCTATGCAGGATGGAGGTCCAGGTTGTCTGGCTTGATCTGCTATCTAGAGAGTTTCCTGATTCTGTGGAACTCAAATCCAGGATGTGGAGAGACTTCAGAGGTTTGTCTGGTCTTAGCACTCTGGCACCACTCTCTGTCAGAAGAGATCTGCTGTATATAAATCATGACTACAGGGCTCTGGGGTGATTTTCAAGGGCATGGGGGCACAGGAGGTCTCTACTTGATCCTTTTACTGAGGGGCAACGGCTTCAGGAAGTCTAGAAATCTAACAACTGGCTGCACAACTGCTGTTGAGGGTATATGACCATGGGACCATCTTTGAGGATCAAGGACTGCTAGGAAAAGAAGGAACTGATAATCTCAGGTCATGGTCACTGGGGGAGGCTTCTGAGAACTCAGAATGTAAATGACAGGCAACAAGGAGGATTTGGGGCCTACAACATAGACTCACTTGATCTCTGGGAAGCTGATGGAACTGATGGAAGCTGGAAACCATTTCCAAATATATGAAAAAGGAGAAGTGACTGGAAGTAGTGAGCATGGATTTATGAAGGGCAAATCAAGATTAACCAACATGATAAGACTTCTATGATGAGATAATGGATGAGGGAAGAGTAGGGGATGTCTTTTATCTTCACTTCAGCTAGACTTCTATTATCCTCATAGACAAGCTGATGAAGTACAGACAAATGGATGGTGTTTCTAGATACTTACAGTTAGTTTGGGTAAATACAATCAAGTAGAAACACTGGGATACTTTGACAGTATTGAAACTCTATGTGTATAACCTGGATTTTCAGTGATCCTTCTGCAGGGTCTTGTAGGATTTTGTTATTTCTTTGCAGCAACCTATTCTCTAAGATGTTCCCTGCCTCAGGATATGTCTGTGGGATGTTGCTGAGTTTGGACCTCGTACAGGTCCAAGTATGGAGCAAATTTCTGCCTGTGTCTGAAGACACACATTTGATGACATGTGACAGCTTTGCCTACCTTATTTATGCTCTGCATCCTAAATTTATCTGATATGCTGACACTAGCTTTGATATTTCTGGCTGTATCTTAATAATTTATGACTAGAAGAGACATGCTTCATCTTAATGGTCAGCTATGGAAATAAGTATGCTTAACTATCCCATCCTGATAAGAAGATACCAGGATTTGTAGTTTTGAGGACATAGAAATCCTTAGGTTATCTGGAGACAACTCACAGCCATATTCCAAGAAATGCCTTTTGTTCAGCATATCAGAAATAAAAGATTGCATTACATTCTCTTTGCTGGAGATATGATGTTATTTTGGAAGTCTTTGAGGAAAATAGCAATTTTGCATTCTCTTCAAAGGTAAGGGAGTTTTCTGCTATTATTACTGTAATTTTACTGAATCTAGATTGACAATCACATTAGTCATACTTGAAACCCTTATGTTGTTGATATGATGAAATCAGCCATAGTATTTCAGCATAAAAGCTACTAATTCACACTCTAAACTCTGCCTTTATCTTCTTTTTCTGTTTGTTACCATTGAAAATTGAAAACTGCATTCTGAATCACAAAACTCATTTTCTTCTTAGCCTGGTTTTGCTCATTTAAATTAAGCCATTTTCAGCTGGGACAGGGAGCTCTACTTTTTGCTGCAGATTGGCAGAGGCCAATGAATTTAGTTTTCACAAAATATGGAACTTCCTTCCCACTTAGTTTGCCATGATCCTAGTTGCTGTTTCCTTACCTACATTTGTTCCTTCAGATTGTTACTGAAGGAATTTTTTGAATTCTTCAGAGGGAACATGGAGAGTCTCAGGTGGCCTCACTGAATTTCACTGATCTGCAAGATGGCCAGCACTTCCCCTCTCAGTTGGGCTGGAATATTGTGCTACCAGTTTTGATGGTGGTACCTGCAGGGGTTTGGGGTTTCAAAGGTTTATTTTTCCTCTGTTTTTATTTTTTTCTTTAATCATCTTGTTAATTGAAATCATAAAAGGCTTCATTGCCATATACTGCAATTTAAAATCTGTTCTTTTACTTAACAATAACTCAAGACTTTTCCCAAAAGTATTCTGATGTAATGGTTGCTTTTGAGCTGATTTGAGTCCCTTGTCTCAAGTCATGTGTTCATGACATGTGTTCAAATCTTGATGCCTAAGAATGTATTGGATTTTTTCAGAACTATCAGAATGATGCCTTCCTATGGATTCTGTTACTTTAAGAGCCATAAATAGTTCTTATTGCTTTTTTTAATGTATTCATTAAATGTGCCAATTTTATTATTTGATTCGATGTATTTTTAATCTGGTGAACCACAGAAAGTTGTTTTGACAAAATAGGGAGGTTTCCTGCCTGTGTTCCAGGGTCCACATGCTAGTGATGTGGTAATGGTGGATAATTTAATCAGCAGCTGTCAAGTGTGCTACCCACTTGTGGATGTTATGATTTACAGTGGGTTGTATTGTCAATAATATTAACAATGAGTTCCTGTTCTGAGTTTATTGTTGTGGAAGACACTGAAATCTGCCCTTTGTTGGTCTGCCTTTAAAACAAGCTTCCAATTCCTTTTGGTTGTCACTGTGCACCTGCAGCAGTCGGAAGATAGACGAGACTGTTCAGTTTACTTTTCGCTGCTGGTGCCAGACTGGGCCACACAACAATTTACTGGCATTTGGATTGCTGTCAGCTCTGTGTGTGTGTATATGAGGAGATCCAGCTCCACTTTGTACTTTTGGTGAAACAGCAGGGCTTCTTTAACCCAATCTGTGCTCTGCCTGTCTTCTGCCTCTGAGTAGGATTCCCCACTTAAGCCTGCTTTTAGGCTGGTCCCTTGCCAAAGCAAAAGGACTCAAATATGAGCTTGAACTGCTTGTCTGGTTCTAATCTTTTTAATTTAGTGACCCTGTAAGCAAACCTCTAAATTGTGGGGGTGTCATATGGATAAGCAGTCAGAAAGTTTGATGTCCTAGCCAGGCTTTGAAGATTCCTTTGATCTCTTCAACATGCTCTTCATGCTTTTAGCATTCCCAAATCCCTCTACTGATTTTGGACCTCAGTTTTTTTCTTGTCTCTTTTTACAGACAGTTTCTTACTTTCATCCAAGAGCAATCAGCTTTGATTATGTGATCATAGAATTGCTTCCTTTGTTGGAGGCCAGATGTTCAGGGATCTCCTCCTTTTTCCTCTGGAGAAAACATGAGAGGTCAGATGTTCTGTAGTTAAAAAACACGGCACTTAACCTGAAGTTCTCCAGAAACCTTCAAAACCAGCATGCCTGCTGCCATGAGGGTGTGTAGCCTTTGGTCATACTTTATAGTCCCCTTTAATTGTATGGGTTTGGGGATTTTTAGAGTCCAAAACCCTAGTTTTGAAAAAACTGAAATTTATCACTCCAAGTCATAGTGGGGAATCTCTTACTGGGTGGATGATTAGACTAATTTTAGACTCTCTGTCCCTTGGGTATATTTAGAAATTATTTCAGGGCTGGACTCTGTGACTTATAGTATGGAAGACAGCAGCCAGAGGATCATTCAGTGGCCTTTATTAATCAGAATGTCAAGCTAAATTATCTGAGAACGCCTTCTGCATTTAAAATAAAAGAAGAGATTAACCTCTAGTAAAATGTAAGAACTTTATTTTAGACACATCTTAAACCATTCTGTTTCTGTCCATACTTTAATGCCACTGCAGTGAACAATGCTGGTGTAGTTTGAGAGAGCAAAATTTGACCTCCCATTTATCGCTTTATAACTCAATTGTAATTCAATTACCACCCTTTGTGTATGGTCTCTGTCATGTTTAATGCTTTAGAGCTGCATGTGTTAAATTGGTATTCTAGAAGTCATACAATTCTTGTTAGGTTTTTAAGCTAACCCCTTGCAGTAGAGCTCATTTTATATCAACAGGGCAGCAGATTTAATAAGAAGTTCTGACACTGACTAATACATTTTTTCTTTTTTCTTCCATAGTAATTTGATGGAGAAAACTACTGTAGCCTTTTAAAAAGTTGCTCAGCTTTAGCTGATTTTAAAGGTATGAGTAAACTGTCAAGTTTGGAACCAGAAGGGGGTAAAGAGTTTTCATATTTGACTTGCAAATCAGGAAGACTGAAGAATGCTTTGAATAAATATCCAGAATATCTGTGCAATAAAGAAATGGATAAAAGATAAGATAAAAAATTAGTATGTACTCACAGCTGTGTCTAAATTTCATGGCTGGAAGCTGTAGAGAGCTGGGATTGTAGAGAAGTCTAATGTAGCTGGAGGAGAGTCATTGGAGCAGGCAGAGAAGGGTTGTAAGCCTGGTTCCCTACCCAGCACCCAGCACCTACAATTTTGGTTCATTTAGACAACTTCCTTTGAACTTCAGCAGTCTAGCAAGAGTCAAATGGCAAGAGTACAGGGTTACTGTAGGAGTGCAGTCCATTTAGAGGAAAAGCCTTCTGTAGAGCAGAGCACTACCTCTGAGTGAGGAAGTGAGAAGTGAGGCTAATGGTCCCACAGTGCTGAGTAATGATCTGCCAAATGTACATAGAATCACAGAATGGTTTTGCTTGGAAAGGATCTTAAAGATCATCTAGTTCCAACCCCCTCACCATGGGTAAGGATATGTCACTAGATCAGGATGCTCAAGGCCCCATCCAGCCTGTCTTTGAATGCTTCCACGGATGGGGAATATATATATATAGAACAGATATTATATTACAAAGTTTCGTAAAATGCCCACATTCATGTAAAGTTGTGGCTTGGGTGCAAGACGAAGTCTTACCTCTTGAGTCTTTCTGTGAGGATTTTCTTTTAACAGATAAGTTCAGTATTTAAAAAAAGACCCTAAATAGCAGGAGAACTTGTTAGCTGACTTAAGTGGTAACAACTTCCACTGGCTACCTATAGAGTCTTATTGTGTTTGGGGTGGAGTTATAACTCAAGATTACCTTTCTCTTTCTAATAGGTAGATAAGATATTGGATTAGTGGTATAGTGTTGATTTTCCTATGGCTACATCATAGATAAGTAGTTCTGAGAGCTTGTCAGAACATTGTAGCATGGGCATTGTGATCTGGAGAATCCACCAGCCTTATCTTTCCTCCAGATCATGTGTCCATCTTTTTGAGGATTCTAATGTTAGTGTTCAAAAAAATCAGTGACTTGATTCAGGTTAAAACTAACTTTTTTTTTTTTTTTTCTGACCAGGTCTAATTTTTTGTGGTCGTATCTAATTCTACTAAGATTCACTCCTTGATCACAGCACAGCTTCATAATTGCTTGTGCCAGCACAAAAATGTGGAAGAACTGTGAGTGAGGATGTAGGATCCTTGCAGGGGTGTTGCAGGCCTTGGAACCTCCAGGCATCTTTCTCATATAAACCTCAAGCCACAAACACCTGGAATAAATGCTTTGCTGGACTGGCTTGTTCCTACATGGCCATAGACTTGTCCAGATTCCTCACAGAAAGGGGAATGCTTTTCCATCCTTTCACAGGAAGTCCCACAGAACCTTATTGTACAACCTCAAGTGAGGGAATTCACACTGCCCAGCTCTGAAGGCTCTGGAGATCACCTAGGTGTCTAGAGGAGCCTAAAAGCTATGATGTGTGGTGTTTCAAAGAACAATTCAAATTGAAGATAATATTGACAGATACCCACATTACAAACATGATAAAGCAAATGGTACCAAAATGATTGTTATTGTAGTGCTTCCATACATGAGAACAGAACTGAGACTATATTCAGCTTTAGTTTGGGTATTTTCTGACTGTGGGATTAAACTGTGTATGCAGCAGTGCGATACTCTACATCACTTGGTATGCTACAGTCTAATTCATTACTACAGAAAAATACCCAGGAGAAAGGATCAAATTAGTTTCTATTTTAATATCTATTTGCATTTTCCTGGAATGGAAATGAATACATGTAGATTCACTGCATTGATTGTAATAAGCTATTTTTCATTAGAACTTATGCTGTCAGGAAATTGGTGTTATTGATTCCTGAGTATTGTCTCCAACAGCAGGTAATATGGAATAGATTTAAAACAATAGGTTTTCAATTATTTATCCATGAAATCTAAAAAAAATTAAACATTATGATAATTTGTGTTATTAAAATCCTTTCATTTCTAATTTTCTATACAAGTATAGAATAGATATGAAAAAAAGTCAATATGAAAGCTTTGTTCCAGATCTTTTGCTATTCAGCCATAGTGCAATAGTTCTTAAGCTGAATTATTGCATATAGCTTTTAGATTACTCTGGGATTTTATCAACAGTATCTGTTTATAGCTAAGCTTTTTATTGTGCCTTGAAATTCTGAGCACATGTAGGTCCTGTTGCAAATATAAGACTTCGTAACAATGCATCTGACATAAGAATTTCCATTCATATTATGGTTCTCATGGTCTAGGATGTGGCTGAAACAATAGTGTGAAACTCTTTTTAGAGATTAAGAAGTAGCTGGTTGTACTAGTGAGCGACAAGTCAACCAGCCACAGCAAAAAGCAAGTATCATTTCGGTTTGCAGTGGGATTTCTTATGTGTCTTGAGTGGATAGGAGATTCCCTGTGAAGCCATAAATTCTTGCATATGAAAGTGTAACCATGATTAGAAATGCTCTTTTAAAAGGTAGCAATAGCATGTGTGTTTCAGACTGTGCTTTCTCTGATACATCAGCTTTTGGTATAAATTCTTCAGTATTTTAACACAGCGATTTGACAGGAATGCAGCTGTGATACACTGAAATGAAATGACTGAGAGGCCAAAACCTTGAAAATGAAGACATTATGTACACAAATGATTAAAACATTTTAAGGTAGACCTCCTGAAATAAAAATAATTGCTAAATAAAATGTTTCTTCACTAACTTAAATATATCTATTTAAAGAAGAATGATCTTAAGCCATATATCATCTTAGGACATATTGACTTGATTATTAACCAAGATATTGTAAAACTATAAATGTATAGAACACTTATTCTGGTTATAGACAGAAATTCTGTGAGTTTAAAGTTAAATTTCCCAATACTGAAATGAATACACTATTTGTGAATTATCAAAAGGAAATAAGTGGTGGCGAACATGGTAATTTGTAATATAATCAACCCTTCAAACCTGCATATGCAAGAAGAATTAAACAGCTCCCCATTAAAAGGGAATAAGCAACTACTTACAATTAGCCATACTCACGATCTAGTTAAGAAAACCCTGTAGGCCCATGTTTACCTTTAATAGGTGTTTAGTTTCATAGTTATTTAGCAGAGAACATAAATGTTCTTCGAAGTGTGCCTGTGGATAGTATTTGTGGATATTTTTCTCTGTGCAGACTCAAAAATTCTTCTAGAATGCAACTTCTAGGGAATAATTGCCATGACTGGACCTTCAAAGATCATGCACTGATGGAGTTGGGAATTATGGGAGATACAGATCACATAAGGAGCAAAATTAGACCTCTGAACTACAAGGAAGCAAGCGTTCAGCTCTTCAAGGAGATGATCAGTAGGATTCCCTGTGAGATTTCCTTCAGGGACAAGGAATCAGAACAGAGCTGGCAGATCTTTAAGGAAGTCTTCCATAGAGTATAAGAGCTGGCAACCCCCAGGAATAAGAAATCAAGCAAGGAAGGCAAGAGATGGGCAAGGCTGAGTAGGGACCTGCTGGTCAAAGCAAAGGGAAAAGAGCAAATGCAAAGGCAGTTCAAGCTAGAATAGGTGGCCTGGGGAGAGTATAGAAGAGAAGTTTGGTGAGGAAGGCCAAGGCAAAGCTGGAATTAATCCTGGCAAGGGACACAAAGAATAACAGGAAAGACTTCTACAGATATGTTAACCAGAAAAGGAAGGTCAGAGAAGGTTTAGCTCCTGGTAATGGATGCTAGCAAACTGATAACAATGGATGAGAAGTCTGCCTCAGTCTTCATGGGCAAACTCTCTTCCCACACCTGTTAACTGGATGGGCAGCAGGATGGGGACTAGGGGGAGCAAAGTTCCCCGCACCATAAGTAAAGATCAGGTTCATGACCATCTGAACAATCTGAACAAACATGTCTATGGGAACCCATGAGATTCATCCCAAAGTCCTGAGAGAATTGGTTGATGGAGTTGCCAAGCCACTCTTCATGATACTTGAAAAGTCATGACAGTCAGGTGAAGTCCCAGATGACTGGAAAAAGGGAAAAGTTGCCATCTTTAAAAAGGGTGGAAAGGAGGAACTACTAACTTGTCAACCTCACATTTATGCCTAGTAAAATCATGTAACAAATCCTCCCAGAAGCTATGTTCAGGCACATGGGACAAGGAGGTGATCCAAGACAGCAACTCTTGTGGTCCAAGACAGCACTGTGCAACTCTTGTGGGATCCCACCTGGAATACTTCATCCAGCTGTGGGATGCCCAGCACAGGAAGGACCTGGACCTGTTGGAGCCAGTCCATAGGAGGCCACCAAGATGGTCACAGGGATAAATCACCTCTCATATGAAAAAAGACTGAGAGCTTTGGGATTGTTCAGTCTGGAAAATAGAAAGCTATGAGGTGGTCTGATTGTGGCCTAGCAAGACCTGAAGGGAACTTACAAGAGAGAAGGAGGATATTACAAGAGGGAGTGACAGGATAAGGTGGAGTGGATTTAAACTGAAAGAGAATAGGTTTAAATTAGATATTAGGAAGAAATTCATTACAATGAGGGTGGTGAGGCACAGGATCAGAGGAGCTGGAACTAGATGATCTTTTAAATTTCCCTGCAACCCAAACCATTCTGATTCTATGATTAAAAATCAGCAGGTCCGACCACCCTTCCATGGGCAGGGACATCTTTCAGTTGACCAGGTTGCTCAGAGCCCCATCCTGTCCGGCCTTGAACATCACAGGAATTACTTCTCTGGGCAACCTGATCCAGTGTCTCATCACCTTCATTGTAAAGAATTTCTTCTCTGTGTCTAACATAAATTTACCCTCTTTCAGTTCAAAACCATTGCCCATTGTCACAGCTTTTTTTTTTTGCTGTTTTATTAAAAGGACTGCAGTCATGAAGGAGTGCACTAACTGTTCTTGCTTGCATGTGCTTTCCTTCTCTACAAGTTCCCCATATCTCAGGGGGATTCTCTTTTCCAAGTCTAGGCTAAAACACCTGTCTACTTTTGAGAGGGATTTTAAACCTTGTGGGATTCAATCACTGGGATCAAAGTTGGACAAATCTAACCTCAGTTACAAAGTGATCATGTTATTGTCATAAGCTATTCCCATTTGAATGGATAATCATTAATATTTAACAGACTTCCCTGATCCCAGCCCTTGAAGATATATGACACTGACATGTGACTGACATGTGCAATGAGGCACTAAGTGACACAATTTCTTTGTGAGAACAACTGGAATTCAGAAGGTGCATAAAGAAAGTGTTTCAAATTGTGATAGAAAGCTGAGACCTAGTGTTTCAGGGAAAAAAAAATTCTAATAGGAAGAAAACTCATAAAAAATAGGTCAAATGGAAAATGTTTTGGTTTTTTTTTTTTTTGTTGTTGTTTTTTTTTGTTTGTTTGTTTTTTTTTTTCAGTGTAACCACTAATGAGAAACTAAAAACTCAAAAGGAGTCATTAGATTTAGGACATATTAAATTCCAATTAAGACACCAATGTTGTGGCACATAGGATGAAACTATTTGGTTAAATGAAAACTAGGGAAAAAAACATATCTATGGACCAAAAGGGTTCATAAAAAGAATATGGAACAGCTATTTATTATTTGTGTCATGGTATTGCTAAATGCTCAGTTCTTGAGATAGTGATGAACACTGTATGAAATAATGAACAAAAATAGTTTAACTCCTCAGACATTTATATCTGGTGATTTCCAATGTGTCTCAGTCATCATTATTCCACGTGACTGATGCCTTACTGCATACCTTCTTTTTATCACAGTTCTCTAGTTGTTCAGCTACAGGTGGGAATATAGCAGTATCACATTTAAGTAATTATATATATATTTGTATGTATGTACATGTGTAACAGAATATTTCTGGTGGCTGAAAGGGAAAAAACCTTTAAGCAGAAAGAAAATATGGAAAGTAAAGAAGAGCTACTGATGAGGTAGAGGAACCTGAAACACAGAATAAAGGTAAAGAGACAGTTAACAATTAAAAGCATATACATTTTACTTGGAAGACACAAGTTTTGCTTGCTGTAGACCAAGTCTCCTTGTGCTTCTGTTTGCCAATTTGTAAACTGGAAATATTTAGTGATAACTTTGGTACAGTCCTTTGAATATTACTTATTAAAAAGAAAAAAAACATGTTTGTAATGCCTTGTTCATAAAAAACACTTCTCCAAGAGGAGAAATTGTCAGAGCACAGTGCATGTAGGAAGATGGCTAATGAGTTAGGTGGGTAAGAATATCAAAGGACTAAGAAAAAGACATGGAGAACAAGATCATAAAACAGTCAAGAGAAAGGAGAAAATAAGAGAAAGAAAAGAAAATGACATGAGAAAAACTGGGAAATAGATGATGCAGAAAAGGAGATTGAACACAGAAAGCAAAGGAAGGAGTAGGGAAAGGTCAAAACACATCTTCTTAGCTGGTTTATTTCATTTAAACTATTTATCTTTTTTTTCCAAGCTGCCTTCCTAGTCTGCTTTCAGGAACTGAGTTACTGTAGAGTGTGGTACTTCCAACAGTTTTTCTATTCACTCTCCTAGCAGCAAATGCTCCTAAAAATTCTTCACCTCTAAAGATCCACTGCACTAAAGGCTAGGCTTTTCCTCTGGAGTGTGCCATGAGATCAGGACTGAGTAAATCTGTAGAGAAGAGTGCTCACCCCTGTGGCCTGCTTGAGGCATGTTAGCTTGTAAAATTTGCATATAACACAGAAACTGCAAGAATTTAATGTTCTTGTGTAATAAGAATAGGGTTGTCAAGAAAAATAAAGCATTAGAATAAGTGAAAATTGTTTTGTTTTCTCCTGTGAAAATTTAAGGTCAGTCAAAAATATTTGCCATTAATAATAACTTCTTCACACTTCCATCAGTTCAAACTTCATGTTGGGTTGCACAGGATCTACCCTGTGGTATTTACACTCCGTTAAATATGTAGAAATGTCTACCCTCAGCCTCCCACTGTACTGTCATTTAGCCTTTATGAGGTTAGCAAATTCTGTCTTGCTTCATAAATTAATCCTACTGGCTCTGTAAGGGCTTCCGGATGCTTATTGTCAACAAATTTCTTGGAAAGGCATATTCAGTTCCTGCCTTGCGGCTTCATATTCTCTGCCTTAAAAGTTTTCTTAAAAGCTTTCCTTGGAGTGACATCACATTTTAGATTTAAATCTGAATCAATTTGATTCTGTTTGATCTGTGTATTGCATGGTTGCCTGTACGTTGTCATGGTCCCCATTCCTCCCCTTTTGTCTTGTCTTTATGAAGTCTTTACATTTTTACTGTCATCAGAATGGCTTTTTCAAAGCTCTGCTCTTGAAAATGGGAATTTTTTTTTCAGTGTTACCTCTTATTTTCCCTGTCATATTTGGCCTCTCATCTTTAAATGTCTTTTTCCTGAATCCCATTTTTTGTTATTCAGCCACAAGGCCCTCAAGCCTTCCCTCTTTGTGTCACAGAGATATATTATCTCATTTATCATGCACCTCACACAAATATTGAAATTCCAGTAAATTGCAGTCCTGTATTTAATCTGCTGACTTTAATTTGTGCATGAAAGCCAGCTTAAAATGTGTCAGGCAATGTGTTTTCTGCTCTCAGTTTGTAGTTCATTAAGGATCTCCTTTGTTTAGATATGCTACTGCCACATTTTTTTCACTGGACACAAATGTCAAATTCATTTGTTTTTTCCTAATGAATTCTCAGTGTATTTTCATTGCAAATTTTTGAATTCCAGAGTTTTATGTATCTTAAACAGCCAGGCCAGCTGGTTAGAGAAAGTCTCTTAGAAAGGGTCCAGTTCTGCAAAGGAGCTGAGCATTATTAGGCTGTGCCTAGTAATGGTACTGGGATCTATGGCTCGCAGGACATGTGGACATAACAGGTTTCAAGATTTCTCATGAAAAATGCAGCCTGTCGAGTTTTGTAGAATATTGGTATGAGCTTCTAAACCACTTTTGATCAGTTAGATCAAACATTCTACAAGGTATTTTACTCGGAATATTGTTAATAGTCAGAACGCAGTAGCTTGAGGCACAGCAGAAACCCTGAGCAAGCCCTGCTTGGATATCTGACATGTGAAGATGGGGGTAAAGAGAACCTATGAGAAGCACCAGGAGGCAAGAGAGGATGGTGAGCAACAAGAGAAACAGCAGCATGGGGAGGAAATCTCAACAGAAGAACAAAACGCATGCATAGCAAAAGGCAAACTAAACCATTGAGCTTTCATCAGGCAAAACACATCTGAGAAACACCTGATGAAAATAAGATACAGCTCTCTCACAGGCAAATATTTTTTAAACATAATATCTAGAATACCATGAAAACAGATAAACTATAAAGCCTATTTAAAAAAAAAAAAAAGGCTTACCTTTTTTCCACAATAGTGGAGAGACAAGATACATGAGGAGGGAACACTTGGAAGCCCTTGCAAGTTTTGATTGCCAGCTAGACAGTCAGAGGGAAACAGCAGACAGGGGTTGCCTCTCTGGTATCTCTGACAGACACAGACCTGTCTCATATAAAGTTAACACACCCAAAATTTCATAAGGACCCTGCTGATTTAGGTGGATGGATGAAAGAACCTTTGTATATCTTTCCAAGATACACATTTTTTCTAAAGGCCAGATGTGAAAAAGGGTGCATGTTGCCACACATATTAAAAAAGTGATTGATATTCTTGTGAAATAGTATCTTCATGGCCAGTGAGAAATTTTGCAGTCACTTATCCATTGCCTTTTACAAAGGCTGCAGGAAATTCCAGATTTTTCCCTTTGTTCACGTAGAAATTTAATTTTGTATTGGAAACTTACAATCATGCTATAGTTCTCTATTTGCAAATTTTTCAAACTGGAGGAAAAGAAACATGATCAGGAATTTGCATTTTTTAGGGTCACTTTTTCTGTTCCAGACCTGTAATTGTTCATCATTACTAATTACAGACTGTAAATTACATGGGTAACTGCCTATCTTATTCACAAAAACACATGTTCTGTTCAATTGAATTGCACATTTTTGGGACTGCAACCCCTAATCGATAAATGAATGTTAATTTTTCATGCTCAAAACTTCTTTCCCTTTTTGAGCTTTTGATTCTCCTTACAAAATATTCATGCTGTCTGTACTGAAGCTTTTACTTCAGTGTGAGACATCCTCTATTAACTCTGTAGAAGATTGAGAAGATACATTCCTTGACAGACTTTTACTTTAAATTCCTGTGTTTTGAGCTGTATGTAGGAACCGGAGAAATTATTTTCTAAAACTTGATCTAAATTGCAGCATTTTGAGATTTCTGAAGGCACTTCAGATCAATAAGATATAGGTTTTAAAAATCCATTTCAGAGCAACAAGATTACCCTGAAAATTTGCTTTAGGTTTCAAGCTATAGCTTTCTCTTTGATCTCTTCTAAGTATCTGAGACTCAGTGTATGGGGGAACACAGATGCTGCTTGAATATTTTTGAAGTTAAATATCTAGTGGATGAGGAAACGAACCAAATTGTGGCACTGAAATTAACAGTGTAATGTACTTTTAAACAAACTGAGCTATTGAACTGCTTTTTTTGTTAAATTGGGCTAGTCTAGAAAAAAATGAAACATCATACAATTTTCATCAGGGAGCAATGAGGGAAAAGGCACATCTTTCCCTGGAAAGTAGCTGTTCATTATTTTGCCTCTTTGTGGTATGTTTATAAAATGTACTCTGGGCAAGTGCAAGTTCTCTTTGAGCTGACCTGAATTTGTGCAACTGCCAAGATAAATCTAATAATTACTGGCAGGAGCATTTATCTCAGTTTATTAGCTTGAGTTTGGAGTTGCACTACAGTGGTTGCATGGGATTGTTTTGGCTCACAAGAAATTCAGATAAAGTGGCTCTCTTGTTGGCCAATAACATCAGATACTTTGGTGGTATATGTATACACCAAGAAATGTTTAAAATCTCTGTAATAACACATCCTACAGGAAAACCGAATGTATGGCATGTTTGAATGCTGTGTTTTCATGACTGAAATGCTAAATTTACATAATATGGTGAACATAACCTTAAGAGGGCATGTTCCTAAATGTAACCTTTCCTTTTCAAGAGCATTACATGGCCCTACAAGTAGCAGTTAGAGAGGGGCTATGGGTCACCTGATGTGACCCTTTTATGTACCTGCAGATATGGCTCACACAAAATGTATAGAACTACACTTTTTGAAAATTATTACTTCTTGATAACTTACAGCTTTGGTTACACTGCATTAATGACAGTTATGTCTCTCCAACATGTAAATACATCTAGATGTGTGCTTAAACACTGCCCAGCTTTTAGAAAACTAGGATACAGAGGATGTGGTTTAGATCAAAGTTTTGACTGCATTACAAAGAAAAGCATCACAATTCTTCAAATGACATACAACTTTTTTCTGGAATTTATTGCACAGATCTGCCATAATTAATTGGTTTGGGTAATAAATGTTAAAAAGAGATTGCTCTAATTGTACTAGTAATTACTGCTAACGTATTTATTAAATAAATTCAGTAACATTATGGTGATAAAAATTAAGAAAGATAATTATGATTGTTTTCATTCATGTGACCTAATTTGCTTTCTCTAATGCTGAGGTCTAGAGAATGATACAGTGAATCTCACAATTAAACGCACACAGAAATGGTGACAGAATTTTATCTGTTTTTATAATGCAATTATTTCATTTTTGAAGCTCTGAATCACCACCAGTGAGAAAATTAATATAAAATTTAGCATTCTGCCATTATTTGCTATGGCAAACAGCCACAGTTCCACATTTGTGTCTGTAATGCTGAAATGTCAGCTTAGATGCTTTTTCTTCTGCCCTATGCTCCTTGAATAATAAAAATATTGGTATTAATATACTGGTCTCACTAAAAGTGCCATATCTTTCACCTAACATGAGTCACTGACTTTTATACACTGGACATCATATAGCTCTAGAGATCAATTTATATGACAAATTAGCTGTCATTCAAGTAAAAATAAATCTTGCCAGAAATGCCTTCCATGCTCTTGTCCATGTTGACAAGTAATATGACAGAGATGACAGATATTGTGGGCTCCCATTAGATTTGGATGATGTAGTTGTATCTTATCTTTCAACTTTCTTCAGTAATTTTATCCTGTATTCAAATCAGGCTTTACTGTTTCCTCAATATCCACAGCTGCCTGGCTTCAGTCCCTGAAGTCCAAGAGTTACTGTCTGAAGTCAAGAATTACTGGCAACTCTAAGATAAATCCTAACCTTCACAGTAAAAATTGCACCTGGCTTTACCCAAGGCATGGGAAGAGAAGCCCTGAGCTCCCATGGGTCAGATAGGCACTTTGTGTGGGAAAATTGCAGTAAGACAGTACTACTCTTAGTGAAAGAAATGTTGAGGTGTGGCTACAGCTGCCCCACAGCCTCTAGACTCTTCTCAGAGAACACAGCTTTGCTGGACATCCTTGTTTGGATTACATTTCTCTTTTCATAGTGAATTTCACTCAACAATGTTAAATGGTGTCAGTGAGAACACTGGGAAAAATATGTCCTTTAATAGTCAAAAATCATTAGTCAGATATCAAGATACCCTCTCTGTCAGCATGGTACAGGAATCAGCAGAGAACAGACCTGTCTCTAGCAGTGGTAGACAATATAATGTCAGAGGTTCCCATTATGATGATACAGTTGAAGCATGGCCAGAAATTTTTCAAACCTGGCTTTAATCCATCTGGTTCACCTGGATAGTAAAAGAAATGGCCAGGACTCAATTTGAAGACTAGCAGCTTATCTGAAGTGGTACAAAACATCAATTAAAACTATTTATCTTTAGGAAAGATGAATAAAATATCAAATCTTGTAAGGAATAGGCCAGAAGAAGTAGCCAAAGTACTAGAACAAACAATGAAGTGGACGGTCTGCAAGTTTTTAAAATAGATTAATGCAGAAAGTCAGTATGGATTCATAAAAATAAATCATGTCAAGCTAACTTGAATTTTGCCTTTGATGAGATAATAAGCTTCATAGAAAAGAGGAATAAAGAGGACATAGCTCTTGACTTCACAGAGCGTTTGACATTACTCCACATCAGAAAAAATGTGATGTGGTTAATGCTTTTGAAATTGTTAGACAGATGGCTGACTAACCACAATTGAAGAGTAATTATTAATGCAGTTCAGACAAACTGCATTCAAGGATTGGTGTTTTATCTAGCATTAAACAGATAGAGATATTCACCATATCCACAAAAAAATGGCCGTAGAATGGGCTAGTACCTGCCAGAGATTGTATGTCACACGGTATGTCCAGTTTCAATCTGTCCAGCACCATGGTACTTGAGATGGCAGATTTTAGCAGAGATAGTGGCAGGCAGGTTGGTGGGACAGAACTGATTAATTATTAATGCTATTGCTAAGCAATCTTTTCTAAGTTGGAGGAGACTACAGCACACATTACTGCAGTTTTCCTAGCAGCAGTTTTAAATCAGTCTTCTGGTTTGCCTATCAACTCACTTCAGTCTGCTCTTCTGCCTTGTCCATTATCTCAGACCCATGAGTTCCCATGAGTTCTTCTTTTCTTGCTGTACCACTATTTATTGTACTTTATTCCTGATCTTTCAATAATGTACTATATTCTTCTGTCCTGTCTTTGTTTCCACTTGGTCCCCTCAGAGTTCTTCTGTCCCATGAATTCATGCCTCATGTGCTCACACCTTTCCAGCTGCCTTCCCTGCATCATCTGTGGTACTCCTGAACCTCCTGCAGGGGTTTGGTCCCCATGAAGCTCCAGCAAGCTTCCCAAGTCAGCTCCACCACCACACACTGCAATGCTTTGGGTTAGAGGACTAGATGCTCAGATGTGCTGTTCTGCTTGGTCAGCTGCATTATGTCTCATCTGAGGCTGGGCCATGGCTTGAAAAATGCTTTGTCCAATTAAAGCAATAGGGACATAAAAATGTGTTTGTTTGCTCTATTGGGTTATATTGCTGAGGATATCAAAGGATACAGAGCTGGTTTCCACAACTGAGGCATGGGTCAGTGCCTTGCACTGTCCAGCAATGTTTCTTTTCCATTTCAGTGTGATCCCTTTAGATTGTGATCTCCACTGTTACCTCTCAAAAGCCTTTAGGACCAGGACAACTATTCCTCTGGTACCCTATGTATTTTTCATTGTAAGTCATTTGACTTTTTTTTCTCTAACTTACTACTAGTCCACTGTCATTCATAAAACACCTCAGTCAATTAAAGGGTAGGAAATTTTAATCCTCATCTTTTCTCTAGACACTTTTCTCTAGAAAAACACATAATAATTTCAAACATCAAAGGTTGGTGTCATAAGCCTTTTCTTATTTCCTTCATCTCAGCTGTAAATTCATTAAAATTACTGAATATACAGAGAAATAATTTTGTACTTTTTCCCTACAGAGTCTTTTTTTGTGTTAATGCCCTCCCAAAGATCCAATTTATATGCTTAAGTACAGCATTTGATGAACAATTGATTCTGAGATAAATAGTCAACAGCCTGAGTTGGAGAAAGACATTGGAGAATTCAAGTTCAGTAAAACTCAGTGTACCTTCACATGTATGCAGATATCAGAGATGTCTGCAGGAATGATGTGACACTCAGCAGATACACTAAACAGCTGCTCTGCAGACATGAAGGGGGCAAATAATTTTTACATGTGTCTGTGAACTGAACACATCAGAGATGAAAACATAATCTATACATTTAAGACGAGCCTGTAGGCACAATATCCTTCTGGTACAGGACCAGAACTTGTATTCTAGTAGTATGTCAGACATGGATTTTGTATTCCTGGTATCACATGAAAAAATATTTGTCTCTTGGATAAGATTTGAGAAGAATACTTTTTTAGATGTGTTAAAAATTAAAAGTCTTCCCATATTGTGTTAGAATATTGTCCTATAACCAACAACATGATGATATTTTTATAATGAATTATTTAATGGTTTTTATTTCAATATTATTTCCAATACTCTGTATGTGTGTATTTTCATTGATTGGTGGAATTTCATTACGTTTTTTCCAAAAAAAAAAAAGCTCATTGTTAAATGTTGATTATTCTGCCTGCAATACCTTTGAGATTCTGCCCCCAAAAAAGATTTATGGAATTACATTAAACTGTAGAACTTGGTCTGTGCACTAGCTAGTTTAAACTATTTTAAACTGAATTTTGGGATTGAAAAGGGGCTAAAATTTCATACAGTATTATTGTGTTCATTTTTCCCCTTCACTTTTCCAGAATTCACAGGCCTCTTTTCTCTTGCCTGAAGCACACAACTTCCATCTGGTATTTACTGTATCATTCTGTTTAGCAGTATCCTTAAACAAGCATTTGATACAACTTACAATTTTTTGTCTTTTGATGATAAAGTCTTTCCCAAATAAAGAAATCTTTTTAAGGGTAAATGCTTAATATTCCACCAGCTGTGCTGGCATCACTCAAGAAAAGCTTTTGTTGCCTGAACCAAATTTAACTATCTAGATGAAGTGCTAAAGTAAACAATTGCTTCCTGGGATATTGGTTGATTACCACTTTGAGAATTTGTCACTTGTCAAAGAAGCTTGATTGACAGACCTAATATTTCAATAGCACTTAAACATCTCATGTCCAGAATTGCACTATGCTCACATATAAAATTGCCGTGCACCAAAGTATCAGTTTATGTTTTCACTTTGTATTTAGGATTATGTTGTTGATTTTTATTCAATTTCTCACTGCCTGTCTAGTAGCAAATAAAGAATGTGAATTTTAATGTAGTAAGAACTGTGTTTTAAATGTTATTTGAAAGTTTTATTCACCTCAAATTCATTTATTTAACTCAAATTCATTTATCAAAAAGTCTGGGAATGCTCAGACCTTTTAAATTGATTAAACTGTTATTCATGTGGTAGTTGAGCTTCACATTTTTTGCTCACAAGCAAGTAACAACTTAATGAACAACATTATTTTGTGATGAAAGAATAATGCCAGTTTTATGAAGGAAAATGAAATTATTGTTCTATTAAATATTAAAATATTTATTAAAATAATCTGTAATTTCAAAGATACAAGATAAAAGTTTAAAAATTTGTTGAAACAGGATAAATAAGAATGTGGAAACTTAGATGAGGTTATTACTTAGATTAATACAACCAATTTGATAATGTCTGTTTGTTAATCTCTTGGAGAAAGACTTAATATTAAAGTCTCTTTGCAAAATAGGCCATATATGACCATTTCTATTAAGAAGGTTCATAAAATTTTCACTTGTTATAGTTTATTTTAAACTGTTAGTCTTATGTATTTCTTTTTCCGTATAAAAACTAAGTAAAGCATACTAAGGAAGAGACAGCAAAAATGTATGTGTTTTGTCTCAGAAAAAGGAGAGGTGGTCAATGTCTGGCCTTTTTCTGTAATCTGGTTGTCCAGGTAGTGACAATTGTCAACATCCCTGTGAGCTACTTCTCTTTGTTTGAAATGAGAAGTGAAAGGAGCAGAACTTCTAATCCAGGTGCCACATCTAGGAGAACTTAGGGAGCAGTGAGGGATGAGGATGTGGAGGCTCCCTTTGACTCACCCACCAAACTGCAGTGGCACTGTCTGCAGCAGGAACAGGGCAGCCACCTGCAGCTGCACAAATGGATTGCAGCCTTCGTCTCCTGGACCACACACAGGAACTGAGGACAGGGACATTTGAGGATGCTGGAAGGGAAGCGTGAGCAGAGAGAAGACAGATGGTGGAGAAGGTGGCTGAGGGACTTTCTCAAGAGAGGCATTGGTTTGCTGGCCACAGATCGCAGCTAGTTGGACCAGAGCTAGCAGTTTAAACACCTTCTTACAGTGCCTCGTTCCAACACTCACCTGTCCTCTACATATTTCACCAGAGCCTCCCCTCCTGCCTGGACTTTCCCTCCTTGCTTCTTCTTCTGTTGTAGACAGGACAGAGTAAGGACCACTGGACTACTTGAGAAGCATGATTTTATTTCTATTTTATTACATTTCCCTGATCTGGCTTAAAGAAAAACCTTCATGGCCATCACTAGCTATGATTTGAGCTTGTTCTTCCTTTCTCAGTAGTAGAGCAATGGGAGAAACTTCCAAGGGAACATTTAATTTTTTTTCCTTTTCACCTGTGCATACATTAATTTTATATTTTCATCTGATTTAGTTCCATGCTTCTTAATGCCAAACTACACTGCCTGACCTCTACTGAGAAGTTGATCTCTTCCTGGAATTATAAACTACACAACTACACTCTGTATCATCCTTTTTGCAACATTCAATTTTGCTTGGTGACTGGTGCTTTTCCATCTTAGTCCCAGTACCCATACTGTCATTTTTTTATCACTTACTGTTTTTTTACAGAATGATGTATGTGGGTCATTTTGTTTTAATATCAAGTCAGAACACTGTTCAACCAACAAGTACCTTGCTTCCTTTTATTTGAAGAAGAGAAAGTTGCTGAATGCAGATGTATATGCTTGATAACATCTTTGCTGTCTGTACATACAGTTAGTTGGAAAAAATCTGCTGCCTATGCTATTGTAATTTTTTATTTCCCAGTAATTACATTCCAGATGCATGTATTATGACCACAGCCAAAGCTGGAACCATTTCCATTAGTCTCTTTCTTAACTGTACATTTTCTTAGCCTGGAGTAAATCAATTGCCTATAGGTTTCCCTAAAGCTTTGAAGAAATGGGACCTTCACTTCTGGCTTTTGAGTTCTGCACTACAGTTTGCAGCACAGACAAGAGAAGAACATTTAAATTATTAATATAGTCAAAGCTATGAATATAAGGATTTGGCAGCAAAAATATTTTTTAATATCTTAATCAGAACAGCGATGTGTGGTCCAGTTTCCATATATTGAGAAAGAAGATGAAAATATATAATCTTACAATTTCATCTCTGTGAGTTTCTAATTCCACAAGTGCTGCCAGTCTTGATTTCCAAAAGCACCTCACATTCTGGCAATTTATTCTTTTGATAGAACACAGCCACTACTGGAAAAAAAGCACAGGAAGTGAGAACCTTATGTCATGAAGGTTTGAGAGCCAAGTCAAAACACACAAGGTCCAGTTTTGCTTAAGGCTACCTTCTCTCTGTGAAGATGAATCCTGTTTTCCAATAGGGGTTTAAGGGTCTAATCTAACATCTGCACAGCTATACACTATGTCTACATCAGCAAGTAGTGAAAACAATGGGAGTGGATTAGTAGAGTAAAGCTACTGGTACTACAGACACAATATCCACACTCCAAAAATTTCAGGAATTTTAAAGGGAGAAAACCATAGGCCTGGTCCAGTGGGCGTGTTCATCCACTGGAGGCTGGAGTACAATGCAGGCACTTCTTGAAGCCAGTGTCCTTCAAGTCCATGTGCTTTGAGACTATCACAGGAACTAAAGCTCATTCAGTGACCAGGAGATCTGTTTCAAAAGTGCATTCCTGAAAGGAATAAAAATTCTAATGCAGATGCACAGTATGAAATCTTCTACTAGGTCATGAACCTCATAAAGTTTGAGGGCTAATGGCATCCTACTATTTGGGGTTGAAGGTGTAGTCTATAATGTAAAAGAAATTGAGAGTATACCTTAAATCATGCCACCTCTTGAGTTTCAAGATCATTTTAGAAGCTGTACAGTTCATAAGATGCACTTTGCATTGTGCTTTATTTTAAGGCCTCATCCATTTCTCCATGGGTGATTTTTAAGCAGGAACAGTAATTATGTTAAAGTGCTAGAAGTATTTGAATCACACAGTAGACATTTTCATGTTTTTATGCAAATACAAATCACAGCCTATCTCTATAATTTAGAGAACCATTTTCTTTGCTAAAGTGGTTTGGAAATCTGTGACTCCTAATGATACATTTTTTCTGTAATTTGTGTTGAGTGTATATGGCATCTTCAGACTGAAGAAAGAAGGAAACACAACACTGAGGGCTACCTGAAAAGCTGCTCATTTGTGCATATATTCACATGAGAAGTGTGCCTACCCCCTCATCTCTGAAGGTGAAGGCATACAGCTCATTCCTCTCACACAGGAACTAACATAATTATGGCTCGAATATTGTCATGTTTGGAGTGCAAATGTGTTGTATTTACAGGTGATCTTTCACCAGCCATTCATACCAAGTAGATTTCATTTCCACAGTGGTCTGTAAGAAACCACTTCCTGGCAGGGAAGTGGTAGTTCCTTGCGCGTCAGCCATTCTCACAGGCAGTATTTGGATTTTCTTTTATTCCTACTAAAGGGGTGAGAATGGTGGAAGGTCAGTCATCTAGTTCAGTCATGCTAAAGTCTTGGAAATGCACAATTTAAAGGCAGGAGCAAGGTTGAGAGGGCATAGGGTTTTTCAGACCTGTAAGGCACACAGATGGGATTTGTCAGTTCCCACATTTAGTAGCCACAGCAAGTGCTTGCTCCTGTGGCCCTGTGCTCAGTACTAGCTCAGATACTAGCTTGCATCCCTGTGCCAAAGACAAGTTGTGTAGGGTCCTGGAAGAAATGCTGGGGGACACATGTGTCAAGTATTGAAACCAGTTCTCCCTTGGATCCATTTCATCTAAAACATTTGGGATGAATCGTGGTGTTTTGGGAAGCTGGTAAGCCTGGGCTGTAGGGTCCACATTTGGTTGTGCACTGCACATGCTGATGATAAAGGTGATCCTTTGAGCAGACATGTTAGTTTCATGGTAGATGTGTGAGACTTGCTAATGAATAGTCTTTGAGCCCATGTCAATTTTAAGATTTCTCTTCTGGCCAGTGCCAGCTTTAGATGAGTTTAGGAGGTGTTTCCCCCTACTCATCAGTGAATTGGTAGCATTGTGATCTATTTGCTCTTTCACTTCAGAGCATTTTTATCCCTGCTATGAAAAGTTTGAGTGAGGGAGGGCTTCTTATACCCTATTCCAGTTTCATATCCAATTACGGACATTTACACTTGGGGTGTAGGGTGAACTATGGTCCTTTATATTTCAGCCTTGTGGTCGTTGATGAAAATGCCTTCTACCTTACACTTGGGATTCCTGTCTTTTCTCACACTGTTACCCAGTGCTGCTCTATGGATTCTGCCTTTTTCCATTTATAGCTAAAAATAATAATAATGTGAGTGTTTTCTGTCAAATATTAATGTTGCACAATTCCATCTAATAAGAGAAAATTTAGATATGGTTGAATGCTAACTTGATTGCTTTAGATATGCATATCCTTGAACCTCTGAAGTTGTGGGGTTTTACCACCCATGATCTTGAGGCTTGAAAGGATGTTGAGAATATTTTTCTTGCTGTTAGGAGAAGGTTTTCTGAAGGTTGTTAATTTTCAAGTTTTTTATGCCAGGTTACTTTTTGGAAGTCTTGTCTACACTGACCAGTCTGACTGCTTATTCCAGTGCTGATCTGTTACATAATAAGACACATACAAGCTTGATAAGTTTTTCCAGCTTTAAAGTTTTATTTTCCAACCTGTGTCTTAGTCTTCTACATGATTGGTTGATTTCACATGTCTTGACCAGTATTTCCAGCCACTTCAGAAGTAGAATAATTGAAATTGGACTGAATAATTCTAATTCATACATGCCTTTGCTAAATAGACTTTTGGTTTATATCTGGTACAGTCTGAATAATATTTACTAATTTTTATGTTGTTTAGCTATGTTGAGCGGAATAAGGCTTGGTAGGATGTATGTACAAATATAACAGGCTTCTAAATTCTTAGGCTAAAATCTGTAAAACAGAGTAACCCACTTTGGTAGTAAAAGTGACTACTGAGAGAGCACCCAGTTCTTTTGCAATGTTATAGGCAGAAATTATTTTCAGCTTCTAAGGTGACCAAATAATGTTGGAAAACTCTTAAGAAAATTATTTTGGAATTTTCTCTTGTAGTCACATTATGCAGTGAAAAGGCAAGGGTCTTTTTTCTCTCTTCTGGAGAAATAATAATGATAATTGATGGCCCTTAATTATATCCCTTCATTCTGCAATGTAGCTTTTAAATTGAGAAAACAATCTTATTCTGGCTCATTTGATTTTCATTCTTTTCTGATTCGGTCCTGAAATAAATGAAAAGGACAGTGTAGTGAATAGGACTGTGTAGAGTGAATATAACTAGACCCTTTTTTTCACAGGTATTCTGATTTGGGTCTTGCAAAGTGTTTTCAAAATGTACACTTTTGCAAATTATTTCCATTTGAAAAGCCCAAGTATTTTGTAAACATATTTTCTAAATTAATTGCTTGAATTATATTAAGAAATAATTTACACTTTAAAAGTAGCTGCTGAATAATGTTGACATGCACCAGAAAGTATAAACATAAAAATGCTTGGTTTGGGTAGAGTAAACTATTTCCTTTGGATTGGTTATGTTTTAAAATTATCAGCTAATCAAAATGATATTCATTGGTCAACCAGAAACAACATTTTGTTATTTCCCTCTGTTATTCAAAGGGCTGTTCTTCAATTTCTGTTTAAAAAGCAGACCTGAGTGCCTTTGAACAAGACATATAATTTATTTTCATTACCTTTTTCTTTCTTTTTAAGAGGAAAATATCAAGAATCTGTAGCTGCCAAGAGTCTTGAACACAGTAATCTGTTAATTTTGTTAATATTTCCTAGTAAATGAAGCAATAGTATACAGTACCCAAGAAATGCTTTACTCTGCACACTGCAATCTATGCTATCTAAGTGGGGTAAGGAAAACAATGAAATGTACTTGCTTATTTGGTTTCCAGTCAGATTACATTACTTCTAGGAGAAATGAAGTTGCAGACTGATATGCAAAGAGAAGAAAGGTGGTAGAAATGCACAGGTACATTATTTTACTGTCAGTGAAAGTGCTCCTACACTTTTCCTTCTAGAGCAGATTTTCAAGTGCTTTCTTTCATAGCCAATACAGGGCCTGATATTGTTCTTATTTGAACTACTTTTTATTAGATGAGATACAGATAATCCAGAAGATTGTATGCTGATGACTTCTGTTCACCCTTTGACATCCCTACACTGCCATTTCTTTTGTCCTTCCTTTCCCAGTACCAAGAAGAGGCACTGAAACCACCTGAGAAAGTAAGTAGTGGAAGTTGTGATCATGGTGAGAGAGTGAGAGGCTGCCACTCATCCTTGGTTATGTTTCAGACACTTCAGCACCATCCTCAAAATATGTCAGATTTTCTCTGGCTTTTGTAGAATATAAATATGCTTCCAAGGGCCTCTTTTGTTAATGTATTCAGAGAATACACATGACATATCCTCCTTGAAGAGGATTTTTCTTTTGCTTTTAGTTGTGTCAAGCAGTAAAATCAATGAGCCTTATTGCTGCCAAAATCAATGAATGCTGGCTCCTACTGCTTTTTAGGACCCTAATGTTGTTGCTGTTATTGCTGCCCTAGTGACTTCAGGAGCTCTCTACCAGCAGGTAGAGACTGCCCTTCCTGGCATCAAGGGCAGGAGAGCCATCCTAATTAGACCTGGAAGTTTATTCTGGAAAATATTCTGTTGATGTAAAATATATATAATTTTTTTTTTTTAGTTTCTCCATCTAGGTTTTTTTTCCATTGGAAGAAGCATTATCTTTAAAGTTCTTCTGTCTTCCACCACCCTTGTTTTGCCCCACTTTTATTAAATAAAACAAAATTTATATTTTTGAGATGAAGGTTTTGTTTTCATGAAATCCCCTTTTTAACTTTTTCATTCTCAAGCTTTCTTTGCTACTGGAAAAAATAACAGAAATAAGACTTTCAAGACACTGTATTTTAATTGGCATTGAGTTCTCAGCACTGAGGAATTCTTATGAGTTGATTGCATAGCAAATGAGGGAGTTGAGTCCATTCCCTGTCCATCATAGGTAACTGTACAAGGATGTCTTGTCCAGAAGGGTTGCTGGGCATGTGCCAGCAGCACTATACTTGAAAGGAATGATGGTGATTCCATCCTATAAACACATTGTCCAGTTTTTTAGGTCACTTTGATAAAGAGATGTAAAAAGAGAGCTCAGAGGTTCCATGAAGAAAAGGAAAATGATTTTGAGATTTATTTACTAAATAATTAAAAATGAATAGGAGAGGTTTTTTCTTGTTGTTGGGCTTCTGTGGAATTTGCTTTTGGTTTGCTTCAAAGTTACCATGATCCAACTTGAGCTACAGCAGCACTGTGCAAACTGAACAGGGTTTAAAGCACTTTGAGTCTTGGGCCTTTCCCATGTGTACCATAAGAACATGAGATCTGGGTAAACAGCTGGATTATTTGGGCAGTGAGGACAGCAGAGCAGTTCCAGTCCTTCCGAGGCTGAGTGGTGACAGCAGGGAAGGGAATAAGGATTCTCTCCCCATTAGTCAGAAGGCAGAAGTCGTGAGATAAATTATGAGTGCAAGGAAAAAATGTGTACTTGCAATGTAAACTGCAGAGACTGTATCCTGGTGGGAAATATGAAAGCCATTATAATGCCAACTCCTGTACATAATACATAAATTAATGGATTAATTTAATTATTTATCTTTCAACATTTTCTCACCTGCCAGAATTGAAATGCTGGTAGTAGCTTTGATAAGCACAAAAAAAACCTATGCTATTCTTCCTTTATTAATGACTTTTAGTCACTGGAAAGTCTCAGACTATTAACATATACAGAGCTATCTTCATAAGAGGCAAGAAAAAAAACAGATGGGATTGTTATACATTCATTGATTCAGTCCAAGGCTGATACACATTATCACATGAAATTGCTACTAATTCTTCTGAGCTCTTTGAGCTTTCTAGGAATGTTGCTACATTTTTTTTTCTTCACACTGTTTTTTGAAAATTGCCCAGTACCAGAAATAACCAATAGCTAAAGAAAAAAAAGTCCCAACAAAGGCCTTATAGTTCTGGTCATTTTTTGGAGGTTTTGGTTGCTGTGTTTCAGTTACCCATTCTCCCACTGCATAGCCCAAATCTCGGCCTCATTAGCTCCTCCAGGGGTTCCTAATGGGATAATTAGCTGGTGTAAAGATTCTGAACACAAACTAACTTGGGTGGGGAGCTGGAGCATGTGTGGTGACATTGTGTCGAACTGATAATGCTCTGTTGTCACTTCCCAGGTCTGCTCTGAGCGTTTCAACCAGAGTTAAAATCTAAAGGGTATTTTTTTTGCAGGACCATGACTTTGCTAATATTCTATGCAGTATGCAATATCCTATAACTGTCTGGGACTGTATAAATAATAGAAGGAATTTGCATGCTGACCTGCAGTTGTCTGTTTAGAGCAGACAGTGAACTTGTTTGGCTGGTTAATATTCTAGTTCCCCTGCAATCAATCTGCATTGATATTTATGTGACCCAATAAAGTTTATTTTTCTTGGGTTTTAAATTATGTTGTTGCATCTCCCTTCATATCTCTAAAATGCAGTCTGGCTTGATTTCCATTTGGATCATAAAATGTGTATATCATGCCTTCACCTTGCCCTGTAGTAGTTTGCCTGTGTGGGCACAGAGGTTTTACTTGCTTGCCTTGGCACCTTGGACATGGTTAATCATTGAACACTTGCAATCTGTTGACCTCCATGTATCCCTTGTGTTTCTCTTTCTCAGGATGCTTTCAGTAATTTAAAGCTCAGATCCTATGTATGGAAATTAATATTTTGATATAAAAATGCTGCTGTTATAAACAAATACCTCAGCTACTATAAAACAAACAGATAAAAAAAATAAACATACTGAGTGAGTGGAAGCTGATAAAGTGCAAACACTGCCTTAGGCTCTCTCTGCACAGTGCAGGCTTAACCCACCCTTCAGATTTATCTGGTTTTTGTTGTTGTTTTTTTTTTTTGTTTTTTTTTTTTTTTCTATGAGATCACTAATGACATTCTCTGTTTCTAAAATTAATTTTTGGTCACTGATGATAAGCAGAGTAATCTTTCCCAAAACTTCTGGTAGTTTGGAAATGTAAGTGGAGGTGGTGGGATGTGAGCAGACCAGACCTGCTCCTGCTCCCAGAGAGGCAAACCACTGACTCTGCACCACCCGCAAGCTTACGAGCAGAGAAGAGAATCCCTTTTCAGACCTTGAACTTTTAATGGCTCTGGGAGGCGCTTGAGTAACTGTCTTCTTGTCTGTTAGATAAGATAAATGCTGTGTTTATCTCATTGAAATGTCATATTAGTTTATAATAAATATTTAAACATGCCAAGAATTCTGAAGAGTAGTTGGAGAGATGTACTGTCTGTGGTGCAAAAAAACGTTTGTATTATACAAAAAAGCATCCTATTAAGTGTTTTAGAGGATGGCAACAGGTTGGAAATTGTCCCTCTCTGCCAGTCTGAGGGCTGTGTAATGCTCCTCTTGCACCTTCCCCCCAGCCTTCTCAGGGATGCCTGCAGCAGCCACACTGGGGCTGGGAATGGAAAGGTCCTGTGTTTGATCCAGCCTCAGACTTTTTGCCCTTATTCTCTTTGACCATAACTCAGTAGCAGTGGATTAAGTGACAGCACAGACCCTCTACAGCAGTGCAGTGGTGGGAACACACATCTGGGCTGGGCACTCCTTGGAGCTCCTGCCTCAGTGCAGCCAGCAGCTGCTGCCCTGTGTGCTGGGCAGAGCTGGCCACAGGCTGAGAGGCAGCTGCCCTGAAAACGTGTGAGACTGAGGAGCTAGTGACCCAGAGGTGGGATGGAAATGGGCATCCCACAGCACAAGGAAAGTGCATTTGTGTAAGGGACACGACAGGTTGGCAGTTTGTCACAATGCTTATGATATTTTCCAGGGTCCTCCCAGTTCCCTCTGTACTAGCCCCTATTGGTCCAACTGTGAAACTTCAGCAGAAAAACAATTACACTCTTTCTAGATCTTGCTCTCCCCCTTTCCAGGCATGTGTTGCAAACTGGAAATATAAAAGGTATGGTGGACTGTTTCTGTCTTAACTTCAAAAGAAACAGAATTTTCTAAAGCTATTTTGATCTGCTTGGGGCAGCATCAGGACAATTTATTCACCCAGAGGTATGCCTCACACCTTCTCTCAGAGAATTTCTGCTTCCCTTATATTTTTAAACCCCCTTTTTAGCTGTAGAATGACTGAACTGTCATTTAAATCAGTGGAAAGTTCCCCAAGTAGTTCACTAGAGCAGGATACAATCCTTAGCATCTATTCAAAGACCACAGAAATCACTGATGTAAATAGAAATCCTCTTACTTGCATTGCTGAGCTCCTAAACCCCCACTGGAGAGGAAGTACAGGACACTCAGATAATGTATATGTAACCTGTTAGGGAGGGAAAGCTTCTGCAGATTTTCCTCTTTTTCATGCAGACTCATTAATTTGCTAAACCAGATGAGCCTGGCAGATCAATTAATCTGTGTATTTTCCAGCTTGCCAAACATTAAATTACCAGAAAAGTAAATGGAAGCTCTCATTTACTTCTAGTGCTTAAAATCTCCTAACATGATCTAAAAGTGCTTCAAGCAAGAAACAAAAGGGAATAACCAAAGCCTACAACATCCTTGAGGTTCCATTCATCTCCCCATAAGGGAGCAGCCTTCCTCTTCTGGAGGAGCCCTGTGCACATGTATTAGAGTAATTTCCTCTGACAGTTCTCCTGATAGAGAGGAATATTCCTCCAGTTATTGTATCTCCAGAGGCATCCCTGCATAAAAAGCCTGTCTGCACTATTAGAGGAATCACGTTAATGGCTCTAAAATGTTTCAGTCAGAGAACTGAAAAATTTAGTGAGAGGTATAGAAGCATTTTGTTCTTGGGATATGTCCACATGTGAGCTATTGACTCATCCGTATTTAACTCCTCACAGTCTTTGACTTGAACTTTCACCTGACTCCCTCTCCTGTCATTTTCTTGGAATGAAAAATTTTAGCCTTTCACTTGACCTGTGTGGACTCATAAATTCTGGTTGCTCACACATGTAATCACAGAGCAAACAAAGCAGCTAGAAAAAAGCTCCTGCAGTAGGAAGCAAGATTTTTACAGTGCAGAGAGAAGACACCGTGCAACATCCTGCTCCCTTCCAGCCAACTTTGGTTTCTCTCACAAACACTCTTGCACATCTCACTCTATGTACTGTATTAGGTGTAGCTTGAAACAGGCCAGGATCTCCCAGTAACTTTATCAACATATCAGTATGTCCCAGTTTAGCCACCTCAGCTTGAAGTATTTTTGGGAGAGCTTCTGGGCATTCATTCATCTTGTGGGCCCTCTTTTAGACCATACCCTAGATAAAAACCCAGGAGCATCCCCCTTTAAGAAGATATTAGTGTGTGTGGTACCTCTTTATTGCTTAAATTGAAAGATGTCCTTTTATTCGGAATTAATTTTTCCTACCTAGTGAATTTTTATACATTCAGGAGTAAAAAAACCCCAAAAATGTGAGTAAAAGTTTCACAAAAATTCAGAAACAACCGTTAGAAAAGCTGTTTGGGTTTTCTTCTGGTTGGAAGTTCAGCTGGATAGGCCTATTTCAATCACTCTTGTCTTCCAGACAAGGATCAGTTTAAAATTCAAGACTGCAATTGTGGTACCCCTATGACCACTGAACTTACTGGAAACTTATAAATAAAAAGAAATTCCAAGAAGTATTTGTCCCTATCTGCCTAATTTCTAAAGGTTTTTTATGATCCTTTTAACTGACAGTTTGAGACTTGTTATTTCTGCACTTACCGAAGTGATTATTTTTGAATTAACACTTCAGACAGATGCAAATGGAAGGGTTGGTATATTCAGACCATAAAATAGTTCTTATCAAAAAATTAAAAATCAACATCCCTTTCTCTTTTGGAAAACAAAAAAAAAAAGCTGGCACTCTACATTCTTGTATTTTTGCTGTCCAAAGTAATAACTAAAATCACACCAAGCTTTGTGCATTGATTGTCATGAACTTGCTTGGCAAGGATGGAAACTTGGGATTCATATAAGAAGAATATTGCTTCTGGGTCCATAATTCATATTATGTGTTGATGTTTGTTCTGTGAAAGCAGAATTCTTGTGAATTCTGCAATTTTGGTCTGAAAAATTACAGCAGGACTGCCTTGACTGCCTAGTGGTAGAGAAGTGAATGAGGAGATGGAGAAATTCAGTTTAGCATGCACCTTGCTCTTTTTCTGAATGAGGCTGCTGGTAAGGACAAGAACATTAATCTTTGGCTGTCACTGTCTAAAATATGCAGATGTAGAAGCCTTAACTTACCGTGGGCATTACTAGTTAATTAAGGGGATTCATTGATTTATTCTTGGCAAAGGACAGTTAGCCAATGTTCACTGCTAGGGAATTATTGAATTCAGATAAAGCATAGGACAGGTGAGAAGAAATACTTTTCTTCCCTGAAATAATGTTTCTGTCTGATTCTCAAAATAGCAATTATACGTCCTTTAAATGATTAAATTATTATAATTACTAAATTATTTTCATCTTTAAATAACTGCCTGTAATTTAATAGCAAAATATTAATTAAAATATTTAATAAACTATTTATCATTGTTCAACAAAATATTGCTGGGTTGGATGTAAGAAGTACAAAGACACGAGTCATCTTGCCTCAGGAATTATTTTGGAACCAATGCTTGACACCCATTTGACAGCTCACAATTAAGTGTATGCTTTCGAGTGATCAGCTGAAGCACGGGTGTCCAGATTGCATTGCAGCAATGCTTGTGCCTGGAACGCTAACCCTCATGATGCAAAGACTCAAAAATAGAACCAGTGCTATTTGTACTGCCTAGTTGGCTATGCATGAAATTGTACTGAATAAAAGGCTTGTGTAGAAATCTCTTTCATATTTTCATGGCAAATAATAAGCATGCATTAAGAACAAATTATATGTATCTGAACTTAATGGGTGAGTTGACCCAGGCTTTTACAAATGAATACTAACAGAAGGAAGCTGTAATATATATTAAACATTTAATTAACTTTTTGAGCAAGACTGTCAGTGCATGACAGAGTAGGAGCCCATGTAAAAAAAGCAAACAAACAAATAAGACCCAAGCCTGTATTTACAGGTACAAATCCAGAATGGGAAGTAAGAGACATTTCAGCAGCTATTTTTTCTGCAGAAAATCCGAAAACCTTCCTGCTGTAACAGCTGGTACTTACACATGGAATAAATCCAAATGGGTTTGTCCTCCTTTGGCCTCTGTGGTTCGTTTTCTTTTTCACTAGCATTGGAGACTATGACTGAGGTGGCCATAGGTTTACTATGCTGTGTCAGGAACAAAATTGAAGTGTCTGTCTTGGTGTCAGAGAATGGAGCCATAAGGTGCCTGGTTGGGGTCTCTATGTGTATAAATGTACAACCAGAGTCAGCCTACATACAGGGGCCCAAAGTTTTGTAAACCTGCACTGACTGCTGATATGTAGCTGATATTTTCATCCTGTACAAGTTGATGTCACCTGTAAATGGCAGAAAACTGAAGTTCTGTGTGTTTGCAATCCCTCTAA
The DNA here is from genome assembly GCF_026979565.1 of Vidua chalybeata. Taxonomy (NCBI): domain Eukaryota; kingdom Metazoa; phylum Chordata; class Aves; order Passeriformes; family Viduidae; genus Vidua; species Vidua chalybeata. The sequence continues at coordinate 22,030,285 of NC_071530.1, forward strand.
ATCATTGTGAATATATCACATTATCACAGTAGGAAATGTATATCAAATACAACTCCAGCTGAAGCATTTGACCTTCTGTAAGACCAGCCAGTATCTCAGTGAAAGCAGATGAACACCAGGAAACTAGGATATTTTCCCGTGGCTTGGCTAATTCTTCATCGTACAAGTAGCCCATTGCACAGTTGACTATTTCAGTCTATGGCAATTCAGCCTAAGAAATTTATTTGTGAGCAGCACATTAAGATACCATTAACTAGTATATCTATGACTAGTGATGCTAGAGATCCTTGTGGTCTCTAATAGGGTGCTAATGAACGGTTCTTAGCCAGTTCATTACCAAATAGAATATTGTTTGTTATTCAAGAGAGTTTTTTTCACAGTCCGTCCAATTTTTGGCTTAACTACCATTTTTAGAATTTGTTGATGCAATAGTGAAATAATACCACGGGTTTCTAAGGAATTTTGATTACGTGAGAGGCATGTGAGAGGCAGCCCAAAGACCAAATAGACTCATTACTCAGTATCAAAGCTGAGTTAATCCCCTGATGTTTAGTTGGTGTACAGCTGGGAGTTGATCAGCTGGGGAACTGCAAACAAATGATAAATAGCACCTATTCCTAAGAGCTAAATTTCCTCTCTGTGTTGAATTTTGTGAGAAGGATTGCATTCTCCATTAGTAGCTGTCAATTCCAAACTGGCTCATTTTGTTACATTTGGGAGCTCTGATTTGTGTCTTGGGAGAACAGTTACATTTTGTTGACTATTTCTGAGTGTATGGAGTTTTGGTATACAGTTTGATCTTTGAATATAGGGTAAACTTCCCATTAAGGGTGAGTGCAGTGTTTGTTGTTTCTGTGCAAAGAAATGCTGGTCTTTTGGGCTCAAACCCCGTCACTTTTTGGTTGTGATGACTGTTTTACTACTAATTCAACAATAAGCCAAGTATGTCTGCCTGGCCCCACTCCATGTCCTGTAGAAAAGCTGTGGTGGTGTAGAGACAGGGAAGCAAGACTTTCCAGCCCCAGAGGTCCTTTGTCCTCTGAGGTCCCCTGGTACTTTGAGGACTTGCAGTTCTTGGGCTTCCAAACCTTTGCCTGCTAAGGGCTGAGGAGAGGCAAGCGCACTTGTCCCACTTTGCAAACACAAGCACACATCCATGTGCATGTAAATGGACACCACCTCTCTTTCCAGCTGCTGCACAATAACTGTACCACAGACAAATTGCTCAAACAGTCTGCTTTAACATCTGTATAAACTCTACCTATCCTTCTTTCTTGCACAAAGTGTAGTGACTTGTGTTAACTTTGTGATGTCTGGAGCTTGACCTAAATCTCAGGAAATGTTCACATTTACTGTTCACATACTCCAGACATAGCAGGTGCTGTAGTCACTGCGGGAAGCAACCTCCACCCCCAGGGCACCACTTTCTGCCAGAAATGTGGGTTTGGTTTTGACACATTTGTAAGCTGGGGCACTTGCTGGTTCCCTGTTCTCTTAACTCAGAAAAGGAAAAAAGGTTTTGCTTTCTGGCATTAAGTAGAACAAGTCAGAGATGGGATAACATTTCTCACTTTTTTCCTGGGGTAGGAAAAGGATCTGAAAATTTGCTGAAAATTCACTGAAAACAGTGCAATTCTCAACATCAGTAGCAAGTTTCTAGATACTCATATGGGAATTGGCCCTCAACATTTTCCCATTAGCACATGAGTGTTTGGAGTGAGGCAGAGGGACAGATTCAGTGATTGCAATGAAAATGTTACTGTTGAAGGAGATCACAGCCTTACCACTTGAAATGTGAATTGCATCTTATCAGACTGGCAGAAAAGCCAGCAAATAATAAGTTGCATCCTGTTTTGTTTAGCTGGCAGGCAATAAGCAGTGGTCAGCCTGCTGCCTCATAGCAGACACTTTCTGTGGAATCTGCGGTTTGACTGCCTTTTATTACCATGGCTTTTCTGCTGGTTTCATAAAATGTGATTTTAAGAGCTTGTGTGACCTCCTTTATTCATCTTGCAGTGCCTGCATGTTTCAGGAACTTCACTATGTATATGTGATCTAACTTGATCAAATACAATGAACTGTAGATGGTGTGACACTTGTGAAGTGAGATGAAAGACAAACACTGAATGGAAAAAAGAAAGTAAATCAAGTCCCTGCTAAACTGACAAGGGAATACAGAAAAGGAAGAGAAGAAAAACAGTAGAAGGTTGCTTAAAGGACAAAACTTGCATTTATGATATGCTACAGAGGTCAAGAGGGCAATGATATTTTCACATGTGAAAATACACATAAAATTATAGTAGAAGAGCTTATTTATTTTAGAAAGTCTCAAGTTACATTGGCCAACACAGAGGTTGGAGGAAGATTTCTGTCAGCAAATATGACACTGCTGTCTGCATGCAGAAGTCAGCAGTGGGCTGTGGGAGAGACAGATCCTGCTGGGCTGTGTGTGCTGCTGGAAATGGTGAGGAGTAGAACCCAAAGCACCAAAATAAGGCCAGGGTTGTCCACCATTTGTCTTCACTGGGAATTATATCAACTTCTGCTGCTAAGTTCAATTGTATCAAGGCTGGATTTTTCACTTTTCGAATTAAATATTTTCCATCTATAGGTATGCCAGATTCTGGCTTAAAAATGTTCCAAACAAGAAAAAACACAGGATGAATTAGAAGAGAAAGTGTAACAGCACTGAGGGAGAAAAAATAGGAAGTAATTGAGTTTTTCCTGTGTTTTGAAAGCTGTTTCTTTTTCCAGTTTAACCCAGTTAACCTATGATGAAATGCTTTTGGTTTTCTCCTTCACTGTGAATATAGAATCCAGTAATATTTCTCTTTCATATGAAAAACATGTGTTCAGATAAATTTCAGTGTGTCTTTGCCACATAACTTGCGACTTTCATGGGATACCCCTTAATTTGCGTCATCACGGATTTTTTTACAAAGCATTTGCTTAAAATGGTTATGTCAGAAACATTAGGAAAACTTCATTTAATTCCAGCCAAAATACAAACCCAAGCCAAGTAATATCAAATCCAGAACATTTTTACCTTCATGTGCTGAATTATTTAATGTAATGTAATTACACTGTGTGTTGGTCTCCCGTAATCTTTATGTGGTAGTAGGAAAACTTGTTATAAACAAAGAGGAATTTGATAATGACTATTATTCCAATTAGCATATTATAGAATCATAGAATAGTTTGGGTTGGAAGGGACCTTGAGAGGTGATCAAGTTACAACCCCCTGCAATAAGCAGGGACACCTTGAGCATCTTATTTCATGCTGATTTTTTTTTTTTTGTTTTACTTCTTGCAACTTATTCTATTGTGTGAAAGTTTGGCATCAAATGACAAAATTATAAAATTGATCAGGTGGAATTTTTCCTATTTGAAGACTATTTTCAGCTTCACTAATAAAATGCCCTAGCCAATAAGAGCTATGGTGTGGTGTAGTGAACAGTCTTGGGAAACAAAGGTTAATTTAGGATGTAGATGGTGTGGAAATCAGGTCAAATTAAAGAATCATCAGGAGAAAGCTATTGTTGTCACTGACAAGGTCCCATCCATGGAACAGAGTTTTTCATAGCACACTACCCTTGTCACCGCCAGCCACTTACAAATCATGGAAATAATGATGGATGGGGCACCATCAGAACAGCCTTCACAAGCTGGGCTTGATAAGCTTCACTCCAGAAAGGCAGGTGCCACGTGGCAGTCAGTAGAGCAGCAGCAGAAAAGGGTCTTCGGTGATCCCCACACCCCTGCCCTTCCTATAACTCAAGGTGTTCTTCCAGTTTTAGGTACTCACCCTGCACCCTCAGGCACTACACTTGCTACCACTTGTGCCGCTCTCTCTGTGTCTGATTCAGCCACTCAATCTGTTGGTTTGAAAGAGAGTTGTGTATTGTAAAATGCAGGCAAACCCAGTGGGAAGAAATTATGATGTCCAACTCCAGTTCACAAGGCTGAATGGTTTCTTTATTATAACAATGCTATAATACATTAATATACTATATAAAGGAAGATACTAAAACTACAAACCTACTTATTCTAACTACCAAATCTAACTAACTCACAACTCGTGACCCTGTTCCTGAGAGTCCAGGCACAGGTGGATTTGATTGGCCATCAGGCTCAAACAATCCTCACCAGAATCCAATCAAGCAATCACCCCAGGTAAACAATTCTCCAAGCACATTCCACATGAGAAAAACAAGGAGCAGAAATAGAAATTGTTTTCTCTTTCTTCTCTCTGTGCACCTCTATGAAAAATCCTGAGAGAGAAAGAAATGTGCTTGCCACAGTTGTGTATGCCCAATCTTAAAATTTCTGTGAGGATCTTTATTTTCTATTTCAATAAAGGAGTTAAAGTCAGAGTTACAACCTATAAGTGATGAAGATGTGATTCTCACAAGTGTTTCATATTGTTTTATCCATAACTATGGAAAATCAATCTACATTTAATGTTTTCACAAACAGTGGTGTAGATTTAGGCTAACCCTGAACATCTTTGAAAATCTCAGACATTATCTGAGAAACAGCATGTTTACAGCTTACGCCTAAGGTTAGATTCAAAAGTAACTATTAAGAAAATGAAACAAAACTGGCTTAACTTTTCCAAGTAATTGCAAACCCATTCATTATAGGGGTTGTGAAACCCTGTAAAGCAAAGTTACATAAAAACAAGTATCCTGATTTTAGGAAGCTGGGTTTGAAGAATATTGCCTCACATCTGTGCACTAAAACACAAAAACGTTTGTTCTGGTAATATTTTGTATATTCCAAACCATCTTTGAAAAATATGACAATAAAATAATAAAAAAAAAATAACTGTAGCCACTAGGTTAAATTCTACACAAAAAATAAAACTGGGCAGACTATCAATCAAATGGTGCAAAAATTCTCGTCGAATTAATAGAGGGCATATCTTGAAGATTTTCTTTCACAGCTTGACGCTAATTTGCAGGTTAACAAACCATAACAGCTGGGCCCTTCTACAAAATGTGGCCCTTCTGCACCACATTTTGAACAAACCAAGTAGCTACAGAATGCCTGAGAGCTTGCGAGATACTGTGTGGTAAGTTTTCAGTTGTGTAGAAAGTGACTCCTAGATTTAAAATGCTAATCTGTAGTGTTTTATATCTGTCACAAGGTATCAAATTTTGCCATATAAAAGGCACTCAAGTCCTTAACAAGTTTTACCTCATTTTGACAAATGCTCTTCTTCTACCTGCTGCTATTTCTGTGTGAAGAGGAAGGTGACAAAATGCTTCAAGTTAGATGACAAAAATATCTTTCCTACTTTTCAGTAACCTCCATGCACCTGGTCTCCATGGTGCTGCAGGATGGGGAGGCCAAGAGGCAGGCAGTTCAGTTATCAGTCTCTTCAGCATGCCTCCCTGTGTGGAGACAGGGCAGGCAGAGGTTAAGCAGCAGCATTTCTGCTGCTAGACCAGCATCATTTCCACTAATGCTTTTGAGTGCAGGTACAACTGAAGAAAGGAATAATGAAAAAAAAAACCCAGCAAAACTGTAAAGGCCTTGCAAACTTCACTTGCAAAGACAGCAAAAGAATCTCTACAATTTGTTTTGCAAAACATTTATAAGAGCCAAATCTTAGAAAATTTCCTTTGTTTTTCACCCCTCTTTGTAGATTGACTGGAGGACAGAGAACAGGGAATTCCTGGGCTTTTTTCTCCTTTTAAACAAGCACATTGTCTGCACACTCTCACATCACACACTATGGTTTCTGCATTAAAGTTTTGTTTATTTTTCTGCTAAGGTTGGGGGTTTTTTCCCTCAAGGCCCTAATTGCCTGTTGTTAATCTAAAATGAAAACCCTAATATTTACCATCCTGGGGGAAACAGATAGGGCTTATATGGAAGTTACTGTTCCTCAGAGGTACTCGTGGCTGTGGATGGTGCTGAGTCTCCACCTCTGATGGAGCACAGCGGATGCATCAGTAGACAATGCAGCTCTGCCAGTGCTAGCTGCTGCTTTACTCCCCAAATCTAGAAAGTGGCTTGGTAAATCAACCATGACGCTTATAATTCAGTAGAGTCTGTGCTCCTCTCTGCTAAGCCACTACATCAGGCAGATTTAACTTGCTACTTGCTTTTTTTTTTTTTTTTTAAGAATGTCAGCTGTCTTTATTCTGTAAACTACATCTACAATATGAAGGACTCCCAACAGAAGCTGTTTCCTTTATTACATGGGTTATGCTACAAACTTATTCCTGTCTTCTCAAATTAAACAGAAGGATTGTATGGCAGTTTTGGGTAGAGTAGAAAAACAGAATTATATTTTGTGTGGGTGAATTTCCATGGAAGGCAGCTTACTTTGCTTTGGGCAGCATTTGGCAGCATGTCAGTGTCTGTATGGGGAACTTGGCATATATTACCTCTTTATTCACTGGATCTCATTTATAAAAGAAAAAGGCAAGTCCAAAAGCTAATTAAGTCAGACTGAAGTCACAGAGATTATTTAGATTATTTTAGAGAAGATTGTTATTACACATTCCAACTGGAATGTGTTTCAAACTCACATTCCAGTTTGGGTTGACATAATATTGTTATATGTTTTCACCATATGTTTATAATTTTAAACAGCTTGGGGGAAAACAAACAAAAACTATGTCTCCTGGTAGAGGGACCTATTGGCAATATAATTCTGGGCAGAAAATTCAGATGGTGAATTGTGCCTCTCAGAACATCAATCAAACCTTTTCCATAAAGAATGAGCAAACAATTATTTTATTAACCTGAATTTAGTCAATGATCATGTCTTACTTTCTTAAAAAGAAGAATTCAAGAAACAAATTACCAGTTAAATTGCATTTTTTTTCTCTAATGACACACTTTCTTACTATGCTTTACATTTCTAGTAAGGTTCTTTTAATGTACCATTTTTTACATTCCACACTTTTTATGCAGTCCATAATGGAGAACTTATTTTAACTTAAAATCTTTGTGATATGCCTCACCTGCCCAAGGAGAACAAAGAAAAAAAATTGTATCAGTATTTAGAAATAGAAATACAATGACCAACCTTTTGGTCCTCAAATTCTAAATTATCACATGAGATTACACAGTTTAGAAATTATTGTCCTGAGAAATATTGAGCTATTTCTCAGCTGCATCCCCTCTGTAGTCTTACCTGCAGATGGGATTCTTGGCCAGCTCACGTTATCCCATGTGCCACTGCCTCTAACTTGTGCAGATGCTGTGCCTGGTCCTCACAGAAGTCATAGTGCTATGCTACACCTGGAATCACCAGGCAGCTAAATTTCACCTCTTCATTACTTTAAGAAGCATTTCCAATTTGAAACTATTATGGTTTTGTTCTGATACTTTTAATGAAAAACTTGCTTGATTGAAATACACTTGTAATTTTTCATCAGCTCAGAATGATGAGGATAAGTTGCAGTGATCTACAGAACCCATTCTTATGAAGATGGTTCTTCCAAGGACACTGTTTGCATCCTTCTATGCTCACAAATGCACAAAAAATTAGAGCATTTTGTCATTTTTAATGTCACCTAAATCTTGTCTTGATACTAGAAAAAGTAATGGAAGTTGCTTCTTTGTGCACTATTCCACTTCCTGATGGATGTTTCCTACAGTGGGAAAACAGAGCTTTGAATGCAGTGATGGTGCAGTGGGATCTGAGGCAATGGGAACAGAAAAAAACCCTCTTGCAGGAGGGTTTCTACTAAGCTGAGATTGAATTTTCATTCAGAGAGAGTGGGTTTGCTATCAGTTTCTCAGCATCCCAATTTGAAATTATTCCCATTGCCTTAGCATCTATAAAATATGTTTGGAGAAAAACCACACAGAATTACGCTTTGTTAGGAAAGTAACAAAAGTCCAAGGCAGGAGTTTAAATGCTTTGCACAACTGGGTCCTTGCAGTAACTATATATATAATATATACACATATTATAGAGCTGGAATGCTGGTACCAGGCACTAAACACTAATTAGCTACAATTATGTACACCTATATTTCGAAAACATACAAATGTGAGATATATAAGATGGTCTGCCCTATTGACAGACTGTTTCAAATAATATTAGCTGCTCATATTAATGGAAATCAAATGTAATAATTAGTGATTCAGGGAAAATTGTGGGAAAAATCAGAGTTACTCAGAGCATTTGTAGGGAAATAATAAAGAACTAAGATGGACAAATTGCATTTGATGAATGTCACACTTTTCAATACACCTTTGCTGGTCTAATAGCAATAAATGAGGCTCTGAGCTCAGAGAATGGTGCCAGGCACTCTTCTAATAACAGTAATTCCAAAATAGTAGGTGAGAATGAGCTTAGAAATAAAAATGGGGAATCAAAATAGTCTCAGTCTTGTTGAAAGAAGTCTTTAAATTTTTTTTTTAAATTTCTAACACAAATGTTCCCCAAACCAACCTTGAAGAATACAAGTTTTTGCTGTATAACTTACCATTCCAAAAATGTGATAAATTTATTACCAAACCAACTTATGGAAGACTGCAGACTTTGAATCAAATCTGACAGAAGATTTCAGGGTAATAAATCACTGAGGAAGGTGAGGATCACAGAGGTAGCACCCATGTGAGTAGCAAAGGGGTTTGAAAGCATTAGGAGCATTTGGTGGTCATCAGCAATGTTCTGGCTCTTGGGAATATTTGCATCCAACCAGCTATTTGACATGTACTGTCTATGTCCTGAGATTTAACAACAATTTTTTAGGAAGTAACTCCCACATGTGGGGGAATTTAACAGACAGGTTTTTCCAGTTTAAGAATTCCTAGCTGAAATTTTTATGTTCTGCCATTGTACCACAACTAATTTATCAGGAACTTTTGCACAGGTAATAAAGAGATGGGGAGGACAGTAACATGTTTCACCTAGCAATTTGGTGAATAACTCATCTGCTTTTAGATACTGTGGATGACTATATTTCTTCCTTAGGTATCTACTAATTTGAATTGATGAGCATATAACATCTGTTCTACTAGTAAAGGCAAACTTTCATCTGGCTGAAAATATCTAGTCTCATCACATATTTGAAACAGATAAAGGGTGAAAAGCTGAGGATGTGTGGACTGGGAATGTGTGGCAGTTGCTGCTCTTCAGCTGCAGATGCAGTACAGGACTGCCCAGACTTTCTCTGTGGCAAGAAAACAAGTTGTTATTTTGATCATCTCCTCTCCCTTTCTGCCCACTCCAGGCTTCTGAATTTCACATTTTGTTCTTTCAGCAAGCCCACAATTTCCCAGGGGGTATGGAGCATTGCTCCAGCTTCAGACTTCAGCCTCACGCAGGGTTACCCAGTTTCCCTTATGCTGCTCACTTGGGGAATGCTGCTGCTCCCAGTTTTGTGCCAGCTGGGGTAATGAGGTGCGTTCTGTGTGGAAAATTGTCAACAGAATCTGCACCAATACATATAGCTTATTCACTTTACAGGTTTTGCTTTTGCTGAGTACAGTATCCTCTCTCTGACTCTTCTTGGGTAAAACTGTGCAGGATTCTTTAAAAAATGTACTTCTTTTGTCCTTGTAAAAATCAACTCTTTAGGAAAGTAAGTACACCATCTTCAGAAGACACTTCCTCAATGCTTTGTTTCTCCAAATGTTTGAAAGCGATGATTTACAAAGTCATAGTGGAATGGCAAATGTAGATAAGGAAGCCAGCCTGCAGGCACTTGCCATCTGCATTTAACTGTAATATAAATGCCAATTAATGCAAATGATGACAATTTGTTAGATCTTAATACCTATCTGAATAATAACCCAAAAAAGTCAGATGGAACCGCATTAAAACTACTTTTTATGTAAGATATAATTCATTGCTTGCACAGAGGGACTTTCCTTCAACAGCCTGGCTGTCCTCTAGGTTAAGGTTCAGAGGGCTTTGCAACTGCATTGATAAGAGGTGGTTGTGAAGGAATAACAGGAGCTGCTATTCTCCTGAGAATAGAGTGAGGAAATCTCACAGGTGGAAGGTATTGGTGGGTGTTTTCCCACTTGTCCCTCTTTGCTGTCTCTCGGGATACAGCACACCTCCTGAAAATACATGGCTGGTGTCAAGAGGAGAATGGCTGTGCTGCCCCAGATTCGATTTTTGTAGCAGGAGGTCACAGTCTTTCTGGCTAGCTTTCTGCAATAACTTTACTCACAGCCTTCTCCCAGTGCTTTTCCATACAGAGAGCACTGCTGATCCAGTAGCCTGAGAATGATGCAGAGTATCTGGACTAGAGCTGCTGCAAACTCCCTCAGAAAAATATCTATACTATGTGTAATAGAAGTGCCTACACGGTTCAGCACTTCCTGAATGTCAGCAGGGGCTCTTCCAAATCAGAGCTACTGTCATCCAAAGGGAGCTGAGAGGGATCTGTCTCTGCAGCAGTGTGGCTGCTGCTGGGTATATTCCACTTTGGTCTAGTGGGCAATTTGAAAAAAATAGCAAATGAGAAATCTGGATACTGTTCTCTGTGCTCTCAAAGACATTTTCTGTGTAATCTAGAAACTCTGAGTATATGACTTTGTCTCAGATACACAGGAAGGACAAGTAATTTAGATTACTAGAAAGAAAAGTGAGTTTATTAAATTAATTTGTTTAGACCATATAGGTGTATTGTCACAGCTAAGCTTCATTAAAAAAAAAAAAAAAAAAAAAAAAAAAACAAACAAAAAACCACCACAAAACCAAAAAACCACAAACCAGATGTTTTTAACTTTTGGTTCATTTTTTGAGTAAGAAGTTTTATTCATTCTTAGCTGGAAAATCCTCTCATTAAAAACTTGCTGTCTTCCAATCAGAAGTCTGAAGTCATGGGTATCTCCCATGTGTTCTGTAATCATGTCCATTTAAATTTTACATGCTAAAGTTGAGATCAAAGTCAGCCTGTGTAGCAACCAGTGGTTAATGAGCTCCTAGTACAGAGTAAGCAGGTAGGCACCTTATTTTCTTTTAACTACTAACAGTTGCTCTGTGTTGCTCATGTTTACTACACATGATGGAGCAGATTTGAAGCATTGGCAGTATTTTGTGCCTGTCCTGTAGCACTCCCTTCATGCTGTCAAATGTGGCATGAAACCAGGCCTCTAGATGTGGCTTTTGTTCTTCTCTCTGGCCTCGGGCAGCTGGGGCGCCCGGCTAGGCTCTGCCTTTCGGTGAGACTGGAGCTGCCGCGTGCCCAGGCGCCCTGGCGCTGAGCACACCGGCGTGGGTACACGGCTTTCACAGCCGTACGCTGAGAGGAAGCAAAGGGAGAGAGAAGGCACACCTTGCCTGCGTGGCTGGAGAACGTTTATTTTCCGCGTGGCCGCTGCGGTGGCTGGAGCAGCGGTTCCCAGGTCGCGAGCGAGGACAAAATGGCGATTGAACAATGGAAGCACTGGGTTATATGTGGGGCGGGCAGACAGGGGTGGAAGCCCCCCTCGCCCAATGGGGACAGACGACAGGGGAGAGACTTGGATCACAGCAACCTATGGGAACGTAACAGAGATGGGTACAGGGTTCCGGGACAAATAGGATTGTAAGGATGGGGTGACTGACACAGAACTTTCAGGAATAAACAGGGGGTGGCTATAAGATGGACATGTAAGAGCTCCTATGGTAGACAACTTGGGGCAGACCATTGTGAGGGGAAAATGGGGATACAGAGAACTGACTAACTAACATTTATTAAAATCCCTAACTGAACCAACCCAGCGTACAACATCTAGTTTCAGATGGAAGAAGGAAAAGAAGCAGATGTACCTAAAAGAGGGGCTTGTTCTTTTTTCTTGAGGACTGTGGTCACCTGTGTAGTGCATGTGCTGTCAAAATTGTTTCAGCTTATTAACTCAAAAAACATCAGAGCCTGTAGTTAAATGTGCCCATTTAGAGATGCAGGTTTAATTACAACCTAAGTGCATCACAGAAGTGAATACAAATTGATGTTGCAGGAGGAGGCTGCAATGACAGCCACAGTTTGTCTCCTTACTTGGCAGCTGTTTGGGAGGTAGCTCCAGGGACAGCAGTGTATTGTCACCAGAGTGTGCTGTGCTGCTGTAACCCTTAGCCAGGTGGGCTTTGGTGACACGGTGCAGAACCAGATGCTACTGGTGTGTACTAGCGAGCAACCCCTTCTGTGCACGAACCTGGGAGAGCTCCCAAACTCTCTGCAGGATAAAAACAAATTCAATTATTTTACCTGGAGTCTGAGGGAAGGATGGGCAAGATCAAAGAAAAAAACATTACCTTGAAGTTGTGCTTTCCTTGTAGATCTCTCTGACTTGCAGCTGAAGCTACTCCTGTCCTAGACCTGTAAGGAATCTCAGAAATGGGGAGCTGCATCTGTCTTTGCAATATTGAGAAGATAGAACTTGCTAAAACATGCAGGTGCTCTTGGGACCAGGGTACAGGGAAAACTGCTTTTTCTCACTCACACACAGTGGCAGAAGAAACCTGGCAGGCCTTTCTGAGTGGTGTGCTGGCCCTGGGGACCCCAGCCACCAAAGCAGCCCTCAGCCACACTGACTGTGGGGACACACACAGCCTTCATCCGCTGTCCTCTATGGTGTGAGCTGCCACCACAGCCCCAAGGCTGATTTTGAGAACAGTGACATGTTTCATGAAAAAACCAGCAGATTTAGGCATTTGCTTTACTTAGACATGGCAAAGACAATTAGCAATCACTACCTTGCATTTAATCACTGAGGAGGTTAAAAATCCAGTAAAATATGTTGGATTTTGCAAGAGATAAATAATACAATAAAGAATTCAACAGGTGTACAAAAAAAGGAACAGTGAGTCTCTATAGAACAATTTTAGATGCCAATAGATATCATGCACTTGTGGTTATTTTCTCACTTTTTTAGTAACTATTATGTTTTGGAGACAGTATGTATAACATGGCTTCCTATTGCCTCAACACATTAATGAGATTTATTTTTTTTGCAAAATCTGCCTGCAAGATTAATACACTAATGACTGTGATTTGCATGCTTCTTTTTTGAAGTTTGTATTTGATACTAAACCTTGACACAAAAGCAAATATCGTCAGCATTATGCATTAATCAATATTTCACATATTTGCATTAAAGTAATCTGAATGTGAGTTAATAGCATTGTGATAGGCTTATTTATGAGAATATGTTTTTTAATTACAATAAACCTGTGTTTTATCTTAGGATGATGAGTGGAGATCATTTGCGAAGTCCTACCACAGTTAAGAGTGCCTTTCTTTGTTCTGCATTTTCAGGGGAAAAACTGTGTGGTTTTTACCTCTCTTAGAGAATATAAGCAAAAAACAAAATGGTTTTCATTATAGTTTCATGCTCAGTCCATGAAAAACATTTGTGCTATGTTACCAACTCTTTATGAAGGGAATCTTGGACAAATGCTCTGAATATACTTTTCTGTTTTTCTATGCTACCTATATTTTTTAAATAGCACTATTGTCTTGGTCTGAAGATAAAAGCCCTTTTCTGCCACACAAACATAAGAACAGAGGTAGATTAACCTTTTCAATGGAAAATGGTAGGCTTCTTAATCTCGCAAACTGCACAAAGTAAGCCAATACCTGGAAGCTGTGGCCTGTGAAATTCAAACTTTAAATAGTATTTTTAGCACTTTTAAAGAAGCAAGTACTGGTTCCTCAGAGAAGTGCTAGCTTTTTAACTGAAAATATTCTCCCAATACAAAGAAATGTAATTCCAGGTGTTGGACTGTGGGTAGGAAGTGCATACGTGTTCTATGATCACAGCATTATGCCTACAGTTAAGTGAAGAGAGCAGATGACAAATTACTGTGGTTATTTCTTTTGCACTCAAATCTATTAATTTATCCTGTGTTCTCAAAATACCACAAAATTGTTGTGGTTGCTAGTTCTTCTCTCCATTATTCTTTCCTATGAGTTCTCTAAAGTTGTTAGTTGGTCTTTCTGTCTGAAATTTTCAGGATGCAGTGGACTAGACAGTATCCCCAGCAGAGTCAGCCTGGGGGTTTTTGTAAGGCAGCTGTTGTTCAGTACTCAGTGGTTCTTCTATTTGGTTTATGACTTTATGCTCCTGTTTTATATTCTATAGGAATAGGTCTACTGAAAGCTGAAGAATAGCTAGTTCTTTTTCTTCAAAGCAGTCTAAATGCCATTCTCTAGTGTGATCAGTGACAGTCTGAATGCCTGTGACTTGTTACATTAGGGTTACATTAGGGAACAGACAGCAAGGCAAGGGAGCTGATCATGGCTACTTTGAGCTTGGAAAATAAAAACAAATCAGAATAAACAAGTGCTAGTTGAGCCACTGGGAAATTTACTATCTGGTTTGACATCCTTCTGTTCACTACACATCTCAGGGTCTAATGTTGTATGTGAGATAGTGTGCAGACTCCTAATTTTTTTTCCCATTCATGGACAATTTTATCATATGCATCATAACAAAAAAGTCTATGAATCATCAATAAATAACCCCCAATATAATCTAGGAATAAAGGATGCAGTAAAAGCTTAACATAGCTAAACTGGTATAACACCACTGTAGCATTTGTTGTTTTCATTATGTATCAAATTTGGTTGTTCTTGGGTTATTGCTGAGAATATTCCTGATTGCTCTTGAAAAGTTGAAGAATTCTGAATCTCCACATTGAGAAACAAAGTACACAGGCACAGGTTAAAAAGGTAAGGTTGATTACTCTGCAGTTGAATCTGGGTCTGATGATCTATTAGAATGGGCTACTTACATGTTTTAAGAAATTTCGGAAGGTATTTCAATGGATCAGGTCTTGGCTGTGTGTGGTTCCTTCTTATTCCATTATATTCCTCCCTGTTATTCTTTAATACAGTATAGATTGCCAATAAATCACTGCATTTTCATTGCCTGGGATTTCATGTGTGTGGAAATGTCAGATTCATAAAGCACCATGCTAAACCTGCTTTCACAGATCAATCACAAAAGAGTTTCATTAAGCTCACAGCGTTAAGGGAAGGCAAATGATTAAGATCCAGAAATAATGAAAAACTAATTGGAAAATATTTGTATGAAAAGTGATTAAAAGTCACCAATGTTTCTTCAAAACACTCCAAATAGATTTTTAGAAATCTGAGAAGTCCATAATTTCTTTTTATTTTTAAAGCCTCATCTAGAAAGCATCTAGTTCTGTCTGCAGCAGCACTCTTTATTTGGCAGGGTAGCCTGGGATAGTTGTTGGCAGAACTGAAAAAGGAGTTCAGGAAGAAAGTAGTGTGGTGTTATCTAGATTGTCATGGCCTCTGAAGTAAAAATATTTCATTCTCCATTTGTACCACCCACAAAGCGAAGGGTGCTACAGGGCGGTACGCAGCCCTGTGTAGTTCCCCAGCACTGAAAAATCACCATCAGAGACAAGGCTGTGCTTGGTCATCTGCCAAGCTGCCTGAGATTGTAGCCTGTATGTGGGAACAGCTCAGGTTACTGTTTCCTTTTTGCCAGCTCCTGTTAACTTTGTGGGAGAAGTGAGATCTCGCTGGTGCTGGCCTTTCTGTGAGCCCATGGGGCTGCAGATGAGGTGTGGTGCTTTGTGGTATCTGATGTTAAAGTTGCTTTTCTCAGCTTTGCTGGGGGCTTTCCCCCACCTAGCATCCTCAAGGCATTTGGATGAGTACCAACACCTCCTTGTAAGCTGTATCCTAGGCAGAACTGTCTCAGGGACCACAGTAGATATTGAAAACTGCTCCCATGCTGATCCAGTGAAGACTTCTCAGGAGGTGCTGCCCTTGGGCTGGGGAAATCATTACAGGAGTGAGAAAGTGCATACATAGTTCTGTGCCTGTGTGCACAGTCAGCTGCTCTCCATCCTGCTCTGGGTGAGTGTCTGAATTTTGCCCTGTAAAGGTCTCTTTCTATACAACATATTTAATTTAGACTAATGCATTGTGATAATTTTTTGCAGCTGTACAGGTAAAACCTGATAATATCAATTTGTAGTTAAAATGATGCAAGTTGTTCACTCTGCAGGACATACCAGATGCCACAATCCTGTCTTAGGAAGAGGCAGACTCACTGATCTGGTGTTCTGGCTCTGTTACATCTGACTTACATGGTTCTATTTTACTGCACTGAACGGGGTAGGTTAGGGTCAGATTGTTATCTTGGCCATGTCATCTACCTTCACTTACACAAAAGTAAGCAGGCCCAAGAAATTTTCTGCTGATATTATTATTCTATATTTCAAGCCATTCCACTGTAAGCAGCTCTGAATGTAGCAGTGACCCCTTTACTACTTTCAAAATGAAAGATTTCCCAAGCTATAGGTTTTTTCTTTTTTTTTTTTTTAAAGGTACAGAACTGAAATGAAATTCCCTAAGCACAGCCAGTGTCTTCTGTGCCCCTTTGCACTATTTTCCATTTGGGGCACAAAATAAAAAGTGTATCTTGGCTGTGTATAATTAATGTCATGGAACTGTGATCCTGGCATGACACAAGCTGTATCACTGAGAGCAGAAGGTAAGCAGAAATCATGATTGCTCAGCAATTTACACGGGAGGATGAAGGGGAAAGGCATTTTAAATTAAAGGTTCTAAGGCCTTGATGTTGCCCTGCCACATTTCATAAATCTTTTCTGAGCAATATCTCCTGTAAAAAGGACTTCACAGTCACTTAGGGAATACCAAATAGGTACCCATTTCAGGAGGAAACTGTTTTTTACATTTTGCTTTAAAATGCAATCCATGGAAAGAAGTGGCATCTTATAGAGTAGCACTTAATGTCTGCTGACTGCAAAGGAGAGTCCTGCTTCTCAAAGCCATTTATCTTCGAAGCAACACCTGTACCCTTCGATAAAAGGTTCTCCCTGCTGGGCTTGAGTGCCACAGCAGAGAGTTATCTGAAGATTGGTCCTGTGCCAGAAAGGTGGAAATGCCCCTTGCCTGTCTCAGCCCAGCTGTGAGCTCAGACCCCAGCACTCCATGCCCCTCACTCAGAACATGGGTGGCTCTTGGCTCTGCCTTTACAGGGAGTTCTGAAGCTCTGTGTGTCCTGTGAAGTCAGTTCCTCCATGCAAGCACCACAGCCTATCTCAGCCTTCCTTTAAAACAACTGGGGAGCAGATGTGTGTACTTCTAAGGTCTGAGGAACACAGCAGGGGTGGGAAATCCCAATGTATGAGGCATATTCAATACTGAGCTTGCATTTGGAGTATTTCAGCAGCAGCACTCTTTGACAGTGGGAAGTGCTTCTCTGTGGCATTCCTCACCCACCCAGCCCCCTGCCCCAAAGCCCCCTTCCCCTGCCCACCCCAATGCTTTCTTCATCTTCTAACTGGAGTGGACAGCAGGTAACCTTACATGTTACATATGTTCCTCTCAAAGACTTCAGTGGTGCAGGAGATCAGTCTTCCTGTGAACTGATTACATCAATTGACATGTACAGTAGTTAGTACATTGTTAGAGAAGGATAGATCAGCCGCCTTAATATATTCAGTAGCTGTTATGTCCCTTACAGTATTGCATCCAATGCAAAAATGCTTTTACCTCACATAGTCTGCTCCTGAGTACTAAAAACACTTGAGTGATACCACAAGTGACTCCCTTACAACAGTTATTTCCCAAAAATAATTCCTTATGCCTCCCTCATGACTGTCATTTGCTACAAAATCATTTCCACTATGATCTGTTCAGTGCCACTAATGCATTTTGTGACTAAAAGCAGCCACTGCTTAGCACTGAAATCCTGAAAAGATTGCAGAGGAAAAACAAACGTGAAAAAAAGGGCACTATGTGTCCACAAGCAAAGACACAGTGAAGGGGTTGGAATTAGAGGGCAAACTTTCCCCTGAGCTGGCAGGGCTGGCAGCAGCTGTGAAGAAGGTCACAGTGCAGGGGCCAGGGCCGCTGTGCCCTGATGGTCACAGCAGCCACAGCAGCCACTGCTCCTCAGGGACGTACATGGGAGTAGCAGTATCATGCCCAGAGAGGGAAGGGATACTGAGAGGTTTAATTCATACTTTCCTGATAAGCCTGGGTGGAAATGCCATGTGCCTAACCCTGTACAGCACAGCTGAGGGAGAGCACATCCCCATGTATAGGTTAGTGCTGCCTCCAGCCATGCCCAGCCATTTCATTTCACCTTCCCACCCTGCTAGCTGAGCAGCTGGTGCAGCAGCTATGGCTCTTCAAATATGTTTTCAGACACAATGGAAAAATGATTCATTCTCACTTTATTTAATTGCAGATAAATAAGGTATTGGTTGAATAGTGGTCAATTTGCTCCGTGAATGTTTAATGCTTTCTATTTGATTGAATCTCCATATTATTCACTACCCCCTCTTTTTGCTCTCATCAGGCAGCTTTCAGCAATGGCTACCAATCTTTCTGCATTTCAGCAGCCTGCATAATAACAGTTTTAAGTAGAGTGATCTGTTACTTGGATAATATACTAATTACGAATGAAAATTAGGAAGCTTATTTGAGAAATGTGAAGACCATTAAAAAAATTAACCCCTAAATGAGAACTGGATTACACATAAAAAATACCCTTTCTTTAAAAGTCAGAATTTACAAAGATATAGGGACTGTGGAAGTTTGATACGAGAAGTGTGACTTTTACAAGCATATGATATCAGCAGGACTAATTGGGGATGACTGCTTGAGAATGCATTAATGCCTGGAAAAAAAATGAAGGACAAAACTCCTAGTGCAGGGAATCCCAGGAAACCTTTATTTTTGCTGAAGTGCAAGGGACATTTTGAACCTACGTTGTCTCTAGTAATAGCTTCAATGACAGCAGCTAAAAATAAGCATGATGCAAACACAATGGAATTCACCAGTGTGAGAAGGCATTTGACTGCAGCACGGTCCCTGTAAATTGGGATCCCGATCTGCTACCAAAATAACTCCCCTCTCTGGTTGGAAAGGCTGTCCCATACTGTAAAAGTCAAATAGATCCAGGGGGCCAGTCACTACCTCTTCCTGAATCTTAACAGGAATGGTCTTAGCAATAAAAGGTCTACAAGGCTATATAGTCAAATTTTAAGATCCTTCATTGAAGATATAGGCTTTGCCATCAGTATGAAGTTAAGATTTAAAAATAACCCTTTTTATTAAAAGTTGAAATTGAACATGATTTGGGGATAGTGCAAAAATGGAACAAGAAACATCTTGTGGGAAATACTGTCCAAAATCATAACGATCTAGCTGAGATAAAGTGACTGTGCCAACACATCATGTAGTTATGGTTTTTAACCTGTTACAACACTGTGGAAAAAGAAATTTTTAACAGAATCATAATGAAGCTGCTGTGAGGCAACAGAAGTTACTCCAAAACTTGCTTTTGAAGGACAAATCTGAATGAGGATACAGATTTGGCCACTCTAATTCCAGCTTCCTTCTCCCTGTTCAGTACTGGTTTTGCTGTTCTGTATCACTCTTCTGAAGCCTCTGCAGGCCCATTGGTGCTTCTCTTGGAGCTGTGTCACCTGGAGCTGGTTACATGAGTGCTTATGACAGTGCAAGTCTAATGAGCAGGGCTCAAAAAGCTGTGTGGCCACGGCCAAAAAAGTATCCTTCCTGTGCATGCTTCTGGCTTTGGAAAGGAGCTCTGAAACCCCATCAGGGTGTACAGCAATCAGCCCAGTGCAGAGGTGAGGGCAAATATTCCTCATAGATACTGGAATGAAATGAAGGAAGTTGTTTTAAAAAATGTGACCTCTAGAGGAAGCAAAATAATTGTGAAGAATTTTATTCAGTGCCTGTGATTTCAAGAAGCTTCTGTGGAAAAGATAAAATGGATCTTAAAAAATTCTATAAAACATATATAGGAAAATGGAATCTGTCTGCATGCACCTTATTAGTAATTAGGAGTAGGAGACTTGGTTAGATCTTTAGATCTACCACTGTGCTATATAAAAACATGGTAATGGTTGATTTTTAAAAGCTTTTCTTTTACCTTCAGTAAAATGGAGACAATAATGTTCCTGTCATCTCATATTTAGTTTGTTTTCTTTACTGTCTCAGCAGGAGAAGTATTTTTCTTGATTAATTTCTAGGAACACAAGAACAGAAGCCCTCAGCACTATCACTGTGTTCAAATAATTTATAAAAATAATAGATCAGATGCTTCCTAACGTGTACAAAGTGAGTTAGTATAGTCTAATGTGAAAAATAATAATGCTGAAAGGCAAGTCTGCAAAGAGTTGGCTGAATAATTAATACTTAAATTACATTTGATACATTTTGCTTTTCTCTCAGTTGACAGAAAGCCTATATAAGTTGACTATTTCTGCAGATTTGTTCTGTTATTCTATGATTCATTTGCTGTATAGATCTCTTTTGGAGTTCTGTCTGTATTGTTTAACTGTGATGGTTGTGTAAGACACATAGTGCTGTTTCTCATTCTTGATAGTGAAGCACTAATGTTAACAACCAGGACTCTGATACCAATGTTTATAGAAAACAAACATAAAATCCACTTTCTATAAATATTTGAGCATAAAAACGTAGTACTTGCTTTACATGAATATTGATAATAGTAAAGTATGGTGTTATGGGTTTTCTAAATGTTCATGCAAAGTTAAACAAGGTCAAAAGCAGATTGTTTGAAAATGTGACTGAACATTCATGCTGTTTTTCCTAGTTTCAAAGCTCTGACAAAATTCTAAGCTCTTCTGTTGTCAGCGAGATCTTTTTCTCCTTTCCTCACCTTAATGTATGGTTCTTTTATGTGAATGCTGGCATGGGTCTACAAATGGGTGACTCCACCTATTAGCATTGATGGTGTAAGGTGTGTGCTAAGGGCACCCAAAACACTACAGCATTACAGCATACAGTTTAGATCCCTCGGAGCTTATTTTAAGGAATGGCATGACATCCCTGATGGCAAACTTGCTGCCACATGTTCCCAGCACAAGCCTGCTGGCAGGTCAGCTTCCCAGTTGGAAGTGGACATGATCCCACAACCTTATTGGTATTTTAAGAAAACCACTGGAATACCAGCAGTGAGTCACTGGAAAACGCATTATATCTGAGTTCACTCTGTCTATCAGAGGCCCAGGAAGCCCAGCTAAGCTGTTTTTCAAATACCTCCATAAAACCAAATTTTTCTAAGTCCCCAAATAGCAAAGAAATTTCAGGAATATAACACAATAAACAAGGAGAAAAATATGAAAGCAAAACAGTAAGTGTAGGCTGGGTATTCTCTGAGAACACCATGTATTAATCATAGACTGCAGAGAGGAAAAGGGAACCTGGAAATAACTCTGAGTAGTGACATTTGGAAATTGTAAATGGTACAGTGAGTACCAATAACCTTCATCATACTCAGAAACCTTAGAAACACTGTCTCTGAATGATGCTTGAGTAAACAAGAAAAAACTCTTTTCCTGTAAAATAGAGTGCTCTTCCCGCTTGGTACTCAGCTTCTGCATGAATAGGATGATGGTAGAGTAGAAGATGCCTTTTGTGAAAGTATTTTAGCCCCTGTGTTGCTGATATCGTGGACCAGCATGGTCCAGCTGGCAGCTTCAGGCCTCCACCTGATGTGCAGAGCTCTGCAAGTCTCCCTTCTCACCAGGGCACCCGGAGACCAGCACTTCAAAACAAACTTCTGGTTTAACAGCTGCCCGTGCTGCGAGTGCCCTCACCTGCAGATGGTGCTCAGAGCATGAGCTGGTGCCTTTGTGGCTGTGTGTGTGCGTGTGAGTGGTGCAGGGGACAGAGGAGCTTGGGACACACATGTTCACACGTGTCCCCCTGACATCACTAGGGCAGCTACCTCCCCTGTGTCAGTCTAGGCAAAATTGGAATCTAGAGGCAAAAGTTAGAGCACATTTGTTCACAAGCAGTATTTCCCCTCAGATACTTATCTTAAGGAGATAAAAAGTTCTTTCTAGATACTTAGAAAAATGAAATTAACTGGCACTTTTATGTTTTGACTTATGTTATTGGATCAGTGGTGTTTTTCAGAGATTGTTTGTGGAAACAGAAATAGAAGGTGGAGGAGCTAACATTTCAAGGATTCTTGTACACATAAGAAATCAAGAGTAAATACATTTTGTATGTATGAATCTACATATTTGTATGAAGATGTCTTTCTGATAGAAGTACGAGGACAGCAGCTGTATGGATCCTGTGCTGAAATTCAAAATACAGTTTCTGCTGGTGAAGAGCAGGTGCTTTATCCTGTCAAAACACTCACAGCTTTAGTATATATGAAATTATTGAAATTATTGTTCATATTCTGCTGTTAGTTTTTTGTTGTTTTTTTTTTTTTTTGTGTGTGTGTGTGTGCAAAAGCAGTATGTATTTAAATTAGCATTTTATTTAATGAAATAATTCCCAGTTAATAATGACAGGGTTACCTGCTCCCTTCTCTAGTTATGGGAATTCTTCCACCTTCAAGATGGAAGCTTTTCTCATTGATATAAATACATCAACCTAATTATAAAAGCCTTAGATAAATGGGCAGAACAAATTAATTTAATTCTGCCCTGCCTTACAGTTGCAAGAACATTTCTGTTCAAATATCTTTGCATTTCAGGTCATATATCTCGTAGACTTTTAAAATAAATTCTGCTTATTACTAATTACATTCCCTCTCTCCATGCTATCAAATTCATTTTCGACTATGACACTGTTACAAATATTCCATTTTGTTGCTAGCATTGAACATCCTTTAGAAGCCATTGTCAGCTTGTTTTTACAGTAACATGTGGCTCATAACAAGATGTCTTATAGTCATTTTTGCCATGTTTAAATATCGAGTTGCTTTTAATTTGCCCTGTGTAAGGAACCACTGAATGTAAAGGAGAAGGTTAATGCAATAGGAAAAATAAATCAATTTAATGTTTCAACTAATAGCCTTAATAGTTGGCTAAATCTCATCAAAGTTTTCTGTTTGAGGCTAGGTTGATAGTGGGCCTAACATCAGGAAACAATTACTGGCTTGAAAGCAGCTCTTGTTTTTATGTCTTGTTTTAAGACACATCAAATGAAAATTAGAAGTAAGGGAGATGATGTTATAGTTCACAGTAAACTCCTAAGCATTTCAGTCAAGTTCAGTATGCTTCAATGGCTTGAGAGGTCAATAAAATGTAAGAGCTAGTACCTGCCTTTATTGCACTGTTTTTTATTAATTACAGTTTATTGGAATGCATATGATTGTTTAGAGCAAGAATGCTGATGAATCTCTATGTGAGTGAATTTCTTTGTACTTGTTGGAGTGTTTTTCCTACAACCATAGCTGCCAGCTCATGTGTTCTTAAATAGAGACTCAAAGCAAGAACCTTGTCTAAAACGAGGTATAAAGATATCTCATTTTTGACTTCATCAAGAAGTTTGCCAGTGCTTCCTCCTGATGAGCATGGTCACCACACCATGGATGCAGAGAATATTAATTATTTCAGAAATTAACAGATGAGTGTATAAGAGGTATTGATTTTAACCAGGGACTTGTGTCTCTTCAGACAGTCAGGTGACAGTCCAAGTTGCTAGTGCTAGGGGTTCTCTTTAATGGTTTTTCAACTTGGTGTTAATTTTCTGCTAAAATGGGTTTTGGGATCTGAATAATGCATAAACAGGAGCAGAAACAGAGCTATTTCAGGATCCCCAAAACTGGCATGCTTTCCTTCCAATGATAAACATCTAGCTGTGTCTGTGAAGTTAGGCACATCAAAATGTCCTTGTGCTGTCTTAAATTATTCCTAAATTCAAACTAAAATAATACAAGAATTTTATTCAAAAGTTCAAAGCCTGGCCTCAGTTTGTTGATTACTTGTGTGCTGTATCACTTGCCATACTCTGTGTAGACAGCAAATATGTCTACTTGATGCAGATTTCAAAAAAGCATGACTAGAACTTTCCTTGATCCCAGTATTTGGATGGATAGTTTATACAGTGCTGTCCCTAGAACATATGCTTTTACTGGCATTAATGAGGACTGTGATGTTCTTGCAATAAATTTAACTGATGTGATTTGCCTGTACCATGGGCCCTGATGGGGTACAGTCATGACTGCTGAGAGAGCTGGTGGACACCTTGGTGAGGCCAGTCACAATGAGTGTCTGAGGACTGGGAGAAAGCAAAAGTCACCTCAGTCTTCAAAAAGGGGCAAAAAAAGGATAACTCATGGAACTACCATCCAGTCAGCCTCAACTCAATCCCTGGAAAAGTGATGGAGTGCCTCATTCTGGAGGCCATCTCTATCCGCATGGGTGACAAGAAGGTGATCAGAAGTCAGGACAGTACCACTAATGGTAAATCATCCTTGACCAACCTGATCATTCTCTAAAATGAAACAACTACCTGGATGGATGAGGGAAGAGCAGTGGATATTGTTTACCTCAACTTCAGCAAGGTTTTCAACACTGTCTCTCTCAACATCCTTTCATAGGCAAACTCATTGTCTCCCATAGGCAAGCTCAGGAAGTGTAGACTGGGTGAGTTGATAGTGAGGTGGATTGAGAACTGGCTGAATGGCAGATCCCAGAGGATTGTAATAAGTGGCACAGAGTCTAGTTGGAGGCCTGTCACTGGTGGTGTCCCCCAAGGTTCAATACCGGGCCCAGAATTGTTTAACTTGTTCATCAGTTACTTGGATGAAAAGGCAGATGCCTCCTCAGCAAGTTCGAGGAGTGGCTGATGCTCTGGAGTGCTGTGCAGCCCTTCAGAGGGACCTTGACAGGCTGGAGGGATTGGCAGAGCAGAACCTTTTGAAATTCAGCAACAAATGCAGGGTCCTGTACGTGGGGAAGAATAACCCTCCACATCAGTACAGGCCAGGAACTGACTTGCCAGGAGGTAGCTCTGAGGAGAAGGACCTGGGGGTCCTGGTGGACAGCAAGCTGTCCGTGAGCCAGCAGTACCCTTGTGGCCTTGCAGGCCAATGGAATCCTGAGGTGCATTAGGAAGAGAATTGCCAACAGGTCAAGGGAGGTGATCCTGCCCCTCTACTCAGCCCTGGTGAGGCCACATCTGGAGTGCTGTGTCCAGTTTTGGGCTCATCAGTAAAAGAGAGACCTGAAGGTGCTGGAGTGGGTCCAGCAGAGGGGAAAAAAGATGATTAAGGGACAGGAGCATGTCTTACAAAGAAAGGCTGGGGGAACTGAGCCTGTTCAGCCTTGAGAAGAGACAGCTGAGAGGGGACTTCATCCATGCCTGTCAGTATCTGAAGGGAGGGGGTCAAGAGGATGGACCAGGCTCTTCTTAGTGGTTCCAAACAATGGGACAAGAGGCAATGGGGAGAAACTGATGCACAGGAAGTTTCATCTGAACATGAGGAAGAACTTCTTTACTGGACAGGTGACCGAGCATGGGAACAGATTGTCCAGAGAGGTTGTGGAGTCTCCCTCACTGGAGATATTAAAGAATCATCTGAACACAAGCCTGTGCCATGTGCTCTGGGATGATCCTGCTTGAGCAGGCAGGATGAACCAGATGATCCATTCTGTGATTCTGTGATTTGGGCAAAGCATTTGACACTGTCCTGAACATCCTTGTCTCTAAATTGGAGAAGGATGTATTTGATGGAAGGTGGATAAGGAATTCAAAGGGTTGCACTCAAGAGATCAATGATCAAGTGGAGACCAGTGACGAGTGTTTCCTCAGGGGTTAGTATTGGAACCAGTGCTGTTTAACATATTGGCAGCATGGACAGTGGGATCAAGTGCACCCTCAGCAAGTTTGCCAATGACACCAAGCTGTGCAGTGCAGTTGACATGATTGAGGGAAGGGGTGCATCCAGAGGGAACTTGACAGGCTGAGAGATGGGTCTCTGGGAATCTCATGAAGTTCAACAAGGCCAAGTGCAAGGTGCCACACCTGGGTCTGGTCAATTCCAAATACAAGTACAGGCTGGGTGGAGAATGGACTGAGAGCAGCCTTGCAGAGAAGGGTTTCAGGGTGTTGGGTAAGAAGCTTGGCATGACCCAGCAATGTGAGCTTGCAACCCAGAAAACCAACTGTATCCTGGGCTGCATTCAAAGCAGCAAGGTGAGGGAGGGGAATCTGCTCTGCTCTGGTGAGACCCCACCTGGAGTGCTGCATCCGACTCTGGGGTCCCAACATAAGAACATGTTGGAGCAAGTCCAGAGGAGAGCTATAAAGATGTTCAGAAGGCTGGAACACCTCTGGAGTGAGGATGAGAGAGTTAGGGATGTTCAGCATGCTTAGAAGAGAAAGCTCTGGACCTTACTGCAACTTTTCAGTTACTTGAAGGGTCCCCACAAGAATGATGGAAAGGGACTTTTTACCAGGGCCTTTAGGAATAGGACAAGGGGGAAGGAATATCTTTAAGCAGAAAGAGAGTAGATTTAGATTGACTATTAGGAAGAAATGTTTTACTGTGAGGGTGGTAAGATGCTGGAACAAGTTGCCCAGAGAAGTTATGGGTGTCCCATCCCTGCAAGTGTTCAATGTCAGGTTAGATGGGACCCTAATAAACCTAGTCTAGTGGAAAGTGTCCCTGGTCATGGCAGGGCAGCTAGGAATAGAGAATTTTTAAGGTCCCTCCTAACCCAAACTATTCTATGATTCTATGTTTTAACTTGACATATATAAAGTATGGAACTTCCGGACAAGGACATGTCACTTTTTTTAATTTGAAATGTTCCATAACTGATGTGATGAGCCACTGACTTTTTCTGAGATTTTGAAAAACATTTTATTCTTACTATGATAATCAAATTTGTAATCAGAGTAGCCTTAAAATCTAAGTCCAGACTATTCAGCCATTAATTAAGACCTTGAAAAAAGCTGGAGGGATACAAATGAGAAGAAGGAAAAAGTAGTATACCTGTCAATCTTGAAAGTGCAGACAGAAATATCATACTAAGTAGAAGAATCAAAATGAAAATGACACAGGACAAAGATAGAAGCTGACTTGGAACTGGTGACAAGTATAATGGAGTCCAACTGATGTTGATAAATTCTTCCAAAACCGGTAAAGCTTTATTTCAGCTCCCATAGGAAAAGGATAGCATCAAGATACCACTTTAAGAAATATCCTTTGAAAGTTTCTCTGGCATGAGTTAAGCAGCAGATCACATTGGATGATGAACCTACCTGACCTTAAAATCTCCAATATGTCAAAAAAATGTAGTTAAAAAAAAAAAGATGAAATATGTGTAAAACAGTATTACTACACAGTTTTACACATTTTTCTTCAATTTAATTTTTAATGGTCTCTATTTCACCTCTATAACTGTCTCCCTAGGAGCATGATTCCAACATTTAGATAATTAAAGTTCTCACCATTTGACCTTAGAAGTGCCTCAAATATGTAGTGGTCTGTAACTTGGTACATCTGCACAGCACCGTGCATTACTGCCCTGAAAGCAGTCAGACACACGTGGAAGTTGCATTGCATCTGAACTAAACATACTGCAGGTGTTTTATAGTTGGCTTCATCAGCCCTGTCTCAAGGATTTCTGCACCATCTGTACTACAGGTACTCATGAAATAAGATTTACCCGTTACAGTTTTGGTACTGTAGATGTGTGTGACTAAATCAGAAAAAGTTTAGAAGTAGAAGAGAATTTAAATATTTCCACTTTGTTTTTTTTTTTCTTTAGTTATTGCTTTTCTTGTGGTTGTTCATTACCATTATTCATGATTTACAACATCAAGGCCCATTTGTAAACTCTCAGCTTTAATTCTTACACCCAGATTTCAAGAAAAAGATTTGAGGGATGGAAACATTAAAAAATATATAAAAATGAAAACTGCTTTTCCATTCAGGACAGCTCAACATTTGAGACCTATTTAAAATATTTTTATATAGTCACATACTTTCTGAGTTTGGATAAACAGAGAAATCTGGTGCATATTAACAATAACTTTGAAAGCTTAGTAATTATCACCAGAAATCATCATTAAGCTTCCAGATAAACAATGAAACATCACTTGGTTTCACAACACAATAGGAATAATTTCTACTAATTATTCCTGTGATGAATTTTGCTCATTATCTTTTACTAGAAGAAAAGGAAACAGAAAAATCAATATTTCAGCTCCCCTTTTTTTTTTTTTTTTTTTAATCTGGGAACACTAGTTATGTATTTTGCACAGTTATAAAGGAAACCAGAGGGCAGTCAAGGAGACTAAGAAATATTAAACTTGGAACAAATAGTGATTAACAATAAATGCAGCTGTCATCAGCATGCAAACAACTGCTGATTCAGAGGAAATTTCTGTCCATTACAGTTTTTCTTTAGAGACTCAGTTTTTCCTTTTCCTTAAAACAATCATCTTGACGTCTCTTTTGGATGGATTATCTAGATTAATTTCTGTGTACATTCATCATCCCTTCTTTCTTCCTTTGCACATATAATGTCTAACTGTAACCCTTGTTTCTTCCCACATTTGCTATTTAGCTTTGCATTTAGTTTTGCCTTTTTTGGTATCATCATTCAATCCCACCCTTGCTGATGTGAGATCTTTCCTTAGCTGTCTGAACATAGCTAGAAAAGCCAATGAGCAGTTTACACACAGACCGCTTAAGCTGGGGAATCACTTTTGTTGCGAACGCTGGTCAACCAGGTTTTCAACTTATACTGAAATTTGATTAACTGTGGTGCAAGAGAGGATGTCAGGGTTGTGGTCAGCTGCTTTATGGTCTTTAGGGCGTCCATAAGGCTCAATTAAAACATCTACTCCATCTAGAATGCGTTGCAATTCATGAAAAAAAAAGAATCAATGCCGTTGAAGACTAGAACTGATCAGATATTTTCTGCTGGAATGTTTTGCCCTCCAAAGATCCCGATCTATCAGGAAGAAATGTTCCTATGGAGTGTGGCACCTGGGGGAAGCCCAGCTTGGTCACCATTGGGCACCTCTCCCAGCCTCAACCACCCTGATGCTGTCTAGAACCCCACTTTTGAGCACATGAGGCTCTGAAATTTTGACCCTGGGGTGAAATTAGGGAAAGTCAAATAATAAGATTGCTTTTAGATTATTTTGCTTGTCAAAAGAAAGTTGACTTAAAGTTATGTATAGCACTCTGTAGTTTTTGCAGAAAACGTGCACACCAGAGAATGGTTTCATCTGTTCTTTTTTAGGGTACTTTTCTTCAGCAGAAAGGGATCATCCTTTGGGAATGACTGCTTCCTTCCATTTTTTAGAAAGCCTAAATTAGAGTTCAATATAAAACTTTTAGACATGACAGCTGGGACAGGAGAATTCTTCTCAAAATGACATTTAAAGTCACATATATGTTTATACTTACTATTACAGTTGGGTATTTGTATAGGTATATAAGCACATACAAAGATATACAAAGAGAGAGGAATTCAAATTATGCAAGAGATTTTGGTAATTGATTTTCCTTTTTTTTAAGGATATAGTTTTGAAGTCTCAATTTCTTGCAAGTGACAGTTACAGTTTTCATAGAATTCTGTGTAAAACAAATATTTTGCTTTGGAATCTGAAGTCTGCTAACCACAGATGGGAATGAGGTAGCATTCTAAGAGAGTTTCAGGGAAAATAGAGCATGAAATTCAGAGTATTCCTGCTGTTTGATAGAAAAACAAAACTGTTTTTTTCAACGTTGAAAAACAGTATTTTCAAGAGGCATGCCTTGCTGATTATATTCAGATGCTTTTCATTGAAAGACTGCACATACATAGAATAAAAACATCTAAATGCAATGCATAATTTTCAGTCTCACAGTGTGGCTATGATATTAACAAGACAAGATGTACACTAATTTACCATTGCTAGTTGAGCTGTTTCAATGTGACAATGAATAATTGACCATTGGGTTTGGAAAGAGATGTAAAGTGGCAGTGCAATGTCTCCAGTGAGGTTATTATAAAACACTTGCTTTCTTAGCTTCCAGTAGAGACAACTCTGGACCATAATCCATCAATGAAATTGTTACCTAAATTAAATCCTGACTCACTTTAGAAATAAAATTTGGTTTATGATATTTAGAAGGCCCTTTTAGTGTGCTACCTAAATACCTCACAAACCTCACAGTAGCCTCACCGGAATATAAGTTGCAAACAGAAAGCTCCTGAGTGAGTTCCCACACTCATCAAAGAGTTCTGTGACAGAGTGGTGCTGAGCACTCAAGTCTACCTTCACACTAATGGTCTAACTACTAGCTCCTTTGTCTCTACTCCCAGTGGAACAAACATAGATGCATGCAACTTTATAAATTTATAAAGAAATTTGATATAGAAAAAGTGTAGGAGAGATAAAAGAATTGGTAAATTCAAAAGCTGAGGTTGTATCTAGGCTAAATATCTTTATGACAGGAAAGACAATGACTAGCTGTAAGCAGCTAAAGGACATTCTGCATTTTCAGATATGTATGCTGCTCCAGTTCCCATTCCCAAGGTTGTTTACTATTATGGCACCATGGCTTGTGACATCAAGTCATCTCATATAATGCTACTGACATTTCAGTGCATGTCAAATACATTTTAGGACTTGATGAAAGCATGAGATTTTTAAAAAAACTTATGTCTCAATGTATTCCATTGCATTTCAAACATCGAGCAGGAGCAGCTTTGGAAATGTGTCTTTGCTACCTTTTAAGAAACAGAAGGCTGAATTCCATGGTTACACCCTGGCACCTGCAGAGTTTTCTCTGCAATTCTAAGCAAAACATTTTAAAACATTTATTGATAACTGGACCATTGTAAGCATTTGGTCCTATTACTGGAGCATACAGTATATTTAATTGTGTGACACTGGATGCAGATCTCTGCCTATTTGTATGATTATAGCATGGTGAAAATATATGGCTAGATAGAAAAAAAGCATGTATATGTCTGGTACTATTGGTTTTGCACTTTTGTGCTTA
Organism: Vidua chalybeata; assembly: GCF_026979565.1. Taxonomy (NCBI): domain Eukaryota; kingdom Metazoa; phylum Chordata; class Aves; order Passeriformes; family Viduidae; genus Vidua; species Vidua chalybeata. Next base: position 22,061,023 of record NC_071530.1, read on the forward strand.
TTTACCTGGTTGTGCAATATATAATGATAAATCATGTACACATGACCCATAAATCCTTCTCCAGTTGTTTAAGTTACGAAGATCAGGTTAATTAAATTAAATTTTATTCTAAGTTACTATCACAGAATCTCTGAAGTAAAAATCTGTGTAAAAAATATGATTTTGATTTATCTGAAAACTGATATCTAAAGAGAATTGAGAACAAAAATGTTGTCTTTTGTTGTAACAACAACAGAAAATCTATGTTTTCAATTGTCTGAATCACATCCACTAGCAGTACTCAGAAAAATGTACAGAATGCAGAGTAGCATTAGATCCCAAAGAGCATGTGTTACATATTTTATTTCAGAACATCAGTTATACTTTTGAAGTAGGATATTGAAGTTACCAGCTTATCAGAAAATGATGCATAATTTAATCTTTTTGGAGAATTTTGTCTCAGGCTTCCTAGTTAGCTGTTCAATGACTAAATTTTTAGATAGGTGCCCTGAGTTTGGTGCCTGGTTTCAGTACAGTGCTTTAGAGACATAACTGCCAAATAATGAGATTTGCAAACTGTACTGAGCTACTTAAGCTAGCCAGCAGGAACTGCTAGGAACAAAGGTGGGCTTAAGCTGTCCTCCAGTACTTACAACTTTAGTGCCAGTGGGACTCACAAAACTGAAACTCTACTGCATAGGGAGTTATTATTCATTTCTCATGAAATGTATCTGGAGAAGCCAATGGTGATCCTCCCCTAACCTTTTATCCAATAAGTCATGATTAAAGTACTCACCCAGGTTGCAGGAAATGCAGATTCAACTGTCTCCTCTACTTAATAGGATTCAACCCACTCCCCCACGTCCCAGAAGAACATCATAATGGCCACACTATAGGCTATTCTATGTAAAGGCTTTCTCAATCCCATGAAAGCTGTTTCGTGCTGTCTGAAATAATTGAAACTAGTGCTTTTGTAGTTGTAGTGTTCTAAGAATAACAATGGAAGAAAACCTTGGTGGGAAAGGTAATATCTCCTATAAGACTATCCAATGTAGCTGCAAGAAAAGGACAAGCTCAGGGTCATCTAAGACATTCCCCAGATCTACAGTAGAAATTTAATTTCAAAGTAATACATTTAATGAAAAAGATGTAAGGCTAAAGAGAGAATTATTATGGCACTTGGAAATGCAGACTTTGTCCCTACTCAGATAAGTACTTAGTACCCATCACTTATTCAGAGAATGAGGACTTGGCATTTAGATAGCTGATTTAGATGGCTCCAGCTTCATTGTTGTTATATCCGTTCACTGTGTAAAAATTGATAAAAAAGGACATGCAGCTGGAAGCTGTAAACTATTACATTTTTTTCTAGCACAATTATTAAATACTCTTCATCCCTGTCAGCACATATAGCTTTATGTCCTGGTAGCTTGGGAAAGATGTCCTCATCAAAGGCAATATGTCAGGTTTGTCAAATGCGTATCAGTGAGTTACTTCAGATTGTCTCACCTTTATTTTATGGGGAACACTCTCTCTTGCATGAAATTTATCACACCAAGTGGCTTATTCCAGCAGAAAACACCTGTTTTTCACCAGAGATGCTTGAACACTGTTTTCCATTCTGGGCTGGGTGCTCTAGGATCTGCTTTTCCAGGTACTCACCTCCATGGACCTGCAGGGCTCTGCTTGGGAAGCATTCAGACTGGGCACACATGAAGCCCACCAGTGTGTCTGCAAGGACTGTGGGTGATGCTCACAGCCCTGTCTCCCAGCTCGGCTGTTCTGATGTCAGTTCAAAATGGCAGGTGTTACCTTAATCCTTCCTTTTTTCTCCATTATTATTTTTTACTGGAAAATTAAAAAAGCTCTCCTGTGAAGTCAGAGGCCATGTATGGTTTCCATGAGGGAGTAAGTCTGGAGGTATTAGCTGAAGTTTGGAGACTACATTTTTACTGTTTTTCAGAATTGTATGGAGAATGCCAGTTAAACAATGTCCAGCAGCCAGGATAACATCCCAAGGTGTGCAAGTACAGCTGAACTGTTGTCCAGACTGCCAATCCCTCATACGCTGGTAACAACCTTGTCATTATTGCTAAAGAAATTAACATTTTACTCTCCTTTATCTCGAAAAAAATTGAGTACTGACAGCTGTAGCCCTTAAATTTTTGGGCAACTCATAAAATCAGAGCAAATTCAATAATTTTTTGAAATAGATTTTCTCTAGGATTCTTTTATACTTTAGCCTCACTTTTAACAGGTGAAATTTAGTTTTATTTGAATTATACAATTCCTTCCTGACCTGTCCTATTTTGCCTGTCATTGACAGAAACAGTTATACAAAAAAAAAAACATGATGGGGTGAGTAGAATAAAATACAGATTAGGAAAAAGACTAAAAATACTAATTCACATTCTTGGTTAATTAGTACAAAAGTTTAGTTAAAAAATAACATATAGGGAATTTTTGGCTGGAAATTCTATGCTGTAGACCTTTAATAATACACAGAAAGCATAAAATACAAGTACATCAAGGCTTAAATCTAGTTTAAAAAATAGTTAGCCCTGTAGGTCTCAATTTTCTTGTTGCAATAATGTCTATTGCACAAATATTTTTCATTCATGGTAAGCATTAAAATCAGAATTAAAACTCCATGGATTACTCAAAAATCCAGGTAATGTATGTTTATACAAAGTCCAAGGAAGCAAAGAATGCATTTCAGCTTGGCATTGTGGTGTCATTAACGAGGTGAAGATTTTGCACAGAGCCCTCTCGCTGCTGCTACCCAGCAGCTGTAAAGGAAGAACCTGTTGGTTGTCACTTCATGGTTTCTAGAGTTGGAAACACACTACTGGAAGTCTTGTCCCATTCACTCCTCAAAATAATGATGCTTCATAAAAGGGTGTGATTTCCTGCTTACAGGGATGGCAGATGCAGAAATATTGCCACAGCTTGTGGAAGTAGATAGAGCTGAAACATGCACCAAAAATGGAGTTTTTCTGAGACAGCATCATCCAGCGCAGACAGGCAGCTGCCATCCACACAGCAAAGAACCTTCTATGAGCTATAACCAAAACTTTTACAGGGAAATGAAGAAACTTTGCACTTGAAAATAGACTTTTGTTTGCATTTTTTAAAATTCTTATTTTGAAAAAAATTTCAAAGGACTGTTGGAACTAATGGTCTTTAGAGTTCCCCAGAAGGATTTCTTTCATTTATTTCCTTTCTATATTCCTTCTATTGCATTCCTCTTGTGGATTTATATTTTAAAAAACCTAAAACACTGGATCCCCTGGATCTGTGTTTGCACCATTTCTGATTTTGTCCTAATGTCTTTAGGCACGTAAATCAACTAATTACCTAAATCCAAGCAATTGCCAGACCTGTAGCAAATACAGAATTAAGAATCCTGATTAGCTGGTGAGGATGTTGGCTTTCCTTCTTTCTGGATATTCTTTAAGAGTGGATTATGTTTTAAAAAGAAACAAAGTCATGAGGAGGCTAAGCTTTAGAAAAACACATTTTCTGATCAATTACTCTTTTCCCAGGAGTGATATATGATAGATGTAATTTTTCTTGAACAGCAGAATCTAAATACCCTTAGCCTTGTTCTATGGCTTCCTCTCTATTTCCATTCAGAAAAGTGCTCTCTCTGAGTATAATTGGGACCCCTGATGTCACATTATACGCCAGAGAATTACAGCAAGAGCTAAACTTGTGATTTGTACTGTTCTGCATACAGACCGCATTATGCAGTGCTATTGTCAGACTAGGACAGCAAAACTTGGGGGTTTTGCCAATTATTTTCTTTCCCAATTAAGACTCTTGAGTGATCAGAGCTCTGCTGAATTAAATAAAAGGTTCCTGGTGGTAACAGTAACACAATCCGTGGAAAACAGTCCATTCTGCCTTTTTCATATCTGCAAAACCTCACAGCTCCATACATCACAGGATTTTGAATACTTACTTCAGGATGCCACTAAAATATTCTTCTTGATTCAGCCATGCCATCAGCAGTCTATGCTTCATGAGAAAAGTACATCCAATATTTCATGTATTTTGACTGAGAACACCTGGGGAGAGCAGGAAAGTTCTTTTATCTATGTTTTCACCAATGTTAACTGAAGTACAGAAAAGGTTAAAGATTCCCTATACAGCAAAAGCAGATATACAGATGCTCCAAACCCAGCCCTGAGCCAGGCACAGTCCCAAATCTGTACAGCTGCATTCCTGTGGCTGGGAGCCATCAGCAGGGCCCAGCTGAGAAGAGGATGTGTCTGGTAAAAGCTTGGTTTCCTGATGGCCAGACTGCAGCTGTGCCTTGGCCCTCAGGGATGAAATATGGACAGAAAAAGACCTGCACTGGCTGCCTTGGGTCAGCAGCATGCCAAGCATGCCAGTTTGGGATTTCCCAACCACCCATGCAGTCTATGGAGGAACTGGACCAACTCTAGCAAACCTTGTGCTTTGGAAGGTAGCAGTATACCCATCTGTGTTCATTGAAAGTCCGGGGAAAATTATTTTAGAAAGTACTCAGCAACTTTACAAGCCCTGAGAGCTGTTGCAGCATGCATTTCTGAAATATTCTGTAGATGCCCTGATTCATTACATAAAGCTATAAAAAGCCAGTAACACCAGACATGTGTCAAAGCTTTTAGGCATTATACAGTTCAAATAGAAATGTTTAGTGCAGCTCATTAGTAGAGTTACCCGATATGAAAAAGGCAGTCCTGGGGTTTGTTCCTCAGTTTGCTTGCTTATGATAGCTTGCAAAATTGTTGCTTAAGTAAGCAATTAACTCCTTGTGTTTCCCAAGATGTATTTCTAAAATTGAGGGTGTACCTGTAGGACAGTTAGTCTCCTCCTGCAGAGAGTTGAAACTCAAGTTTTCAAGTTACACTGGGCTTCAATGTTCTGCTTCTTCTTGTTTTTCCTTCCAAGATTTACATTATGTGGGGATATAACAGCTTTTCAGTGCAGTGGATGACAGGACCATTGTGTTGTGATGGGGTGTGTATGTGCGTGTAACCATAGCTACTACCATTTTTCAGGCCACTTTTTTCTTTTACATCACTGCAGTCATACTTTTGGGTTTACATTATTTGGCTTCATTTTGTTCATTTCTGAACAGGAGCCTTTGCAATGGAAGTCTTCTGTGATACAGAGTTTTCCACTATCTGCTGTCTTCCTGACTTTGTGAAAAGGGGTGAGAGTTGAATTATTTACAATTTGACTGAACCTTTTAGAAGTTGATCACTTCTAGGCAAGTCTCCAAGCTCACATCTACTACTGACACTAAGAGCTGCTGTTCATGACACCCTTCAGGAAAAGCATCCTTCCTTGAGATAAAGCCCAGCAAAGCCACATTCACCCCTTTTATCACAGTGTGCAAGGGGAGCAGGTCCTGAGCCTAAGTCTGCCAGCATCAGTTAAATCTTTTCATCTACTTCAGTGTTATTGTTCAAGCCCTACAGTAAGGGCTTGGTATGAGCTGTGGTAATGCAGAAGAGTACAGGGATACAGAGCAATGCTGTGAGGTCTGTCAGTACATTCAGAGGGAATGTCACTTGGGAGACCCTAGCTAAGAGTTAGAATTGGTCTCTTAAAACCTGTTTTTCTACCTTAGATATAAAAGACACTGTCACTTATCTTCACCAAAAAAAAAAAACAAAAAAAAAAAAAAAAAAAAAAAAAAAAAAAAAACAAAACAAAAAAAAAGTCAGTCAAGCAGCTCAGTCAAGCAGCAAAGCTATCTAACCTCTGACAGAAAAATACTGAAAGCACTAAAGAAAATTCTGCTGGTTTAATGACACTGTTTCCTTCAGATCATTTAAATCAGAATGAGACTTCATGTAAACATCAGAGCAAAGCAGTATAATCCTACAAAAAATCAGCAGAATTCTTCCAACTGTGAATCTGGCCCCAAAGGCACACTTTGAAACTGATAACTAATTTTTTTCAGGCTGGCTATTAAGAACAATCCATGACAATGGCTAATGGAAGTAGCCAGTTCCAAAGTGTAGGGCTAATCTATTTCCTTCAAAAGAAATTGAGTTAATCAGTTATTACCATTAGCTGCTCTGCTTGGACACAACTTCTCCTGGAATGTGCTGTGTAGATTCATAAAGCCTACCCTGTAAAGTAAGTGCTAAATAGATTGTAGAATAAATTTTCATTCTGCTTTTATAGAGGACTGCTTTTTACTTTATTTATACATATGTATGTTTTATTGATCCCACCTTTTGACAGGACAGATGCCAGTTACTGATAGCTAAAAAAACACCACTAAAATATTAGACCAGTATGAGGTGATAATATAGCTTATATTGCCTGGCTGTCATACCGGCTTCCAGGCCGGGGAGTTGGAAGGATTTGTTGAAGAATAATAATTCTAAATTTGCCATACTCATGAGTGCAATTAACTGAGAACAGACTTAAGGGAATAAGGAGTCTGCTGCTTCTGGCTAAGGAGTGATTAGTAACTGGCATAAAGCTTCACTGTTCGGGTAAATACAAGAGTGAGACATTAAAATGTTAGAAGCTCTCCTTATCACTGCTTATGACTACTGACAACAGGCATGTTTGTGATATGACATGAAGCCAGAATTAACTTTACATTTAGAATTTTCTATTCTGCTCACACTTTATGAAGACAGTATTGCTGTCTGAGTGATTGGTTATCAGTGCAGCTTTTTGCTTTGATGCACTCTTCTCAAATCACATTTACTTTTCACACAGTCTGTTTTCTCACAGTTCATGCTATCCTTGTTAGTATTTTAATCAATGCTCAGAAGTGTAGAGGAAACTGCTGGTTAGTTAAAGCTAACATCCAAACATCCTGACCCTGGAGCCATGGTGAATTTGCTTCTGCTGTCCCTTGAGACCTGCTCTGACATTTGATTCCCCAGCTGTACCTCAGGCAGCAGCCCAGTTGCCTGGCCCTGATGGGCAGTGTCCCAATGTGGTTGGTATCCCACGTGCACACACACTCCCAGACCCCACCACATCACAGCCTCAGAGGCTGTTGAAGGCAGTCTGTGAAGCAGCTGTGGGGATGCAGGTGAAGGAGCTGACTGTGCCCTTACCTCATCTATAGACTGCTCTTTAGCAGTGGTGTGCACAGAGCCAAGCAATCTTCTAACTGTAGGTCTGTGTCTCTCTTCTGCCACAGCCAGAACAATCCTTCATTTTATGCATAATATCAGGCCCAGAATGGTGTGCCACTCAAGATGCTATTTTATCTGATTTTTTTATTCATGCTATTGGGGAACCTTGTTCTAATCCCACTTTCCATAGGAATTCATCCCTAATTGTGTTTCTTTCAGCCATAATCCCCCCCTCTTTTATGTCTTAGTGAGTATCCCATAATTGGCTCTTCTTGCATTCCTTTCCCCCCCCCCCCCCAAATATCTTTCTCTCCCTCCTTCTCAGAACAAATTTTTGACTTTTCAGGCACTCGAGAATTCCCCCCTTCCCAGGGTATTTCTCAGTATTTTTACCACCGTCGAATTTTCTTTCAACTTTCTCTTCCATTTCAGAAAATGCATCTGATATTTTTTCTCCCAAAGTTTTCCCATCCAAGGCTGACTAGACTTTATGATCCAAGGGAAGAATAGTAAATGTTATGATATCAGAGGTGGATTGTAATATAAGTTTTGAGACAGATATATCTTGCAAGCCCACTCTGAGCTGATAGGAAAGTAAACACATATGTGAATAAGTGCCAAATTGCTCAGTTTCTTTAAGTGCAAGTGCAAAATGTTTCTGCCCAGATATATGGAAGAACTGTTGGGAGAAACCATGCCAAAATTAGTTCATGGCATGATAAATTACCATTTATGAAGATGCAGGAACACTAAGGCAGAAAAGGCAGGCCTGCTGAGCCTGTGATCACCATTGCAAGGTACAGCTGCCTTTGAATGTGGCTCTGTGCTCGCTGGTTCAGTGCAGAAAGAGTTACAGGAAACAGAAACAGATCACAGGTAACCTTTGCAGCCCTGCTGGCCCTGAGATTGTGCCAAATGCTTCCTTGCCAGGGACTGAACAACTCAGTGTCTGACTCTGTCCATTTCTGCTACCACACACACGTTTTCTAACTAGAAAGTAGCCAGGTAGAGCTTGTAGTGCTGAATGGGCAATTCATTTAGAGCATGACTAATCTATAGGTCTGTGCAAAAGCTTTGGAGAGCATAACTCCTTCAGAGCCCTGGTGGATTTGGATGCTTGCCAGCTGTATAAATAAATATGTCTTTATGATTGATTTAAGAGTGTATCTGCTTCTCAGTCTTTTCCCCTGCCACCCTTCCCAGACACAACAAGCAATTTCCTAAGCTGTCGGGCTGTGTTGGCTCTGTCCCGACTACCAGCTACTGCAAAGGGAGACAAATATTTACCCAGGTCAAACTGCCCCTCTACCTCAGAGACACACAGAAACCTTTCAGGAGGTAGAAGTTTCCTTTGGTAAACTATGAGGAGGGGTCAGGTTGCTTTAATGACAGTGGCAAGTCACAAGTCTTAGTCTGCCATTCCCACCAGAGCATGGCCAAGGTGAGAGTAGGACAGCAGGGACAAGGTGGCCAAGACAAGAAATTGCAGAGCCAGGGCATTGTGACAGGTTTTCCTCTCATGAGAGGTGGTGGAAGCTCCAGGGGAAAAGGGCTCTGCAGAAAACCTCGGGAGCATTTGGTTTATAGTGTGAGAGCCACCACCTGTACAAACCATTCCTGAAATGTTTGTCAGTAGACTACTCAAGCTCAAGATGTTTCTCAGTGGCAAACATCTTTTTGTTTCATAATTCATTAACTATTTAACTATTCTTGGTGCACTGCAGTTTGCTTAAAAAGGCATCAGTTTCAGAACACTACATGTATTAAATATCATCTTGTGTCGTTAAATTGCCCCTATTCATACAAGTTGGAGAGCTAAAGAAAAGATTGAAATGCTACAGTTCTTTCCCTAGAAATCAACAGCCTGTATTATTTCCAATCAATTAATTCCATTGCTCTCTTATTAACAGAATCCAATTTGTTTTCTAATATTTCCTGTTTTTTTAAAGGGAAAAGTCCAGGGAACATTAAAATTATTGAAATTCCACTGAAATTAATAGAGCCATACCACATGTGACCCATAAAAGAACTGTCTGCTCCTTTCAGTTCCACAGAATGTCATCAAACATTAAACCTCTTGGGAATACCTGAATGATGACAAAATTTGAACTTTTGCATCTTCCTATATAAAAAAAGATAGTCACATGTAAGTCCAACCTAAATCAGTGGAATACAGGTGTCAAAGCATTATTTGCAACTAGGCTGAAGAGTCAGTTCCTGAAATTGTTCCTGGGCTGTTTTCCTCCTTTCTTATGACATTATTTTCTCAGAGTAGAGATTAAATAGAAAAACACACAAAAATTTAAGTATTTGTACAAACTAGGAATTCATTCTCATAACTGAAATTCCTCTTAATTGCTACTGGCTTTATGGGAGATGTAATAGGAAAGGATGTCTATATTAGTAGCTCTTGGGTCAGTGAATGTAGATGTAGTATATATTATTGCATTTGGATATACCCTGAGAGTATATATGTTTGTAAAGAAAGATATTAATATTTCAGTATCTCTCACAACTTGACCCTTTAGATCTATACCTGGGTAACTGAGAGCTTGTGTAATACCAAATAATAAAGATGAATCTCGCTATAGATATTAAAAGGAAAAAAATCTAAGTCAGCAAATGCCTTTTATATGGATTTTCTCTGTCAGAGAATCCTGCTGCAGCAGTGCAAAATGTGACAGCCTGCTCATCTGTGGCAGCTGCAGCAAAGGTAGTGACATCATGGATCTGTGAACTCAAACAGTCCCATAGGTACTTTTTACAGGGTTTGTTACAATTGGTCTTTATGAAATGCTTGTCTCAGGTATGTGACATGGCTCTGTGTGTGGCAAACACCCTAAAATACCATAGTCAATATGCAGTAAAGGCACCCGGGACCTCAACATTATTTTCTCCACAAAAGCTCCATTATGAAAGGTTCAGTAGAACCCTGTGACTGAAGTGACAGAGTTAATCAACTCTGAGAGGTAATAACTCAGATGGGGTTACATTGGTGAAATTTCAGAAATTGCTACAGAATAAGAATAACAAGAGTTTTCATGCCATATCATCTCTAAGTTCCAAAGTCACTAATTTTCATACTTGCCTATCATGTAGACTTTGCAGTCTCCCATTAGAATCGAAGCTCCTCACAATACCTGGAAAGAGCTGGATGACTGGAGAGGAGATTCTCAGAAGTGAGTTTAACTTACCAACAAAATATGCTTTCTAGAGGGATTTTAATTGTGTACTGGCCTCTTTAGGGTGGCAAGATTGTACCTGAGTGATATTCATGGGGTAAAGCCTCCTTCACCTAAGATCACTGTTCTGTCCTCTAACTTGAGTTAGTTGCCTAAATAATTTCTTTTTAAAAGAAACCTAAAAGAGCAGAAGACTTTTGTCCAATGTAACTTGATTAGTACCTCTCCTTGAAGAAGAGTCATAGGATCAGGTCCTCCCAGTCTGATTTAGAGAATGGCTTTGACCCCAGATGTCTCATTTCCCTTTGATCACTCTCACTCTGCTGCCTTTGCCTCCATTATTCGAGGATAGGCCTTACCTGTTCTACATTGCAAATGCAAAACTCAAAAATGAAGGAAACATTTGCACACTGTCTGAGGCTGGACTTTCTACTGTGTACCTCTTATTGGTTTGTGTCCATGTTTCTCATTTCCATGGATGTTCTGCTGAGGGTGTAAAGTGGGAGCAGGGTGTTTAATTTAGGGCTATTAATTACGATGCGTCAGAGTACTGAATTTTGAAAATAAGGTCCTTCGTGAATCTTTGACTCTTTAACAGGCTCAGGGAACAAAGCTATTAAGTTCAGGCTTATTAGTGAGAAGCATGCAATTAACACTGATTTTGGTCTAACTACACAAATGTCAATAAAATCCCTCCACCTGTAGCTTGATGAGAATCTTCTCTTTCTGCCATCACAAAAATTTGAATTAAGCTCTCCTTGCCTTTAAGACAGACAGCTCTGAAGCAGTCCATTTTGATAGCAGAGTTTGGAAAAGATTAAACTTACCTTCTGCTAAAGATCTGAAACATGATTTAGAAAAAAAGTAAATAAATTCTACCACTGCATGCAAATATCCTACTTGGAAGAAGACAATAGCTATGGTTACAGTAAGCAAATAATGTCTTAAGTTTTTAAATGAGAAAATTTTGCTGCCAAGCACCTATATTCATTTTGTATGTCTCCCTTCATTTGTTTTGACCACCAGCCATTTTCTAAGTATAACACAACACATGCAAAGCAGCACTAAATTACGGTTTTGTTATCAAATCCCAGTTCAGGTGACCAAACACGTACAGTAGTTTTCCAGTTAATCATCTACTGTAAAGGGAACACATAATTGCCTTTATGTCAGTCTGTATATGAGTGTCAGATTATTTTGAAGCAATGCTTTTCAGCTTCTCACATGCAGATTGCCAGGTCTACAGACTATTTCTAAATACTATATGGAGAACATAAGAAATAGACCTATTATCATTAGACTTATATTCTCTATTCAGCAGCCTATTTATTATAATATTCTTGGAAATGTATATAATTTTTTTTTGAAGGCCAGTGTCTAGTCACTTAATCCATGCACACTGTCAAATCTAAAAGACCTTATGTTGATTTGCCCAGAAGCCCTGAGAAACATAAACCAGACATTTTGACTGTGTTTGTACATATACAGAAGGTAGTGTCAGGAAACAGCCATAGGCACTGGATCACAATTATCTCTGCTATTAAATTTTAAAATTATTCCTGGAACACACTTGGGCCCAGGCCAGCTTGCATTTTCCCGTACAGTTCCTGAGCACATTTGGAGAGTTACTAAAAGGAGGAGACCACATTGTTTCTGCCTTGGAAAAGAAGCATTTGTTAACGTGGGTATGTGTGGATTCAAGCTAGCCAGTTTCAGGGACAGAGAGTGTTCCTACCGCACTGAAAGTCATAAACAGAGGTAGTCTTTTTGTAGTTGTCTCACTTTACTCCAATTTGAGTAAAGTATCCTGTTCCCATCCTCTCTTGTTTATGAGTGTTTGTGTGTATGATTGAACACCTTTCTGGTTTTTGCCCTGAGGTGCAACTCACCAAATAGCAGCAAAGATTACAGTTAGGAAAGAGATGTAAATGTCAGAGATGTTTTTAAGTTTCTACCTCCTTCAGCAAAAAAGATCTTGCTAGTATGGGTCAAATTTGATATTTATATGCATATGTTATTTTGGTTCAGATTTTTGTTCTGAGGACACTCTTCCTATTTTTTTGGAATTGAGTAATAAATTTCAATTTATAAGCAGACATTTTTACAGTGCTTGCACTTTTGTCTATCTTCAGTATTCATGCAATTTATGCTCAGGTCTTAAAGATACCTGCATATTACCCCTCACTTCTGAGCTGTTTTTCCTTTATAAAACATCAAGAAAACACCAGCTTGTGTCCCTAATAAACAATACAATCCCCATATGAAAGATGCCACATTTAGCTAGAAAGACAAACCACTTTTTAAAATACTTTTAATACAACATTCAATTTGAAAATAACACACCAAATTTTGATAATCAAGGTTGCAAATCATAATTTGAAAAATTGCAGTGACAAGAAATTGTGGCTCCTGGAAGGCCACACAGGGAGACAAGAGGGAGCAAGAGTGGACATATGAGCAGAGAGAAGAGGGAAAGGAAGGGTAGAGGAAGGGAGTTCTTTGCCCTGCATAACAGGGTAGCTGTTTCTCCTAAGGTTTGTCACAGCATATGTCACAGTTGAGATGGCCACAATACACAGAATGTTGCCATACAATATCAGAAGGCTTTAAGCATTCACCCATACAGAGTAACACCACACCTCATCAGAAGGCCTCAGGCATCTACCCAGACAGAGTAATGCCACTTCAGAAGACTGCAAGCATCAGCCCTTTTTGTTCTTTAGCCCACCCTTTTATACCCCTGATTGTTCATGCACTGCACCTGTGTGCCCTCTGTTCCCTTTGGAGATTGGTCAGTGCAGCTGCACTCCCTGTCTCATTACCCTCATTACCTTCACTACTGCTCACCTGCTTTTCACTGCTGTAGCCCACTGGGGATGAGGCTCCACTGCAGCCCCATTCCCAATTACCATAAACTGTGTGCCTACAAAGGTTGTCCCTCAAGATTGCAGCTTGCACAAAGATATCCTGCCATTTCCCTTCCTCACTTCAGGCTACAGATGTGCATAGTGATCAACTTAACAAGGAAAAAAGACTGTTTCGTTTCATATTTTTGATGGGGGCTTTCTTAAAGATTGACGTCTATTATATTACATATGTTGTTTAGCAGTTAGCCAGGAATTGCTGGGTAGTTGAAATGCAAATATGTTCATGCCCAAACCAAACCATAATAGAGCACAGTTTGTGTGACTAAAGTTGTTACAATCTATACCACAGAATGGAGAGACATTAAATATCATTTGAACAAGATAAAATCAGTGTAACGAGTTAATAAAATTGATTTGGTGTGAAATTCAGTCCATGTAAAGGAGCTAAAATAAATCTCTGTTAGTGGTGTACAAGCAGTACATGGGACTTCTGTAGAGAGCAACCTTCATGCCTTGGCAGAAGTCAAAGTACTTAATAAACGTCAGTATTATTCATTTTTATTTGTGTTACAAAAATTACAAAGAGTGTTGAAATATGTGAAGACATTGTCCTGAGAGGTCCAACCAAGGAAACAGCACCCTGGGCTATCAAGAGCAAACTATCAGTGAACAGTGAATCTGCAGCTTAACAAATGTCAGTATGAACTGAACTATAGAATTCCACATGTAGGAAATGTGTAAAAACAAATAATAAGACCACAAATAGTGCACAATTTGTTTTCTAAAAATGTTTACAGTTAATACTTCATCTGTTCTGTCAAAGAGAGCGTCCCCTGCAGTGTTACAAACCTGTGATATATTTTATATTTTTAATTCTGGAGGGATGAAAAATAATTGTAAGATGTATACGTACAGAATAACAGGTGTAGTGGTTCTGGAAATACTTCTTTTTTTTTTTTTTTTTTTTTTTAGCTGAAAGCACTATGTGTAGGTCCACAGGAAATAAACTCCAGATCTACTTGCAGGCCATTCTTAGCAATTTGATTTTTTCATCAGGTTCTCTGGAAAATGCAGTCTTCTTCTAAACAGCTTATTGCACATCTAGAAAATTTTGGAGCTCTTTAGTTCAGAGTTTCTTCTGTTTATATAGTTGCACAGTGTTTCTGAAAGAAACATCTCAGCTTTGGTTGTGTTTTGGAAATTTCCATTCCGCAAACTCCTCCCTAAGAATTGGTAAACCAAGTCTTCCTTTGCATAGTAGTTTCTTTAATATATTTGTTATTAGAAATTCTAAACACAATTCTTTTTCTAGACTAGTGGGCAAACATAATTATTGACTGCAAAAGGAAATTCAGATACATTGTATGATATAGTTGTTTTCCAGAGTAGTGACTTCAGGTAAACCAAAATTTTAAGGTGTAGATATAAAGAGTAACTCAGTAGAAGAGTAACTCAGTATCACCTGTTCATATTGAAAAAAAGATAGTAAACTCTGTAAATTCCTCAGAGGTGACTTTTTTCTTTTGCTGAAGTACACCAGATACTTGTTTAATTTTTGTAGCAAATTAATTTAATCTAGAGAAGAAAAGAGACTCCTGAGCTTTGGTTTATGTCTGTATATATCAATTACTGCATTTATCCTGTTATGCAAAGAATTTTGTGTGGAAAATCCATGTTATGTGCCTCAGTGATAACAGTAGAATCTTTGGTTTGTCAGTCTCAGGACATAAAGCAAAAAGCACATTTTGAAGAAAATCTCATTTTTTTTTAAAGTATAAAAGTTGGAAATACAGATCAGCTTAGCCCTTCTTCAGGAATCCTTCATGTTTACACAGATAATATTTTCAGAAGTGAACTATCAAGAAATAGGGCATGTTATGACACTTCCATTAGAAAAGCTTTTTGTGTCTTGCCAGAGTGAACACAATATGTGTTGATTGGTAACAAAGTACTCTGTCATAAATTGTTATTATTAATTATTTCTATAGTGCCACAGGTGTGTTTTGTACAGACAAATAAAATCTGACAGATCATAACCTCAAGGAGAATGCAATCTAAACTGCACATAACACAGTAAGGGATGGCAATAAACAAAGACAGCAGGTTGGGGAATGCAGAAGGTAAAACTTCCACAATTGTGAGACATGCATTTCATAAATGTTCCTCTTTCTTCTTTGCTGTCATTTAAAATGAGTGCATGAGACACAGGAAAATGTGTGAACAGTGTCTGGAATGGCAGCATATGGAAACCATTTGTGTTTGAGTTGGAGAATTCTGGAAGAAGATATTTGAGATTGTCTTTGTGGTAACAAAGGAGACAATTTCTGCCCTGGATGACCTGATCTCAGCGCAGTGCAGAGATGTGTTCTTCATGAGATCATGTGTTTGCAATACCTCCTACATCTTCCTGTCATATGCTTGGGAATTGCTTTGGTGCAGAGGGACAGGAAGAGACCATCTAAGCTCAAGAACAATCAAGAAAGCCTAGCATAGGTGCAGAGAGTCTGCAGGTTTCAATAAGGAGCTCCTGGCTAAACTGAAACAAAGGAATATACAAAGTGGCAGTAGGATCAGAGCAGTCAGAAGGAAGATAGAGACACTGAGCATGCAGGAATGGAGTTAGGAAAAGCCCACCTGGAACTGAATCTTGGCAGGGGTTGTCACAGACACGATCCAGCTACGCTGGAAGGAAAAGGAAGGCTAGGGAAAATAGAGGCTTTTGGTGAGTGGGCATGGGTCCTTGTGACAGAGGTCATGCAAAAGGATGAGGTCCTCAGTGTCCTCCTCTACCTCAGCACTGGTGAAGCTACACTGGAAGTACAGTGGCCAGTTCTGGATTCCTCAGTACAAAAGAGAGGTGGACATTTTGGAAAGAGTACAACAAAGAGACACAAAAATGTTGAAGGGACTGGAGCATCTTTCTCAAGAGGAAAGGCTGAGAGGGTTGGAACTGGTCAGCCTGGAGAAGAAAAGGCTCAGAGGCAATCTGATCAATGTGTATAAATACCTGAAGAGACGGTGCAAAGATGATGAAGCCAGGGTCTTCTCAGCTTGTGCTCAGTGACAGATGGGCACAAACTCAAGCACAGGAGGTTCTGTCTGAACATAAGGAAAATCTTTTTTGTGTGGGTAACTGAGTACTGGCACAGTGATGTCCATCCCTGGACATACTAAAAACCTGACTGAACAGTGCCCTGCGTGTCCTGCTCCAGCTGACCCTGTCCAGAGCAGAGCACTAAACTGGATGGGCTTCAGTGGGGTCTCCTGGCTTCTGCCCCTCTGTGATACACCAGGCAGTTACAATGTAGGTAAAATCACAGAATTTTGTTTCACACCACTTTCAGAATAGACACACCTGTGAAAAGGGAAAAAAAAAAAAAACCAAAACAGCATAAGTATGATTACTGTTGTAATTATCCATAGAGATAAGATACTATACTATTTGCATAATTAATTTTATGTACAGATGCATCAAAGGCAATTTAGTGTGAAACATTTTATTAGGTTCTGTCAATAGCAGTGAAGAGAGTTTTATTTCATTTCACTGTAGTTCAAAAATACTCCTAAGGGTGCTGTTTCTAATTTCCTGTTTGGGAAACCAATCGTGCTATTAGGAAAACAAAATCCTCTATTGTTTTTAGCAGCAACAGTCAGTTTTTATAATGCTTATGTCTTGGGAGATATATGCAGACGTTGAAATGGAAGAGATAAGTCAAGTGACTTATAAATCTTCAGAATTAAATCCTGAAAACATGTTTAATGTGATGTTTGCTGTAACACATGGTTTACTGGTGTTTCTAACCTTGTGACACCCTTTTAGTTACATTCATAATTAATTTGATTTCAGCCATATTGCTAGGAGAATTTTATTTAGAAACTATCCAATGAAAATTGTGTTTTACTGGAAAATACAACAGGTTTTCTATCAGCATGGATACTGAAATAATATAAATGTAATTATTTTTCTAAATTAAATGCTAAGGTTGAGAGAGAGAATTACTAAGACATTATCAGGCTTGGTGTAATTGCCTAGGCCACAAAAAAATTGAATTGAACCCAATATTTCATCAAAGTGGAAAATTGTTTCTTCTGCACATTTTCTACTATGTAGATTAAATGAGTGCCCTAAAATAACACATTAACATTTGCATATAAGGTAAACAGGATATATATTATATGTATGATGTAGCAAATTTAACAGTGAGGCACACATATACTAGATATCTCTCTGATTAGATATTTAAATAATGTTTGTTTTTATTTCTAGTGCAGTTCTTGAGAGCTAAGTGCACTCAACTGAAGTTTATTTGCTGCTTGAGTCTCTCTAAACAGAATAATTTCTTAGAGAGTGTCTATGAGCTACTCATGCAAAAAGAAAACATTAGTCGGTGTCAGAAAATATTCCATGGTAGAATGTTATTTGTCTAAAGACTATGTTGGTGTTTATTCTGGGTGGTTTGTTTGTCTTTAGCTTGTGTTTTGTGTTTATTAGAAGATTTTGTCCTTATGACTGTTTTCCTTTAGAATCAGTTCAGAAAATAATCTTTCTCAGATAATTATGAAAGCTACTGATTAAGTTCAATATAATTTCATTCATAAAAGTTCCTTATTCTACAATGTCTCTTGAGTATCTTCTAAAAGTTGCTGAACTTTTATTGACTTCATGATTATCCAAGTTGTGTATACTTTTGATTATTTTTATACTAGCTTTAGGAAGTGCCCTTTTAAGGGGAGAGGAAATGTACAGTAATTATTTTCTTTCTCTCTTTTGCTTCCTTTATTTTTTTCTTCCATTCTTACTTTTTGGGACAGCAATAAAGCACATATTTAAGCATAAATATATGCCAGGGTCCTGTGGAATCCATTAGCTGTGTGTGTCTGAGAGCTTGTCTAAAGCACAATTAACTTAAAACAGATTAAAAAAACCCCACCCAAATCTGATCTTACAAAAGATATCCCACAAAATTATTGATAAATGATAAATATTTGCATCCTTTAAATGCACATACTACCAACTAATGATGAATTTGATGCTCATAGCTATCTAAGAGATCTGAACTTGTGGCACTGAATCATCTCAGAAATTAATCTTACACTTAAGGGCTCTGTTTTGCCCAAGTACTAAACAAAATCAATAAAATTACATAATATTTTACACAAAAATTCTGCCCATTTTTTCTTTTCTGCTTCTTGCATTGTTAATGTTTCGCATTTGGGAATAAATTTTATAAAGGAGAAGCTGCTTAAAAAAAAGATTCTGCTTTGTGTTTCTGAAGACATATGAGATTGAATAATGAAAGGCATGATTGGAAGAAGTGAAAATGTTTTGTACTACTTTCAGTTTTATTATGAGCATGTTGCATACCTTGTGTAATAAAAAAACCTGTTGTGTCTGTGTTCCTATGACATTGATTAGGACTTTCACAGGAAGCATCTGTTTTATCACAATCCTTAGCCACCAAGAAGAAAAAAACCTAGAGAGTAAAGGAACTAAAAAAGATGTCAGAAATATTCCCAGTCTACACTGCTAAACAAAGATTAAGAAACACTCTTTCATGAGACTTGCAGTGGTCAAAGCTCTAATTTGACAGATGTGGAAGATTCCTAATGACAGCAGCTAAAAACTGTTTCAAGAGGGCAATGACAAGACTAAAGACCAAAGAAAAGAAGGCAGGAAACAACAGTCTTAGGGTAAGTATCTTATGGCAGGACCCTGAGCATGCTAACAGAGAAAGTCTAAAGAGATGATGGATGTTGAAGGGTTTTGTCTGTTGGGAAAATTCAACAAAACATTCAAAATTATCTTTTCTGTTTCATATTCCAAAGCTGGAGCTCACAGATCCTAACTTCCAATCTTGCTCTCCAAACTCTCACATTATTTTTTTTGCTCTAGAGTCACATGGGTACAATAACATAGAAGAAAAAGTAGTAGAAATAGGAGTAATTGAGCAAAAGAGATGTGATCTCTCTCAGCTCATTTAGAAAAATGAATTATTTTAATTGCAAGTCTGACACATCTTTATAGAGTGCATGAAAATATAGGCCTAGGGATTTTTTTTTAAGGTTGGCCTACAGAGGTTCATTCAAATCATTGCTGAACAGCTCGCTGAAGCTCTAATTGAAACATTTAATTTAGTACTCCATAAAAATATCTTGAAATACATTTTATCACAGTACCAGCAAATATTAAGTGTTACTTATTAAAAGGAGGGAAAAATTATCCTGTGAAAAATTGATTTTTGCTTCAGAGGTGCCAGAAGGAAGCTAATTAACAAAATGCACACTGCATACATGAAGTAAGTCAGTTTTGATTGTACAGTGTGATTTTCAATGTGAAAGGACAGTGCATTTTGTCATTGTTTTATCATTCTCTTTTAAGCAGCATGTGGGAGGATCTGTAGCTATCTACATGTACATAATATTGTGCACTCTTTGCATAGCAGATATTAATTTAAAACTCAAACAAAGGAATCAAGGACAACTGTACCATAAATCAAGGGCACATTGAAGAAAACTGAAGGTATATAAAATATCAATTTCTTTTTTTTTTCTTTTCTCTTTGTATGTGTGTAATAAAAAATGGCTTTTGAAGAAATTCTCAGTTATGTCTGACATTTCTGGTGATGAATGCTAGTGTTCACTAGGGCATACTAATAGGGAAAACAAGGAACAATTGAATGTCTTGAAGTAAAATGAGGGTCATTTTAAAGATATGCATAGAGGAGTCTTACACACTAATAAATGCAGCCTGTGTAACTCAAGGCTGATAAGAAGATGAAGAGCAACATCTGTGAAAGAGTGTGAAGAAGTTAAATCGTCTCTTGCATTAAAATCTCTGGCTACTTTTTGTTTCCCCTATTACCACAAAAACTTTAGTTCTGCTCCTTCTCAAACTGCTCTGCAGTTTGCTACGAGCCCAAGAGAGAAATTTAAACAAGACTTTAGTTCTGCAAGTCTGGGGGAGTGTGGGGCTCTGCAAGCACTTCATGAAGGGAGTTCATAGCAAAGTCACCATTAAAGGTGCCAAGGTGATCTCCTGGAGATGGCCTAGGAACAATGAGTGCACCTTGTTCAGCAATTTACTACAGCAAAACGTTTTTTTGGCAGCATTGTCCTATGAAGTGGTGGTGGCTCAGTTGTTCTTGGGCAAAATATGTTTTCATTCTTTTTTCATTATAGCAAATTATTAATATTCCTTTAAATAGGTAACTAATGACTTTGAGGTATTTTCATTCTGCTGTTGCACTTATGAAGCTTTACTTAATCAAGTGTGAAGTTCCTGTGAATTTTAATGAATTAAAATAGTAATGTTTGACCAATTGATGACTCATTGCTAATGAAAAACAAGAAAGAAACCTTATCCCAAATTGCTTGCTAAAACTCATTGGCTTAAGCAGAAGGAAGCTGCAATTGCATATTTTATAAGTATTTCATAACTGCTTGGGTTAAAATAAACCTGGCGAAAGTAAAAAAGAAGAAAATCCTTTCCAAATTGGACATAACAAGAGAAATGTCAAATTCGCAGAAAATTTTGACTTAGGACGTTAGAATTGGTTTAGTATAAACTGTAACATATATTTATATGATCAGGAATACTCCTGAGACTTCAAAACTCATAATCTTGCTATTACTCTGCTTATATTTAATATATCTCAGTTTTTTTGGTGAGAGCATTATTTATTCTCTGCTCTAATATAAGAAAAAAAAATAAGCAGAAAGAGCTGATTATGATCAAAAGACATAATTAATTTATGCATGAAAGACTAAAGCTTTAGAATGGCAGCTTTTCTATTATTTTTCAATAGTTTCTTTTAGACAAAATCAAAGAAGTGAACCTTAATATGAAAATTACTGGAACAAGTATAGAAGGTAGTATATTAGTTTAGTAAAGATGTTCCGTAGGCAGCAGAATCATGGAAGCATAGCTAGCTAGCTAGCTAGCTAGCTAGCTAGATAGATAGATAGATAGATAGCTATTGATAACTATTGACAAATGAAAATCTGAGGTTTACATCTTATGTTAAATACAAAACTGAAGTATGTTACACTGTTGTAAGCAATCTAGTCTTGGAGAATGTGAATGTACTGAAATAGCTCCTAAAATTCAAATGGTAAGAGGAACCAGGAACACCACAACAGCACAAGGCAGGACAAGAAGTAGAAATTGTCAGACATCTAAAATCAGAGGAATGGGGCTATTTTTAACAAAATAAAAGATACTTTAGTCTTGGAGAAGTTTCAGAAAGGAAGAAAAGAAGAACTACAGCTTGCCCATGTCAGATCAAACCCTGACCCTGCTCACAGAATCACAGAATCACAGAATAATGAGGTTGGAAGAGACCTCTAAGATCATCAAGTCCAACCTATGCCTTAACACCTCAACTAGACTATAGCACCAAGTGCCATGTCCAGTCTTTTTTTTAAACACATCCAGAGATCGTGATTCCACCACCTCCCTGGGAAGACAATTCCAGTACGTGCTCAAGCATCTCAATATCCTTCCGGCTGTCGACCAGCACCCCCAGGTCCCTTTCTGCCTGAACACTGTCCAGCCACACTGTCCCCAGCCGGTAACGCTGTAGGGGATTTTTGTGGCCAAAATGTAGAACTTGGCACTTAGACTTATTAAACTTCATGCTGTTGGACTCTGCCCATCCATCCAACAGATCTAAGTCTCTCTGCAGAGACCTCCTTCCTTCCAATAGATCAACACAAGCTCCCAGCTTAGTGTAATCTCATATCATACTATCCATTTTTGTGATCAGCTCATGCCAAGATAATAGATCAAGATAAAGGCATGAGTTTTAAGACTGCCTTTTAGACATTCTTTCACTTTTTAAGGATTCCAGTATGAAAAGTCATATCTCTTTATAATAATGAAAATCTTTTACTGTACTCTAGAATGATAATATTCTTAAAATGAATGTAAATCAAAATAATGGAAAGAATTATCTACTGAAAATTGAAATATTAATAATTATTTTTCCAGTTGATGTCAAGATCCTAAAGTGATTCTATTTTTATAGAGAAATATTTACTTTGAAACAATTATAATAATTTAAAATTCTTAGTAAAATAATGAGCAATGTTAAATGATTTCAGCTTTTTCTTTTAAGTTCAGTAATAAAATTACAGGCAGAGGATACTACACAGGACCACAGACCATACCAAGTAAAAATATGTGCCTCAGGAAGTCAATATAATAACTCTGAAACAAATAATAAGATTGCTTAAATGTTTCCTGAAAGAGGAAATCTCATTGGTAGTATTCAAATACTGAATCAGAGAATCACAGAATCATTTAGGTTGGAGAAGTCTTTAAAGATCATCTGATCCAACCCTTAACCTTACACTTCCACATCCACCACTAAACCTTGTCCTTCAGTGCTGCACTTACACAACTTTTAAACACCTCCAGGGATGATGGCTCAGCCACTTCCCTGGGAAGATTGCACCAGTGCTTGACAACCCCTCAGTGAAGAGATTTTTCCTTATAACCAATTTAAGCCTTTCCTGCTGCAACTTGAGGGCATTTCCTGTCTTTTTGTCACTTGTTAGCTAGAGAAGGGGCTGGTCCCCACCTGGCTACAGACTCCTCTCAGGTAGGTGTAGAGAGCAATAAGGTCCATCCAGAGACTCCTCAAGGCTGAACAACCCCAGCTCCATCAGCAGCTCCTCACCAGACTTGTGTTGTCCATCTTCATTGCTCTTCTCTGGACACGCTTCAGCCCCTCAATGTCTTTCTTGTAGCGAGGAGCCCAAAGCTGAACATGACTCGAGGTGCAGCCTCACCAGTGCCCAGGGCAGGGGAGCAATTGGTGCCCTGCTCCTGCTGGCCATCACTGCTGGTCATATGACAGAGCTCAGAGTATTGTACTAAGATGTGTCAAAATTATATTGGTGCCCACAGGTGAGGAAATATTTTTCTGAGTTACAATGCTGTTATCAAGCTCTTCAGCTGAAAATTTAAATCAAAATTGTGTAAGTTGTTTTCAGTCTATGGTAAGTTGTTGGACCATTTGCAACAGTGTGGTAGGACACATGTAAAAATAAGACTTGTGGGAGTCTACATGGGGTCAACACTTTGGTTTTATTCCCTTGTTTTTTCTTTTATTAGAAGACAAATATATTTGTTTAAATATTTTGAATATTGTGACAATCTTTTAGAGGCTGCAGAGGGGAGGAAAGTGACAAACTTATTTGTTCATGTTTGTATCTAAGACGAGCTTAAATTACCACAAAATAAAATACAAGAGAAAAGCGTTCTAAAATGAGTAACCATTTGGAATAAGCTTGCTGAAAGAGATGCAATGAGCGATATTGGTGGGTTTTGTAATTACAGTAGAAAAAACATTTCAGACATAGCTGCCCTTGTCTTTGAAAAACAGATGTGGACAAGATAAATTATTCTTTTCTGTTCTGGTGCATGTCTTATTCCTTCTTTATAATACATCTAATATATTACAAATTTCCAGTGTAATTTAAATATATTAATGACCCTTCCCATGTCAGGCACAATATCCTCAACAATGTTACTAATTTTTTATTTTTCAGATAGTGTCTGAAAGTATTTCTGTTAACACTGATGCCAAAGCAATTTGTGAACAACTCAACCTTCTCAGAAAGCCAACATGTAAAAAAACTGTGTTCTGGTATTTCTTTCTATAACATCAATTTTAAATTAGGCCACTCAAAACCTGTGGGCAAAGAATAGGAAATTTATAAGATTCTGAAAAACTTTAATGTTTATTTAAAAAATATAGACAAAAAATTCAAGATATGAAAACATTATTTTGTTGTCATTCAGTCCTTAGATGCCATGTATCATCTTAAAACTTACAGTTTCATTGGTGCTAGAGCTCAGTGACTTATCTACCAGTCTGTTAATCTTTTTTTAAAACTTTTTTTTATTTCTTTCTGAAAAATGTACATTTTTCTTTTGTCTTACAATTGGCAATTGAATGTGCTCCTACACAAATTAACAGCTCGAACTTCATATTTTCAAGTGCTTCTTAAAGAAAGGTATGCTTTGAATTTCCTCACTTTAAATTTTAGTTATTGGATATCATTGTGTTTGGGATGGAGTTTATAACTTTAAAAAGAGCTGAATTTTGTTCTGCCACTGCTGTTAGTTAATTTTTCCTCCAATTTTTTATTCTAAAGTATGTATTTTAGCATCAATATCTAACTTCCTTTTTCCCCACAACAATTTTATTAGGCATTAGGCCTTTATTAGTCCCCACATTTAGAAGTCTTCTAGCACTGCCCTTCAGTTCAAATAGTTCTTACCTTCCCTTAAGGGTATAAAACAGAAAGAAGTCATAATAACTCTCATTTTCTTTCCTGTGGCAACTAAAATGGCAAACTTTAATTCTGTCATTCAGTGAGGTGCCTTGAGGCAAGTAGAGCCTGGCTTTGGGTCCAGGTGGGCTAACCATTGTACAGTCATATAAAATACTTGACTAGGTCAGCTGAAAATTTGAAAATTTTTTCTGTTCCATTTTTATGTTGTCATATCCAAAATGATGACAAACATAATTTATTACTATTATTAAACTCTGGCCTTTTTCTTCCTCTAAACTGCTTTGTGTAGCATAGCAGCTTTTGTTTTTCATCCCCTTTCCAGCTTTCATATCCTCAGGATAGTCCAACTGTACCATTTGGATATATATTTCATATTATATGCACATGTGGTTTTTACCTGTAATATATGAATGATAAACTTCCAAATTTTCTTATCACTTGGTTACCTGTTGTGCTAAAACTTTCATTGAAAATATCTAACAAGGTCAGGTTTTCAACTGGTCCATCCTGTCCCAGTCTGGAGGGCATCAATTGGCCTGATGTTCCTGCCCAGTTCCTGCTGGGGCTCATTTCACTCCCAGAAACACCAGTCCCTGCCAGAGCCACCCTCCATCAGCTCTGGGCTCCTTTTGCTCGCAGCTCTGCCTGAGTTCACATCCCAGCTCAGCCCAGTCCCAGCTCAGCTCCAATGCCTGGGGTAGGGGCTGCCCCCCACTGCGCTGCTCCTGTCTGGGCATGGGCCCAAGATGTGGGGTCCTGCTTTTTCCCTTCAGAAAAACCCTCATGGCTGCTGATCCCCATCACTCCTAGCCCATGAGCACCCTGAGATTTCCCTAACATCCTCTCTCCAGCCATGTGAATCCTTTCGGTATAACCATAATGACCAGCTTCCTTCCCACTCATGGCTGTTTTGGCTAAACATTTCTATAACCATCTACCATCTAACCGTCTATAACCATCTAAAGCTATGAGCTTTGTAATGCAGATCAATTTGAAGTTTACCTTGTATAAAATAGTGTGCTGCCTTTCTCTCCTCTGGGAATAAACCCTAGTCACCAGTTTTACCTTGGCTGGCTGTGAACCAGAGAGGAGGAGGAGCTGCTGCAAGCAAAGCTTCAGAGAGACATAAGGAGTAAAGCTTTTTATGCCAAAGAGCTGCCAATAACTTTTCCTGTCAACAAAACAAAAAGGCAACATTATGTTAGTCAGAAATATGCTCTTGATGCATTTAGCTTCTGAGTCTCTTTTGAAGCATGGTCCAAAATTGCTGAAGTGACTGGCATTTGACAGGCCATTGCTGAACCTTTTGTTATTTCTTGTCACCCTTCTCTTCTGTATTATATCACTGACTCTGATGGGAGCTGAGAAAGCTAACCTCCTTATTCTGAAATAAGACTTGATATCAGATATCCTGCAAGAATATTTCGGGTTAGTGCATTTTGGGAAATGGGCAGCAATTCTATGTGCACAACTTAAAAAATTCAAGATGAGATGTAAAAGTCAGTGTTGGAGTGTTTGCATGCTATAGTGGCTATTCCAGCCACGATATTCAGTGTTTCAAAAGTTGTTAAAATCATTATTAGAAAGTTCAGAGAACACAGTTCAGTAAGCATGGTCAAACTAAGTAAAAAAATTGCCTATGGAAGGCCAGCAAATTGGAGTTGGAATAATATGAACATGGTTTATGCCAGCTTAAAACTCAAGTCTTTCCTTGTATACCTAAAATAATTCATGGGCCATCAGAAAGTGTTAGGCGACATAATTTTATTGATAGCTTTCAAATGTGATGTGACAGTCCTTGCAGTGCAAAGTACATGCCTTGAAATGTCCATGTATGCATGTAGGGGAGGATTTATGTAATCTGGATTTAGCCATCTACAAGTTTTCTTTAGGCATCTCTCCTGCCATGACTATAATGGTGAGAGAGCATTAGAGGGAGTGTTCTTACTAATCATATTGAAAATCAATCTTAGCACTCAAGGGAATGTTTTTTGTTAACTGTAAAGAGAGCACTAATAAATAATAGGCTGGGTATTTACACTTTTGTGGAGTAATATTAGGTCAAAAAAATCATGTATCTTGCTGAACATGAAGCTTATCCTCATTGCCTGTTGTGTGCTGACCCTTTCATCAGTATCACAGTTTATGGGACTATGATGGTAACAACAGCACAAGTGTGTCTTATGGAAAGGAACATAAGGAATGGCTGAATTGCACAAAATGTATGGATAAAGATAATATATCAGCCATTAATAATGCATGACAGAAGTGAAATGGTGTGCAAAGCGTTTCATTTGCTTGAGAATGACTCATCTTTCCAAAAAATTGCATTGTAAGGGAGACAAATCACAACCCCAAACCTGAAAAGGTTCATCTATTACAGAATGTTATGGACCATATACGATGAACATGTTACTGTGTTTGGGACCTCAGTCATCTCAACCTCAACAGGCTGCTGCCCTATGTTGTTCAGCAAGGAACTTGAATGGACTGAATTATTTTTCATTGTGAAGTTGTGTGATAAAATTAAGCATATGTTCTGCATTGAGACTTTTAGACAGACAATATTTCTGACTCTCAAGAGAAGATAAAATAGCTCTTCTTGCCTGTATCTGTGTTAGTTTCTCTCTTGTATTTGGGACATGGCGGATGCATTTCAACATTGCCTTGCAGTGTGTTCTTGGCACATCATGGGAAGCGACAAGCACTGTAGGAATATAAAAATTAAAGAATAGAAAAGGAAAGAAGTGCAGATCACACTTCAATTTCTTCAAGAAGAGTTGGGACTATGCTCACTCACATTTTTTCCTGTTCAATGTGAAGATGAAAACATTTACAAACATTATGGGCATACTTCAGTCACCTAGCTAGATATTAAATGGATCTGAAGCCTTTAGATTTGCTTCTGCGTCAACTGTGTGTGAACCTCGGACACCTGTTTCACTTTGAGTTGCAGTGAAACAGCAGGAAAAAAGTCTCTCAAGCAAAGTTGGACACTTTTAAAATTTGTGAAAGACAGGGTTTTAATTTCTCACCTTCTGTGTAAAAAAATATGACACTTCAGAAGAAAAGACTCTGAGCAGTAGATGACAATTATTACTGCCAGGTGATTTGGCAGGAGGTAGCAAAGGTGCTCCAGATAAAAGATCTCATTCTGACATTCATGCAGTCCAGTCATCAACCAACAGTTTCATCTGCATGAGGGACTGCTGTCTGCAGGGTCCTCACTGCTTGGAAGAAAACAGATTCTGCGGCATTCGGCAAACTTGTCTAGTGTGGGGAGATCACCCCAAAGCCTGATTGCTAGTGGTGTTCCCAACTCCTTTCCAAACAGGAGGTGGCTGAAAGTAAGAGGAAGTCCCTTTCACAGAAGTTTAACTCTATATTTCAACTTCTTGCATAAAGGTACATGTAGACCAGGTACAATCTGCTTGTTGTTAGTGATGATCACCCTACAGCACTTTACATGTAGATTGTTCTGTAGATTGCCTTGCTGAGCAGAATAAGAATGTTTGTCTTTGTATTTGAGATATGTTTGAAGTGCCCAAGAAGGGGAATTTGAGTGGACAATGATGCATGGATAAATATTTATTGATTCCGATTTTCAGTGTAAATTTATATCTTTCATTATATTTATAAACCATCAGTTAAATGTTGAACTTTTTCCTGTTATTGCATGTCTTTATATTTTTTCTGCTAGAGAAAGGGAAAATGTGTTGAAACACACAAAGAAAGAACACCCAGTAAATATAATGTGATAGTGTCTGAAGACATTTTGTGTTGCTTTGGCCTGAATTTGTCCTTAAGAGACCAGTTTTCTCAAAGAGTTCAGTTAGGACTGAGTAGGCATCTGACCTACAAAATGGCACACAAACTTAATCAGTAAGAAAAACCATAATCTATAAAAGCCCCTGTATAAATAGAAACTTTAATTCTTCTAAGGTAAAACAAAGACAGGGAGCCAACTGTCTGTCAAAAAAAAAAAGAAAAAATCTGGCACAGTAAATCTGAAAAGATCTGTCACTGATATTAGTCAGATTTCTGGTAGGGGTAAAAAAGTCATGCAACTCTATATTAAAACAATAGAGTATATTTTGGTGCATGAAAACTGGTGTGATGAAAGGTCGAAAAATCCATCCATCCGTATTAGGTGATGGTTATTAAGAAAATTCCAGAAAAAAAAAAAAAGGAAAAAAAATTATGAATGAGATAATGGAGAAAACAAAATATAAACACCTAGCACTTTTCTAGACATGTTCAAATCAAATTGTGCTCCTTGTGAGACTGAACCCTTACTAGCATCATTTGCAATAATTACCAATTCTTCAGGATTCATAGAATATAATTTATAACTATGATCTGATCTTACTGCCTTTGCAATTGCGGCAAAAGACCAAATAACTTCCATCACTGAAAGACTAGAGCTATAAATCCTCTTTTCCCCCAGTTCTTAGATATTCCTTTTGTCCAGATGCTATTCAAACCGTTTCTTATAGGCTTAGGAATGAGAAATTGCAGATGGAGTAGTGCAAAATATTCTGATATTAATAACTTTGGCACCGTTTGCAAGGCTGGTCCTACAAAATGGAAAATAATGTCAATATTTTGCAGCAACTAGGCATAGCTAGACTTTATTCATATCCATGTTATTCATATTCTCACATTACATCCCACACTTTAGTAAAATTACACATTATTTTTTAATCATCAGAGACCACTTTTCCTTGCCATTCTTTTGAAAGGAATTGGGACACATTAGGGAAAGTTGACATACCTAGACAGGAGGAAGAGAAGCTGCAAAGTGTTTCATTCTACAAAAGACTCTCCAGAAGCTACTGGAACACACAGCTTTGATTCTGTCCTATCTACTTCCCTGTGTAGTGTATGGAAAACTGTGTAGTATTTGTCTGTGAACCATGTCACACAGCTGAGAGATGTGCTCCTCACCAGAACTGTGCTGTGTTTGTCTCCAGAGATTTGAAAGCTGATGAACAAGCTTCTCTAAGCAGTCTAAAAAGACTATGAACAGATCTCTCTAAAGCAGCTGTGAGAATAGACTCAAAGAGGGAAAAAACTTTCCAAAGGTCATGGCATTATATGATGAAATCAGTGAGCCACAGAAAACAATTCCTATCCAAGAACAGAGCAAGCAGGTCACTTTAAACAACACAGGAAAGGAGAATTTGGAAGATAATGTATAGGAAAACAGGAAAAAATATAACTTTGCCTACTGACAGTATTAGACACAGATGATGTGATTAAAGTCAGAATAAAAGACAGAATTCCCTCAGGAATCTTACTTGAATTTATATCATTCCTTCATTCCCTTTGCTTCTTAGGTGAAGTGGGAGAAAATAATAATTAATAGAAATGCCAGATTTTTTTTCTTTTTGGTTGCTGGAAGATGATAAGGATTTAAAAAGCTTTCTTTTTGTTCATATGATGTAATAGCAAATATTTTATTAAATGTTTCAGCAAAAATAAATTTATTATTTCTAGTATCATGCAGATATTTTTTTCCCATAATTCTGAACTGATAAATTCCCATCCTGGATTTAAATACCGCATAAAGAAGCAGGATTCCATCACCTGTTTCAATGCAATACACAGTTCCTTTCAATAGTTCTTAAAATTGACAATATACAAGATAAATAAAGCATATGAACAATTGATTGACCTAAAATTTCGTCTTGTGACTCACTGATAATCTGCAACATTTTGATAGGATTTTGCGAGAAAATATTAGGGTTCTTACTTGTACTGGGTCTCAGAAACATAGTTGTTAATGCAGAAAATGTAGCATTCCTTAGGTAAAGCTGTTTGACCAAAAAAAAATCCCTGAGTGGTGTAAATGCCATTGCTATCTTCCCTTTAGTAAGCAAATTTGCATCAAATGAAAATATTTGCTTTTTCAGAAGCCTCTCACAGGAGCAACTATCAATCTTGCAATTGATGTGATTATGCATAATTCCGAATGTAGTCTATCAGCCCTCAAGAAACTTGGGTTCTTTGATAAGTACTGGGAGAACAAAGTATCCTGACATTTATTTAGAGAGTGCAGATAGGGATTGGGGTGATGTTTTGTTCATGATTACTCATGTTTCATCAGGGTAGATTGAAGTGGATGTAATTGAAATGTTATGGTGTCTCAATTTTCTCTCTTAGTCGCTACAGAATATTGCAAGCTATTTTGCTTGTTTCAGAAATGCAGAATTAGTAGAAGATTAATCAGTTTGGCCATTCATTCATCTATTTAAAGTTGTACTGCTGGAAAAATCTGGATGAATGACAAAATACTGCCATAATTTGTCTGAGGAAAGGACATATGTGTTTAAGCATGGAACTGCAACATAATTTTTCCCATTCTGAAAGTGCTTAGAGCAATTTGGAAGCACCATAAAGTAAAGGCAATTTGCTAAAGATAATGGAAACAACACAGATGATGGCCACATATTAATAATACATAAAAAAGAAAAGCATTTTTACTGTGACCTCTTCTTTGGTCTCATCTGCTAAAATTATTAGTGTTATTAATTGTATTAATTGCCTAACATTAATTGTAAAAGACTTTGTAATTAAATTTTTTATGTTTATAAACATAAAAATCTGTGCTGATTTATGGATGACACTTTCCTTTTCCAAACAAAGGTGCAAATTGGTCTTTTGTGTTTAAGAATTTCCTCTTAAACTTTTTTAAGTTTTATTTTTGACTGTTAATTATTTTCAAGGTTAATAAACAGGAAATTAATTTGCCTACACAATTTGCAGAATCCAACATTGGTGGAATGTCCTGTCATGTGAAATATTGTGGCAAAATGTAGATAAAATAATGTCAAGGAATGAAAAACAGAGCATTTCTGCATGTGTATATTTCTAATATTTTATGTAAATTAAAGGCATTGATTAATACATTTGCAGTTGATTCCATTTGCAATTGCTTTCTTTCTTCAGTAAGACTCAGTTTTAAGGGCAATAATAACACAGAATCAGAATGCTGTAATGGCTTCTAAAATTGTGTACATTATTCATTTGGAGATCTTACAATGTACTTGCACAAGCTAAATAAATAAAAATAAAGGCCTCCTATTAATAATGATTTTTTGACACTTGGCATAGTCTTTAGTGTTGCCTGAAAAAATAGACACACAGCTGTTAATTGACAAGAAAAGTAATAATCCTTTGATTACAGTAGCTAAAGGCTGTCCTTTAATGGATTTTACTTGTCACTTTTAATTCTTTTTAATCTTAGTCTGCATTTCATTAGAATGGCTTTATCATTCTGATGGCCCTCCTGTCGTTATTCTGATTGAGTTAATGGGTTGTCGTCATACCACAGAGCTCTGGTATAAAATATAATAGTGTTTTATTTATAGTCCTCAGGGACATTTTAAACATGATTGCTTTGCCAATCAGCTTTTCTGGTTTTACACAGTACATTATTGTAAATGGAGTGCTGTATTTTGCTTTCTCTTGCCTGGTAGGTACTCTGAACAAAGCTTCTGTCTTAATCTTCCATGACTTAATCTACCTATAAAATCCAACAGCCAGTTGGTGAGGGAGCCAGAAAAGGACTGTTATCATTTTCTGTCCTGCTCTTCAGCTGCGATTTTGGCTTTCTGTTTAAAAGCTACATGCCTGCACTGCAGTTTTCCTAACAGATGATACAGGTACTCGAATATTATTCAAAATTTACCTGCAGTCTCATAATACACCTATTTAAGAAGATTTATTGCTGTCTTGTGTTCTCAGTTACAACTGTACAGCTGCAGAATGTGTGATATTTAGGCCTTTATGTTTCATTTACTTCTCTTAGGAAAAACTAGTGTTCAAGGTACTGTATTTATTCTATGATATTTAGAAGTCGGATAAACTGCTAATAATTTTAAAGATATTACAATTTAATAATTGTGGAACATGGATTGGGGAGCTCATGATAACTTTTTAAATTATAAGCTATAAAAAGTATGTTGGTTGCATATAGAATAACATTTGCATGGACAAGAGTATCTTTCTTGTTTTTTAGGTTGAGAGAAGCAATATCAGCAAATTATTGTAGAGAATCCATTAATAAATTATTGATGATTATAGTTGTGATACAAATCCACCTGTGACACCAAGCTATGCTGTTGCTATTGACCCATATAATACTGTGCTCCAGAACAGATGTCATAATTAAAATGGGCAACATTTTGTGATTTATCTTTGTGAAGTTACTAGAGCATGGCTTATATGATAACCTTGCCAACAAGTTATAAAATAAGGAAAATATGTGGAAAATAGCTGCCTAGACTCTTATAATTTTATGCCAATTTCTATGTAACCATTTCAATTTTCCTACCTCTGTAGAGACTTTCTAAAATGGGGTGAAATTTTCCAAGAATATTAGTAGTTATATTTATTGTCAAAAAAACATGTTGATGAAGAATCAGACATATGCTAGCAATATGTTGTATCAGTAGGTCAGGTTTTCAGGACAAGGAATAGAAATGTAGAGGATTTTTTAAAAACTGCTTTCTAGAAAGAAAAAATGTATATTATATTTGAGGTAGTCAGAGTTTGTAGTGTTAAATAGCACTTTCTCAGAGAGGAATTCTTATATATCTTGAGTTTCTCAAATATATTTCTAAGTGTTGCATAAGTGCCATGTCTCAGTATGTATATATTCATATCTACATATTGATATATATTTTTTTATGCTCACTGCTCTTGTAATTAACTGTTTGATCAGAGAGGGGGAATCAACCATTTATTATATTTTAATCAATTAAGTTTTTCTTTAAGGCACACTTTTCACACACTACATTATTTTCAGACTTTAAACATATAACAGATACAGGACTGTGACCTTTGTTCTTTTGCTTTCCAATGTGTTAAGTTGCAGACGTTAAGAGCTTGGAAAATCATGTGCTGCTGCTGGTACTTTGCAAGTTTCAGATGCAACGATATTTAACTGTTCTAACCAGTGACAGAGTCTCCAGAAGAATCTGATTTTCCCTTGGAACCACCAGAGAACACCCTTGTGGCTGTCTAGTTTTTATCTAATTTCTATTATTATTTGCATTCTTATAGTGCCCAGAAACCTGAGCTAGGTAGGCATTTCATTCGAGTTCTCCTATACTGTTCCTGCATAACAATCCAGTATGAAATGTTTCCAGAACACTTCACAAATTATGTTCCATTGAGTGCAAGAGCAAGATATGAAGAGGTTTTTTACAGTAGCCAGATGTCCACATTTAAAAAAATTTCAAATATGAATATTTTCAAAACACTATGCTAGGCACCCTGGGTCTTTTCTTTATTTTTCCCTTATTGGGTAACTGCAGCAGAGTGGATCACATCAGCATTAGGATATTGCACAGAAGTTCATTTAAGAGCACTCTGATGAATCAAGACTTTCTTCTGGTTCACAGGCATTCCTATTCTCTTCTAATTTTTAATGATTTTTAATATTGCACCAACTACCTAAGATATTTTCCAATGCCAATATGTCATCAGTTACATAGATTACTGCTTGACTTGGATGGAATTACCCTGTCCAGTTTTCTATACCTACTTGCTTCAGAATAGCTGTCTTTATAGCTTGCCTAGAGATTGGCACATAGATCTGTATGTATTTGCATTTCTTTCTCTCTGCTGTGAATTTGTATTCATGGATGTTGCCAGAGTAACTCAGTAAATTTCCTATTTTTCTAGTCTGAGTTAAATGATGGACAAGAGCAGATGATGATTTCATAAGGGAACTATTAAAATGCACTGGTCATAGAACTGTTTTCATTTACCAGAAGCATACAAGGAAATAAAATGTCTCCCAGAAATGTTTTCCTGTAGATTTACTCCACTGAGCTGAATCAGTAGAAAAAAAATTAATAAATTTAGAAGTGCTTTATGAAGGATCCACTTACTCTCAAGAGGTCTGCTGGACTAGCCTTAATCTATATCTAAAATGAGGGCTTGTTGACAGGAGTAGATGAGTGGTGAAATACAAAAGAGACAGGAAAGACAGAATAGACATTTAGGGAAAATTTGAGGCAAAAATTGACAGAAAACAGGGAGGAAGGGTAAAAAAAGAGAGACTAAATCAAAAATACTTAAAAGTGACAATAGAGAATGCATGCAAGTTGAAAATATCAGGATTTTGATTTTAGCTTAGATGGATGGTATTTAATGTCCTAACATCCTAGCAATAGATGGGCTTGTCTTTTTTCATCTTTCTGTTTCAGCACTGCACTATGGGTTATAATTAAAGCTGGTCTAAGATAGCAACAAAACTGAATAAATAATTCATTGAAAACCAGCAACATTTTCTAAATAATGTATTCAATGAATAATATTCAACTAAAAATAGGTGCAATATACACAGTATTCTGTGCAGACTCAGAGCTGGTCCTTGGCCAGCATTTTTTCATAACAGGTATGATGAAATAGATTTGTTTCTTTTTAGAGGAGAAAAACAAGAAAAAATATTTTTATTTGTAGCCTCACAAGATATGCTATATTAGTGCACTTTGCTGTTAAAATTTTAAAGTTCATTTCAGTATTCTAATGGGCAAAAATTAACTAATCCCTGCATAGAACTTAGTGGCAGCCTAGACATTGATGATAATGATATGATTATGGTAAGAAGATGAAAATAAAGATCATTCCAACCAGGTAAAGGTATATTTGGTGCTTCAGAAAAGCTTTCGACACCCAAAGAAAATAAAAAAAACTTGTAAATCCCAACAAAATGGTACGTGGAAAATTTTGAGTGCAAGTGATATGAAAATGGATTTGTCTAATAGATAGGAAACTGCATTTCCTTACTGAGCTATCTTTTTCTAAAAGTTCTTTGCAGCCCAGTGCAGTAAAAAGGGCAACAATTGTCAACGAAAAACAATAGGGAGAAAATGGGAAAGAGAGAACATAAAAATTAACAAATAACAAATAACAATGGGAGTATAAAATACAGAGTATTTAAAGGAAGATCAAAGAAGCAGAATAAAAAGCAGCCTGTTGACCTAAGGTCTATGAGCTTCGAAAAATACATTATAAATAAAATAGCTTTTGTCAATGTTTTATACCATATAAGTATACAAAAATCACATTTTGAATATATTTTAAATTCATATATTAAAAATGATGTAAAGAAACCAAATATAATCAACACGTACTTGAGTAAAACTAATAAGTTGAGTATGAAGTTAGTGAAAGTGAGATAAGAAAGCCTATCTGGTTTTTTACCGACCATTAATATAAACACTAATATGTAATCTACAAAAAAAAGAAAAAAGTATTTTTTAAACCACCCCTACCCCACTCATTGTTAAAAGTCTTCAGTCTTGCTGAACCTGTGAAATATTTAAGTAAATATTGGGTGAGGAGGGATCCTCCAGAAAGCTGGAGGAGTATTGAGACTATGTCAGAATTCAACAAGGTTGTGCCAAAAAACCATAAGCCAACTTCCCTTCTTAGCAAATTAATATAAAAGCCACTGTGCAAAGAATTTAATTTTCTCAGATTTTCTTCTATTTTTCTTTGGTTTCTTTCCAAGAGCAAACATCACTTGTCTGGTTTATGCTATCGCTACAGATTAGCATTGCTTCTTTATGGTTGCCAGTGCAAAGGAAGAAGGAGTGGTGGAATATTTTTTTCTTGGTTCTCCTATCCATAGGATGTTTCTGCTTCATTTCT
This sequence comes from Vidua chalybeata, assembly GCF_026979565.1. Classification (NCBI taxonomy): domain Eukaryota; kingdom Metazoa; phylum Chordata; class Aves; order Passeriformes; family Viduidae; genus Vidua; species Vidua chalybeata. The sequence goes on from NC_071530.1 coordinate 22,097,128, forward strand.
ACAGCTCTGATTAGAGAAGACAAGGAATTTAACATAGTAGCTTGGTTAATTATTTTTTTAATCAAGATTTTTAGGGAAGCACATCAAAGTCAAACAAACACTTCTTAGCTAAAGGCAGATTTTTGCATGTGTGAACATAGAAAGCATACAAAGGAAAAAAAAATTATTTTATCTTGATAGTTTCCTCATTTTAATTCTAATAAAATGCCTTCTTTTTTTACTACATAGGTGTGGAAATTCATGTGGAGGTAGTTGTCAGTTCTGAATCCCCAGAGTAGTGAGGCTGAGATACATAAAGTCATGATTCATATTATATTCTGATAATTTAGGAGTGTTCAAAGTACAAACCCAAATGTTAGACATATTTAAAACTGTCCCTTTCCCACTGCTAAAAAGTTGGGTATGCTATAACTAGTTTTCCATTAAGGTTTAAAGTTTAATTACATTACAGAAATATGTAGTTTACTGCTACCTTAAATAAACTCATATGTTTGAAGATGTTATCAAAATAATCTTGTTGAAATGTAGGTTGCTGAAGGAGGAATTCTTGAAAGAATAGTGAATTTTATTGACAATTAAGTTGAATACATTGTGGCTTTATCACACAAAAACATAGTTGCCATTCCATACAGAAGTCATCACCACCCTACTTGTCAGAACTTTCTGAAATAAAATCTATTAAAAACAGGAACACTGAAAGTAATTTAGGGAAAATACCTGTGTTTTGGCTCATTCAAATTGCTTTTGTTAAAGCATTTGAAATAAATAGAACCTTTCAAAAGTTTCTTGTTCAACAACAATCACTGTAATCTACATCTATTATAACACTGTGCCTTGTACTCGTTTGACAGCAGAACTAAGCAATCAATACACTCCTTTTCAGCAATCTCTGCTGAACCAATCTCATATGGTTAATAGCTGGGCCAGATGCATTCTATAAGAATTTCACAAGTGTACCAAATGCATGTTGGCCTCTTACAGCTTTCTGTTAGCAAGAAAGTGCTTAAAGCAGTACTGCAATAATGTCTTCCTTAGCTCTTAGAATAATTTAAATGGAACAGCTAAAATCCGTATTTTAAATCTAAAAGAAACAGTGGTGTAGAGATGTAGTTAAAAATACGTAAAAAGAAATTATTATATAAAACCAGCACTTTCAAAAATCTAAAATGTCAGTATATGCAAACTCTTAGCAGAGATACCCAAACAAATATAACTTTATGAAGGCCATAAAGAACACAAACATCCTTATTATACACAGCCTGTGCTTCTAAATGATATGGACTTTCTTTTACTAATCCATATATCTAGCTAACTGTGTTTGTTCCTCTTTTGTAAATAATTTTCCTTGAAGTTTAATTGTCTTTTGTATTTATAATAATGTCTCATTAAATGTACAAAAATGTCAGATAATAGTTAAGTCTACATAATATATCTGCTCAGTGCCACAGCCATGTGAGGCAGAGAAACTAACCCAAGATACCCTGAAGTTATTGTTAAACAAGTCTGTACATGATATGTAGGATTGAAGTATTTATCTCAGATTTAAGGTGTTTGATAAATTTCTTATTGTTTCTGATATCTGCATGTGAAGGCTGACATCACAGAATCATAAAACCATAAGATAATTCAGTCTGGAAGAGACCTCAGGAGATCTCTGGTCCAATCTCCTGCTCAAGCAGGGTCAGGTATGAGTTCAGACCAGGTTGTTCAGGGCTTGTCCATTCTGGTATTGAAAATATCAAAGATATAGAACATTCAACCTCTCTGGGCAGCCTGTGCCACTGTTTTATTCTTTTCATTGGAAGAAAGTTTTTCATTACCTTCAGTTTGAACTTCCCTTCTTTCAGCTTGTGCCCACTGCCTTTCAGCCTCCCACCACACACTTCTGTAAGCAACCAAATCCATCTTCTTGATGAGGCCTTTGTGAAGTACTGCTGTTAGGTACCTCCAGGGTGACTAAGCTAAGGTCCTTCACCTCTCCTTACAGGGAGAGAGGTCCATCTTGACCATCCTGGATGCCCTCACCCAACAAGGAAATGTCGTGTAATTAGGTAGTGCAAATCTTTGGAATTGCCCTGGTAGTGTAACTTGCCACCTTGCTAAGGTACTTTAGCTTTATTACAGAAGGACATTTTGAGAATATTAACAGTTCTTCCTTACACTTCTAGTCCCTCTCCATTGGCTGATGGCTCTATTTGTGTTCTTATTTTTCACCTTAAAAATCTGAGAAAGAGAAGATTAGAACTGGTTTCAGCAATAACCGGAAAAATAAATGAAGAGATCTTTGGTTCACATTTTGGGCTAAAGAAATCACTAGGGGTGTTATAAGTGATGTAGATTTTTATGATGAGAGTAATGTATAAGTAATATTGAGTTGCTTAGTGTATTCTATCTACTAATCCATTTTCACAGGTGAATGGCATTTCATCAGTTATAAACTTAGTATTGGATAAACTCAAAATGTTTCATTTCAATGAAAAATAAAACTTTGCTAAGTATTTTAAGATTGAGCTGTACCTTATACTAAAATGATAATCAATTAAGATCATAGCTTCTAGTCTAAGAGAAAAATCAATTTCTTAATTTGATAGATGAGACAAAATAATCCTATTCATCTCACAAAAGGATGTACTTCAGTGGTCAATGTCTTCTTGAAGCATTCAGTGAAGATAGAAATAATTATCATATAATATTTCTGTTATGTCAAATTCGTGAAATTTACTCTTTGCATAGACCAAATTTATCTTCCCTTTGTTATCATGGGAAATATTATTTGCCTGAATGAACAAAAGATAGAATTTCTTCATCTGCCACAGGATCCAAATTTTTAAAGATCTTCCAGTTTAACTTTGATGTTTGCTGTTATCATTTTAGTTCTAAACATGTCAGAGGTAGTCTTTGCAAGACAAATAAGGAAGAATGGTAAGCTGGACTGAACTTCAGCTGAGTGCACTTGGACACAAGTTCAAGTCTAGAGAAAAACCCAGAAAGTCATTGAGTTTCTCAAATTCAAGGAACAAGTTTCCATAGCCATTATTCTTTCTTCACAAAATTTACCTAAGCTTTCTTAGTCAAGAACAGTCTACTCATATGTGTTTACACCAGATTTTAATAAAGACTCTTGAGTACTGCTGCACTATAAATAATTAAATAACTAATAATTTTAATTATGCTAATAGTAGAGCTTTGAATGTACAGGGATGAGAACACTGATATTCAATTTACTGTCAATCTGATTAGTAATCATGCCTTCTGGAAAAAAAACTGTAAAATGAAAAGTATAATCAATATCATTATTTTGGCAAAAGAATTTGTGATTTTTTTTTCATAATTTCTGCCCTTTCTTGGGAAAAAAAAACCTCCCAAAATACTTATATCTTTTAAAGTTGCATTTTATTTTGATATGGCAGCTGCATGCAGCATGAGCAATAGGTTTATGATGTCATTTACATCTGGCACCACAAAATGGAGAAAAATATCTATTTTTATTTACTATTTGACTTGCACTTGAATGCGTCATACAGGGCTTAGAACGAAAATATTTGCACATCTAATTTGATTTGGCAGTTGCAGACAGTACAGATTATGTAAGGAAATAGAAATTAGAGTATTGCCAGTTTGGTAAACACTTCTCATGAGAAGTTTCAAAAACCTAATAAATTAGTAATGTCAGAAACACAAAAGAGCTCTAAATCCAAAAACATGAAATTGAAACTTTAAGCTATGGCAATTGACAAACTACATTATGTAATAAATAACAGAATCAATGTAGCATTTTTCTCCTTTGAAAATTTCTACTGAGAAAAAATATCTGCAGTTATTGTCACGAATTAAATATTTATTTTAAACTGTGTACTGGAATTAGTCTTTTTTCAAATTTTCCTAAAACCACTGGGTGTACTGAGCTATTGAAAATTGTTACAGCGGGTTTTAGTTGATTTCATAGAAGGTATTCATTCTGCTAGAGAACTTAATGCTTTGCTGACATATTTGAGTTATATTTTTGGCCACCTTGCTCAGTATTTTCTAAGCTTTCATGCACCTTTTTCTTAAATATGGAAATATTGACTAGAATTTTCAATAGAAAAAGGACATTTACATGTAATTGCTGCAGATTATCCAAATGATAAGCTCATTATTGGTGGAAATAAATATTCCTGGAATTTTAGATGTCACAAATAAGTTTGTCATTGCAACCATCTTCTGTTTGCTGTAAAGTGATAAGGGATGATCAAACAGCTTATTTTGAACAACTTCAACAACAACAACAAAAAAGCTATATTTCTCTCATTATTAATAATCTTCATATCATACAGGCCATTTAAAGGAATATCTTTACTATACAACCACTGTTTTATAGTATCTATCAATGTTTTGTTTACCATTTAATCAAAGAACTAGAACTCATATACTTATCTTCCAAATAATTTCTCATTCTTTCTGATTAATTTAAAAACAAATTAATTCACAGAAAGTTGAATTCTCTCATTCAGGATGGTGCTTATACACTCTGCTTGATATCCAGTCCAAAGCCATATTCTCCTGAACGATTTGGTCCTCCTTCCTGTGAACACATCTGTGAAGGTGCTGGCAATGTACCAGAATAAATGGGGATGTTCAGTGTGCTTTGTCTCAGTCTCGACCTACAAAGGCCATTAAGTTTCCAAATTATGTCTTTCAACCTGTTATCCATGAAGCCTTAAATTTTTATCCATTTTTAAAAAATTTCCAGCCCTGATATTCAACATTTATGGACCTCAAGGTGTGAACATAAATGTTGAGATGACCTATGTTTTACCACACAACCTTCCTGAAAGAGAGGTAGAAATTTTGGGAGTAAAAATTAAATTTGTTATCACAGAAGAAGAAGTAGATATAATTCCTTCCAGAAGATTAAAATTACATACTTGTTAGATTGCAAAACCAGTTGCAAGAGTATTAGGAATTTGAAGGTTTACTGAGCTCTAGGGATAAAATATAATTAAAAGTCTCTGCCAGGATAAAAAAATAAAATAAACTGACTGAGGAAGGCAGATTTGATAACCATCTATAAAACCTAGCCATGCAGTGGTAAACAAAAAGTCACAATTTCCCTATAGAGCATGGTAAACAAAAAGTCATATTTTCCCCACAGGCCACCCTCACAACTTGACATTCAGGAACAGTACTGAAATAGTGGCACAAAGTCTTACACATCTTCAGGGAAGAGACCAATCCAGACAAACAATCCCAGAAATGGGCAAGCTCATTTAACTTTAGTTATCTAAAATAAGGTGTCTTAATTTTTCAACCCAGTCCCCAAGCATTAAGAATAGTTTATCTCATCTATTTTAGGACCCCTATTTCACAAGGACCCTCTTTCAGGGGAGAATTATTTCTCCATTTACTGTAAAGGCAGTCTAGAGGGAGTAGTCCAGTCTACGGCCAAATGTAATTTTGGATGGTTGAATCAGGGCAAGTAAATCTATCCATTAATTACAGTTCACTTATAGTAGAGCAGTATCTTGAATTGACTTTCACCATGGATCTGTAGGTGTGCCATTGAGATGTAGTCTCAGGACTCAGCAGTTTCGTATCAGATATACACGTAGTAGGTAGACATTTGTAGGGATTCATATAGGGAAATGTCTGAAGTGGTGCAGAAGATGAGCACCTCGTCTGGAGCAGTAAATTCTCATAACAGCCAAGGCTCAGGAAATGTGTGTATGTGTATCACCATGTGTGTCTGGATACGTACATTTGTGGACAGCCACCTTTGTCTGTCACTTATCATGAACAGTTGTAGATTCAGGAAATGGCATAAAAATGTTGAAAATTCCTGGTCTCCTCAGAGCATTTGTCTAGACAGAAAAGTCTGATCAATGCTGAGGAAGAGAGTACATCCTTCATGTAGAATTTGTGGCTGTTGCCCTGGGGAATTATGAGATTATCTTTATTGTTTTTATTACAGTAACATCTGGGACTACTAGGCTTGGAGCTGGAGCCATCTGTGGCAAGTAACATGCAAACAGCCAGAAGGTATCTGCCCTGCATTTATTATAATTTAAATTAAAATAAAAAGCACAGCATATATATATGTAGAGAGAGACAGACAGACAGAAAAAGGAAAACAGCTTTAAAAAAAGGGGGCAGGGAGAGGACAGTGAGGTATTATGGCATTGGTAGCCAAAATATCTATTTTTGCATTATAGCAAAGGAGAGGCTTCCTGAGGCAAGGATTCTGGATGCTCATAGGTAACCATCTCCCAACATATGTGAGATCCTGAAAGTAAGTGTGAAGGTATTTTGAAATCCAAGTAACTAAGAGATACACATTGATGAGTTCAGAATGTCACTTAAAGCAAGGAAGAATGAGGTCTCCTGAGGAATAATACCCAACACAAGCAAAAACTGTGCTGAGCTTTGACAGTAACAAGTATTTTATGAGGTTTGTTCAACTGGACAGATGCTATGTTCAAACACATTCAAACAAATGTGTTTATTGCCACAAACTTATAATTATTTCTTGTCTTTCAGTTACTGAAAGAGGAAATCTACCAAACCAATACCTTGAAAGCATTTCAGCTTGTTTGTGACTTGTATAATCACTAGTTAGTTACCATGCTCTGAAATTTGCTTTTGGGAAATAAAGAAATAGTTACATAATTGAAGGATGATTAACTGGGCCAACTCCAATAGCTTCATTATAAACCAAGAGTGAAAACATTAAAAGGTTTTTAAAACTTACTGAATATCTGTTCTGGTCTTCAGAGTTTCTTTATAGAAAGCTTGACAGTGTGCGAATCTATTTAATGGCCTTGAATTGGAAGCTGCTCCAAAACCGCTAGATTTTGTGCCATTTAATCAGTTATACCCTCAAGAACATCCTGCAACATAAATGACACAAGATAATTCAAAGCTGTTAGATAAGGTGATCCGGGGCAGTAAAAGCTTGGGGCTGAATTTTCAAAACACACCTCCCCTGTATGTTAGACAATTTTGACACACAAAGACATGCACATCTGAAAAAGGGGAATACAATAGAGGCCCTTCAGAAAATTACAGGCATTGCTCCTGCAGGGTGAGCTTCTCATTTTGTCTCTGTAACTAAAACAGTAGATTAGCATGGAATGTCTAATATCAAATCGAATATAAGGAATTACCTGCTTTACTACCAATGGCTTTAGTACTACAGAGACAGACCATTATACTCTAATAAAATCATAAACAGAAGGCATTCTGTTGCCTTTCTTCCTTTTACTTTTCTCTGAATTCTTTAATTTTTTAGCCTTTATAAATGACAGAGAGAAAATAGAGGTATAAGATTAGATGTCTGTAAAATGCTAAAACAGAGTAAATATTTTTTTATTTCTTTGTTAAAATTCTTCTCTGATAAATTGTACAAGCAATGTACAATTGAACAATCATGTAAATTAAGCAGCAGTGGTTGAAATAGCACTGTCCATTTTGCAGATTGCCATTCTCTCAGTCTGAATTTCCATGGGTCTTTTAAGAGTACTGTGTGCTGCTGAAGTATGATGAAATATGATTTAATTGACATGACTTGATTAATAAAACTGAAATGTCAAGTTATTTAAGATTAATAAGTGACTTACCTTTCACTGGCATTATCAACAGTAGTTCAAACAGTGAAAGCACTGGAACTTGTTTTAGGTAGTGTTTGTCCTCATTTTAAAATGAAAAGCAAATTAAATTAATATTATCTTGTGCAGTGTAGTTATTTTTTACATCTGAGTGAGGAAGGAAGGTGAAATAAGGAATTCAACAAAGGTGATGAAGACATGCTTGGTTCTGGCATGAACAGAATATGTAACTTTACCTTAGTTTGCTGTATCTGAGGTTCTTGGAAAAAGCAGGTGAGATCTGTGGACTTGCTGTTCATCATAAAGCAGAAAAAAATCTATCTTTTGAAGACCTGGTGTAGTTCACTGTATGGTCACAATAGCAAGCAGCTGTGTTAGTCAAGTGAAGGAACTTCTGCCTGCCAGCAGAGATGGAGCACCAAATGTGCTCCAGCCCATCCCAAGAGTTTCACTGTGGTTTGCATCTGCTAGAAGAGCCAAAATTACTGACTGGCAGAAGGGAATTGCTGTGTATAAAGGTCACATTCAGGACTGGATGTATTTCAAGAGGACACTGTACTTAGTGGCATGATCAGATTGTCCCTGCTTAGCTCTTTGTAGAGACTGTGGAGTCCAGAAGATCTGCACAGGGAGGCCTCCTTAGTGCCCAGTCATCATCTGGCTGTCGTGCTGCTGTGGGCTCTGGGTATACACTGTGAAGTGACAATGGCTCTGGTATTGAGGAGACAAGAAGTGGGCATGGAGAGTGGCATGGAAAATCAACTATTATTATTTTAAATTTACTTGTTCTTTTACCTTGTATTTATAGGTTTGATGTTAAATCTCCAGAAGTAAAAAGAAGTCATGAAATGTAAGCCAAATAACAAAAGACTATAATGGACTAAAATCTCATCTTTTACTTCATTAAAAATGTTGAATTACACAAACAACAAATGCTGGCATAGCCAATTTGATTATATGGTCATATAGGTCAATGTCTTACTTGCCATTTAGTATTGGTTTTTAATTTGACATCATTGTCTTCATAGACAATTCTTAAGCATTCATCTAATTATAAATAAACACACTGTGGCAAAAGTATACACTTCTGCATATTCTTTGTTATATTAGCATGGAAAATTGCTGGGTGGTGGATTGCTAAGGCAGCAAAAAAGATTGTTTCTATGGAAGCATTTTTTTGCTGCTGGTAGATACTTGAACAAGATTTGCCTCTGAAGTAACAGCAGGTATATGAATTACAAGATCTATATAATTTTCTGTACTGGGTACAGCAGTGACCTGAGTGGGCAAGTATTGAACTGGTAAAAACAAAAAGGATCAAAGAGCCAACATGTCCATATCATCACTAGGCTTCATCCATCTCTGAACACAGCCTTGTGCCTTATATCTTTTACCTGACTGGAAAAAGACTTTGGACTGCTGATGGTTTGACTTTGTACTTACACAGCATCAGCATGACATAGTACTACTGTGCAATGTTTTCACATGTAGGAACTTCCACAGTGCCATTTTGATTGTATTGATGTGTCTGATGTGCGCCTAGACCAGACTAGAAGTGCTAAAGAAGAAGTGATGTTTATTAATGACCATTTTCATAGTATTGACTCACCTGGGATTCCTTAAATCTCCAAGATTTAAGACATTGTTTACATGCATATTAGCAGTGGAGTGCATATTAGTGCATATTAGCATTATGCTTTGTATTTTCCTGATGCGAGAGAAAAATGTTAAAATAGGGCTTACTTTTTGCAGCTCAAAAAATGTAGGAGACACAAAGCATGATAGGACCACTCTGAATGGGTGTGTTCACCCACTCTTTGTTCTTCTCCAAGAGTATTAAGAGCTGGTTCCTCTGGTACACTGGTAAATGCTGCATGAAGCACTGTTTTAGGTCACATTTTGGCTTTGGAAATTATTTTATTCTTAAAGCTCTCATGCTTGGTCATTCATCGAAGTTCAGATAAGTCCCTTGCAAGTTTGGTGAGCACTGTGAAACAGGCAGGAAAAAATGTGCTTTGGCAATGTACTTTTTAGAAGGCAAATATTACTGCATAGAAAAAAAAAAGAAGATGGAGTTATGAAATGCTGTGAGTTTTGTGAACTGTATCACCCCAAACCCTGTCTAATCTCTGTGAGAAGTACTTCTGTGTCTCTGTATGTGCTAATTCAAGCACTTTCAGTATTTTCTAAGGTACTAGAGAAAGAAACAATAGCAATCACTGCATGTTATCATGTTTTTTGTACTCAAACCATCAGAAATCATCTGGTGTGTAGAATGGGAAGTCTTATTTTGAAAAATATAGCAACAAGGAAGCATTCAGTTTATTGATCCTGTCTCTCCATTTTCCTTTCTCATCGGTCCCTCTTTCTCCACATCACAAGTAGTGAAGAAGATAAAGACAGTGTCAGAAACATTCATAGTAACTCTGAGACCAAATCCCATGCAAAAGAAGAGATATTGCCAGTGGGTTTTTTGTTTTTTTTTTTTTTTTGGTTGGAACCTTTTTATGTTCTGAAATGCAGATTTTTGATTGCAGTCTTTATACTAAAATCATCTTCATTTCAGCAAGTACATTCTACAAGTAAAAGAATCTTTTCCCAGGAAGACCATTGAGTTTTTTCTCTTCCTCTACTTCCCACCACTGTAATGTTCAACCCAGTGATGTAAGGGAGATAGTGAGAAAAGATAGGAACTGTGAGCAGTCTAGATATATCTCCTCACATGTTTTTATAGTTGAATCTACTTTGCTGGATTTATGAACCAGAAAGCAGAATGGGTTCTTTAAAGGTCTCTGCCTAGCTACATGCCAGTTTTGCAGTCTGCTGTTGGAAATAAACCTATACTTACACCAAGTTGTTTGCCCAGTTGCACTAAAGGAAGCTGAGAAAGTGTAAAAATTGGAACCTAACAATTAGGAAATGCTCTGAAGAAGAACTGTCCCAGTTGTGATGTAGAGGCAGAATATTTCTGTCTTGGAATCATCTGGAAGGAAAAATGAAACCTCATGAGAAAGGTAGAAAAAATGTTTGAAAATTCCATGATCACAAAAGATTAAATTAAAAAGCATGATAATATTCAGAAGTTTAATATAATGATTGAGTCAGTAACAGTCCATTTCTTTGGTCCTTTCAGTACATTTCAGTCACTCCCTTTTAAAAATTAGATTATTTGTTTTCTCTTCAAATTTAGCAAATCTCTAGCTATTTTATTATTGAATTACCCTCTGTTTACTAACTGTACTTTTTTCCCCAGGATGTGTCATTTACCCTTTTTTTTTTGTTCCAAATAGAACTTTTTACACTGAAATTTTGTTCCTGCCTCTTGGTATTAATTTGTGGTGTTTTCCATGATTTTTCTAATGTTCTACTAATATGTATATGCAGTATTTCTGAAGATATGAGACATTAGTAGGGTTCAGCAAATTAACTCCACTAATGAATTATTAAAAGTTAAGTAGAACTCTTTTTGCCATAGACCACCAAAAAGCTCAAACAAAAGATCTGTCAGCATTTAAAGCCTTTTGAAGAACCAATTTTGGAAATGCTGAAGCCAGTGTTACTTCACTGCTTGGAAACCTGAATTCTGAATATATGCCCCTATTGAAGCATGGGATGAAGAAATCTTCAGCTTCTCAGACTGTTTTCAAATCCACATAACATAATATTTGGTTTTAGGCAGGACTTCTAGGAAGAATAGGTTATTTTTCATTCAAAACACAGTTACATAAAGAACACTAGAGATAAGATGTCTAGTATTAATCTCTACAGTATTAAATCTATCTGTCTATCTATCTATCTATCTATCTATCTTTTCTTTCTTTCTTAACATTTTATATTTTCAAAAGTAGACTAGTCTTTTTGTGTTGTATGTCAGTCTTCATGAAAAAAGAGAAATCTTTTTAGAATGTATTTGAACAAAATATTACACACTGAGCTGGAACAGAATTAAAAAAATCAAACTGTGGTGCTTCTTTCTTGCTATTGTAAAAGGAAATTTGACAATGAGGTTTTGAGCAGTCAAGGTGGCTAAGACTTTAGCAGTCCATGTAGACTTCTTACAGAGCAATGCATATGAAATTGATTTTATCTAGACTATTGTACCTAGTAACTCAAAATTACCTGCCCAAAGCATAATCACTCTCTTCATTTCTGCACTGCTTGCAAGTATTCATAGGGAAAAATTGCAGGTATGCTGTGTGATTATATAGCACACACTGAACTCTGGCATCCCTCAAACAGTCCAACAGACCTTCATGAAATATCAGCAAAACCTGTAATTTGTTGAAAGTCCATTTTCTTCTTTTAACCAAAATACCCCGAGGCTGGAATATAGCCACACATACAAATTTATCCTTACAGATAAAGGGATTCTTAAGAATCCCTTTTTATTATCATTTACTTTACTTTAATATTGATAGCACATTACAAGCACCTACCCCCTGTATAAACAGGAGGAGTTCTGGACTTTCTGGTGAAAAATAACTTGCAGAACCAGGTTTCCACATTATTTGAACACTGATGGGGTCACACTGGTCACTTTCTTTTTAATCTAATATAAAAGAGAATTACATGCGATGAACCAGCTGCAGAATAAGTGTCATCCCTCACCCATTGTTTGGTTGACACTTCCATTGTCCCTAGGAAAAATGACTGTCAAGGGACATCCCACCTGGGAAGAGCTTCTTGGTCTCTACTGATGTTAGAAAATTCAAAGTAATAAATGATCTAAAAATTAGGATTAAAAAAATAAAGAAATTGTTTTGTTGGGTTTTTTTCTCTATTCACTGGATAGTCAGAGAAGTTAAAAGGACAGTGCAAGAACAAGTTTTTTACTAACATGCTTTGCTAAGAATACAGGCACCTGCAACCTAACACAGAAGAGGGTTTGAAGTTATTAAAGTTTGGGAGTCAAAAAATGAAAAGGTCTCCAAATTCATGCCCTAATCTGATGGGCTTGACCTCTTTCCCTTGTCAGCTACAAGTGCCAGCAGAAAAGATATGAAAAAGTTTCAGTTTTTCCCTTTGCTGTAAGCACTGGATCTACTTTCCCAAATTATATTCATCTCCAGACTGAAACATCTAGAAATGTCTGTTCCCTAGAAATGGGTTCTTGACAGGATTCAGTTCCTGGGTTTCCTCATCTGGTAACAATTTCCAATGACCAAGGATATTCCATCTGCTTCCCAGGTAGCTTGTTGATTTCTCTCGGGGTTCTGACGGTCTGGGTGACCCCAAGAGATCGTAAAGAGTCTTTGCTTCCCTAGCCTGGCGCAGCCAAAGGAGCCTGGAATGCGCCCGATTGCATTTTCAAGGCTGTTTATTTCTTCTTATCTATACATTCTCTCTCTGACCGGCCAAGCTCTGGCTAGCAAGGAAGCCATGGGCATCTGCCCCAAGCCTTGGGCGGCTCCCACGTTATATACTCAAAACTACGTGTACCAGGTTTACAGTTTCCGTACCAATACCTAGGATCTATATTGGACAGTGTGTCTCTACCTTAAACCAATAGAAAAGTGTCACTATCACAGTAAGACATAGAGGACAAGAAGAACAAGAAAAAGGTCAGGACATGTCCAAATCCCTCCATCTTGTCCCCTGAACCCCTTATCTTAAAAACCCCAAAATTCTATTTTTCTCCCTGTGTTAATTTCACTATCACACTACTCAAACCCTTGTGGCTTGTAATCCCTCATATAAAATTGACAGCTTTTCCACAGGCTAAAATCGAAGCCACAGATGTTTTTGTCTTCATGCCAGGGTCTCTGAGGCCCCTGCCAAGGTCTCGAGACAGTCAGGGCAGCCACAGGGATGTCCTGGACTCCGACAGTAGCTCTTCTAGAAGGATGTGAGTCTTGAGTGGAGTCCAGTGCATCAAACAACCCTGTATAGATGCACTGATACCACAGGAATCTCAAAAGGAACTCAAAATCTCCCACTAAGCCTTTGGCCATCACAGACCATGTAGTCTAGAGAACAGCTCATGTTGCTCTGAAGTGGATCCTGAGTGCAGGACTTCTCACAATTCATGCTCTGCTGACAAGATGTTAGATGCGCTCACCCTTGAGAGCATCTGAGGTAAAAGCTGCTGCACAGGTGGAAGAGAGGATCTAAAGCAGACTGATGCTCTGACAGAGCAGGACTAAGCACACCTCAGGTAGCAATGAACACTTGTGGGCAGCAGAACCAAACCCCAGCACTCGACTCTGTAACAGGAGAGTCTGGGCAGTGCACATTTCAATACCTGTCCTTAGGTGTCATAGCCATGCAGTTAATACCTTTCTAAAGACCTGCACTTATGACTACACAAGTTTGTTCTCAGTAGGACTATCTTGTTAAAGTCATCTTCTATTACTCAGCTGCAAGTAATGCTTTGGCAGTCCATGGGAGCAATCATTCTTACAGTGCTCTCTGCGTCACTGCTCTTAGGAAAACTTTTCTTGGAGCTGGTAATGAGAACACCCTCCAGGATAATGGAAAACTGAGTATGGAAATGTTCCATGGGTGTCAGAGGTCAGCATCTGTTTTCTAGCTTTTCTTGCCCTGGTATTGAATCTGTAGTTGGATCTTTTTGTGCCTAAACTGAGCAAGCTAATGGAACCATGCAAGCTTACTGCTGTGCAAATAGCAGGCAACTACAGACTGACAATGTACTGTAGCATGCTTCTCTGTGGCCTCAGAAAAATCTAAGAATACAATTCAAAGCTGATGATGATATTGGTAGATTTTTTTATAAATAGGTTGGCATTCTAAATCAAGTCTGTGCTGTATCACCTACCCATGGTATGTGTGGTACATCATTATTTATATCAGAATTCACCCGGGCAAAACTACAGCTAGCGAGAATTCATTCCTACAACTAGGGTAAAACTAGTCTTATACTACCAATCAAATGTCTACTACAGCACTGCTCCAAGCAAGAAAACATTACAGGGATGAATGGGAAACTTAATTTTTTTCTCATAGACTATAGGGTTTTTTTCATAGACTATAGGTTGATGTTATATATAGGGTATATGAGAAGGACGTGGACTTTTAGAGTCCAGGGGAGGGACACAGGGATGGTCAGAGCACTGGGCATTTCTGTGAAGACAGTGAGGGAGTTGGGATTGTTCAGCTTGGAGAAGGCTCCAGGGACACCTTATAGCACCTTCCAGTACTTAAAGGGGGCTACAAGAATACATGTAATGTTAGGAGAGAGCCTAACCTCTAAATGGTTCTTTGTATTGAATCATATTGTATTCAAAATCCACCCGAATCACCTCAAAATCCACCTGAATCACTTCAAAATCCACCTGGCAATACAAATTTCCTGACTGCCTCCAAGCCAGGTTGCCAGCTTTGGACTACAGGAAAACATTTGCCCATACCAAGACAAAGTGTTCTCCTGCATACAGACATCCTGTGCTGGGGAGATTAAACCCCGAGGAAAATCTTTTGAACATTTCTAAAAATAACATCTCGCTTCTTATTCTTCTCTGCCAAAACAAATTACTAGTATTTTCCCTATGGAAAGACTCCAATAGCATTGCTATTGGGAACTCTACTGTTCTGAATCTGAAAATCCAACCAATAAATCCAATAAAGAAAACCACACAGGAGCAAAAAAGCAGGTCTTATTCTAATACACTTCAGGCACATGGCCAGGCAACTTTCATGTAGTTACAGGGAGATGGACAAGATGACCTAGACTATATGTCTTTTCTTCTCTATCAAAAATTGCTATGGTTCTATAATTACATCAAACAAAATTATGCTGTCTTCAGGCTGCAAGTGGTGCCAAATGTTATCAGTATGGAAAAGCAGGACATTTAAACCACTCAAGCAGGTGAAGTCAGTCACTGATATTATTTTCCTGAGTGCTGATAATAGCTGTTCAGCTAATCCGGTTCGTAGACTGCTTTGCCATGTTGTAATGATATTTGCACCCCTGGAAGAGAGCCACACGCTATTGAAATGATGCTTGATAATGTTTCTGTACCAGTTCCACTTCAATTGACCTGACTGCAGTGTTATCAAAATGTTCAGTTTATAGAACCTAAGCTATATTTGTGTCTCCTTGATGGAAAAGAAAAATCAGTCCCTATACACAGTGACCTTATTGTGTAAGTTATAGATGACTCTTTTCTTGTGTGCAATAAGGGAAAAATTCACTTTGGGGGCTCACATTCTTTCCACTGCTATTTTAAAACTACAAGCTGTCCTTCACTTCTTCACAGAACAGCCCTAGTGTTTGACCCCATCTTCTTGATGACAGGCTGAATGCAGGGTGGACTATGGAGAAAGTTTTTTTAACATAACTCGACAAGCTATTGTTCTTATTTTTAACATAAAGCCCTCAAATCTGGAAAGGTGGAGAGGAATCTAATAACCCAGCTGTCACCCAAGGAAGAGATGTACAATACAATATGTTTACAAATGCCCCACTGGTATGTAGCTAAACCTTTGTGCTTTACTGAGTTCAGGTGAATCAGGGCCAAATGTAGTAGAGAGTCTGGTAGGGGAAGTTACAAAAGGGGATCATAAGCTGTTCGGACTACCATGGAGCCAGGTCTTGTCTACATGAACAGTAATTCCAGTTAGTAGGAGTGGATCTGTGAATTGAAAGGGTTGGTTTTGAGATACCTACATCAACCTTGTTCAGACATTTTTATTTGAACAAGATTTAGGATGCTCACTAGGAGCAGTGGTCCCCACTATGCATGTGGCTCAAAGGTGTTTGCAGGATAAGTTAGTCTGCACTTTTATGTTTCCATTGTGGTTGAGGCACATTTAGCATGTATCCTGGGCAGTTCTTATGCTGCAGTTTTCCTTGAAAGAAAGCCAGCTGCTTTGTGAACCAAAGTTGCTTCATGAACCAAGCCAACCTGCAGGAAAAGGAGAAGGCTTTTGAGTTTGCTTCAGGAGCTTGCTACTGCTCTGATCCAAAATACTAAGGCAGAGGTGGACACATTCCCTGAAGAACCCCTGCCTGGCACCTGGTTTTTTATTTTTAGCATAAATAAGTTTAAAAAGTAAATAAAATGCATAGCCTCAAATATAGATATTTTAAGTTTCTCAAGCCTGCACTGCAATTAATTTTGTTTTGCCTTCAGAATCTCAAATCTCTTGTATGAGGTGCCCTAGCTGAACTACAGATGGTGTTATACCAGAGCAATGATTACATTGTACTTAAACACAAGTTTCCAGAATCTGTTAAGAGCATGTGAGCAGCTTTTGTGATCCTAGATTCCAGCCAACCCCAAATGTCCTCAACAACTCAAGGGACTAGAAGAAAGAAGCCTTATTTCAATGAAACCAAGTGAATGCAAACATGGAAGGCCCTGTTGTGCATGAGAATTTCAGAATTTCCTTCTGGTTCTTTAGCATGAGTTTGCAAACAAAGGGGAAAATAAGCTTAAACTCCACATAAAGCTGTGGTTAATTCAGACAAGGTCCAGCCTTTGCCTTTCCTCCAGTAACTTTGAATTTTTTTTTTTTAAATCTGCACACTGACACTCCTTGTAAATGGAATTCAACCCAATGCAGAACACTAGTCAAGCTCCTGAATTTTGCTCAAGGTGGGGCAGAGAATAGTAAGTAGGTTTTCTCTGTAGGGTTGCATTTATTCCAAAATTAGATGCCAGTGTCACATCATTACATTTCAGGGCAATACAACTAATTATCAAATACAGGATCTGAGCAGAAATTAAGTCACTTCAGAAAATATCTTGGTGGGCAATTAGTGTTTCAAAAAATCCAGATTTTTTGTTTGATATGTGATTTTTCTGGGCAGGAGTATAATTTCTGAATTAAATAATGCCTGAAATGGGCTGGGTTTGTGCCTGTTGTATGACTATCTTGTTTGCATTGTCACTTTAATTTTCCATTATTTTATTGTATGGTGACTACTTTTTTGTTTATTGAAAATATAAGCATGACATTAAATTCATTATCCTATTCTGCATGCAAGCATGTTTTACATTTGCAAATGCAGAAGTGGTAAGGAGAAGCAAATTCAGTAAGAGGGTTTATTATGCATGCATAACCAAGCAAGTGCTTGTTTTAGAACAGTACATCTTGAACAGTTGTGATAAGGACTGCCAGGACTTAACTATGACTTTTATGAGTAGAAATTATTAAGAAGTATCTACTGAAGAAAATCCTTTAGTTCATGGACCTCTGCGTGTTTTATCTGGAGTACCAGCCAAAATTGTTATATTTATTATTAGTTAATTTATTATGGGTTAATTATTATTAGTGAATTTATTATGAGTTAAAATCTGAAACAGAGAAACTAGGGACAAATGTATTATTAAAAGATTTACTTGCCATAAACTCTCATTCTTGTAAGTAGCCTCTCTTTAAAGGCATCTTTAGTAAAAATGAAACAAACTGAAAAGAAACATTTTTCAACATTAACCATAAAATCAAAAAAGATTTTTTGTATTTGAAATAATCTCAAATACTCATTCCCGTTACCTTTGCACGCTGCTGTAAATTTCAAGATATTGAAACTATACAAGAAATCATGGCAGCATATGTTTACTTGAAGTGATTTGTGAAAATACAGGTTATTAGGAGAGCCAAATTGGTAGTAGGGATAGTAGTAACACAATTTCTCCTTATAGCAGAGTATAATGTTGAAGCATTATTTAGATTTAGTGATGCCAAGTTCTTATCATTTATATACAATAATATCATATATAAATTTAAAATATTAATAACATAGTAAAAAAATCTAGCAATGTATTATTAACATTGATTTGGTATTATATAGAGCATATTTGCATCACTATTTTACTACTGTTGTAATAGTATAATAATATGATGTATGTGATATATATATTAGATGGAATTATAGAATAGTTTTGTAGTTATGTTATACATACTATACTACAAACACTAAATAGAAAAATGTTGAAGAATGTATATCAACATGCTGAGGTTTCCTTTCAGTTAGGTAATTAGAATGAAGATTTCCTTTCCATAATCTTCCATGACTATGTTTTCCCTTGGGTGCTTTGTCATTTGTTCCTTTATTTTCCAATCATCTTCTTTGACACATTTTTCCATGCTTTCTAGATATCTTCACTCACTAAAATTATTGAAGATGTAGTCATGCAGTTCACTATGCTAAGGCTGGGGTGCTATTTCTGGCACAGCCACAAAGCTACAGGCAAATCTTATTCCTGTCATTCAGTGCTTGCTTTCACTTTCTCCACAGTGCTGGAAGTGTATAGTGTTGTACTGAACTCCTTTGTCCTCCTGGTGATTAGAAAAGGAACATGAATAAATGTAGTACCATGTTCCCAAATTGAACAGAAGATTCACCTTTTACTGGGCAAGACATGAAATTGAGGACAAATTTGCAAGGAACTGCTTAGCTATTTAACTTTAGGAAGGCATCCTAATCCCTGGGGAAGGATATATAAAGGGTCATTTCTTCTCTCTTGTTATTTCCAAATGGTATCTCATTCAACATCCTGGATTAACACTGGGCTCACAAGAGGCAGCTGTGATGGCTAATGCAGCCCTACAGGTTCCAGGAAGGTGCAGACAAGTCCAGTGCTGTAAAGCTGAGCATGATGAGGTCAAAGTCCAGGTGCTGTGCTCATTGTGAAAGTAAGTCAAGCTTCAGAATGATGTTTTGAATAATAAATATAAGTTTATGCAACCATAAGACAAATTGTCTTAAAGATGAAGCCAGAGGTGACCATATACATCACATATGGATATAGTTATTATTTCTCTCTGTTAAGCATATTAAGGCAAAACTTGTGAGAGTTATTCTTCTAGAACAGGATAAGTATTTTGAATATATGAAAATATCTTGTACTGAATTAATAAGTCAGACATCACTAGAATAGAGGTCACAGAATAAGGCTAAGTGTCCAGCATTTAAGAGCTGTGTTCCTCTCAAATGGGCAAAAAGAATATTTTAAGGCCAGCAGTAACTGCTATTATGAAGTTTGTATCTCACTTGATCACACCTGTTATAATGCAAATGAGGTCCTGATTGCTTTTAAATTACTACAGACTTAACTTTTTGAATAAACTAGTCAAAGCCCTAATGAATCAAGTCAGAACTTCTGCTTCTAAACATTTCTTGCGGCATAGAACTTGTATTAAAAAGGGTGGAGACTACCTCTAAATACAGCCAATGAAACCTGACAAAAACATTATTTCCTGTACATTTCTACAGTGCACTGGTGTTATTCCCCATATGTGTGGGACACGGTTGTGATTACTTGCGCTAGTGAGAGCACATCCCATCAGATAGCTGTTGATACTGGTGTGAGCCAGCTCAGAACAACCCAGCTACACAGCAATGCATCAAATCTCATAATAGCCAATACTCTGTTGGGTCTTCCAGACAGTATACTGACAGCATAGCAAAAAGCTGCTCAGTAAGGAAAGTGCCCTAGACCCAAATCACCAGCCATGGAAATGCACTAGAAGAGGTTGCTTTGAAACAAAATGTAAGCAGTGAAGTGTCAATAGGATGGATACAAAATAACAAGGCTAGAAACTGTGGCAATAGAAAGTTTGTGAGGAAGACAAGTAATTACAAGAAAAACACCATATAAAATAATTCTCCCAGGCTTATTGATATAATTGCTATGCCAAGTTGTTGGGTTTTTTTCTGCCCATACACATTAATTCTTCATTAACCTTTTCATTCCTATTCTAAGTACCAACTCAGTTGTAGTTACCCAATAATTTATTAATTGCCTTCAGATTGATTACGGGTACATGCATGACTTTACACAAATCACTGAGTGTGGTTCCCAGGCCCTCTTGTGCAATTCAGTGAATTCTCAATGTACAAGAGGACTGTGTTGCTGCAAGAACCACAGAGTCCTATAATATCTCGAGTTTGAAGGGGCCCAGGATGATCAAGCCTGACTCCCTGCTCTTTTCAGGACTATGAGAAAATAAACCCTATGACTGTGTCCAGATGAAAATGCTGTTCCCTTGCTTCTGCTTTCATACATACAGTTATGTAAACAAGTATCATTCCAGTGAAGACAGTGGCAAATCACTGAGATTATATTCATAGTTTTTGTTTGTTGCATTTTAGTTAAGAACAGACAGTTTACTACATAGGTTTCAAATACTGGAAGGAAATGTCTCATCATTAATTCATTGACTCATCTATTTTAATTAGATCAAGAGTTAGAGAGCTCGCACACTTGTATTCATATTCATTAAGGAAATGCACCATTACCTGATAAGACTGTGCGTTGTTTCATGATATAAATGGTTGGACTAACAGGTTATAGAAATCAAAGTTAGGCACTATTATTCACTTATGTCACATTAAAATCATTAAATATTCAACACAGAATCACAGTTAAAAAATAAAGAATCCAGAAAGCCTGTAATGGACATAAATGAAATCATTTCTTTAAGACTCATTCTTTGGAAATGTGACACACAGTAAGGCAAGTAATTTAATGATTGTACTCTTGGAGCTGAGAACTCCCCATTTGTATTTATAATAGGTGATGGTGAAGCCAGAAATATTCTTTCAAGTTGAGAGATGTCAGCCTGGCTCATTTTTCTGAAATCAAGCACCTCTACATTGCTCTGTGTTCAGTAAATTCATGGGATTAATGGACACCCCAGGAGACCTCATTTTACAGCATCAAACAGCAATCAGCTGCTTGAGTTGTTGTCTCAGGAAGGCTCAGGTCTCCACAGCAGCACTAGATGTGCTCATTACGTGTGGGTATCATATTCCCAACCAAGTACTTGCAACAGAATTAGCTCTATGTTATATAGTTTATTCATTTGAGGGAAGATGAGGATGGATCATCTTTTATTTGTTCAGCAAAGAATCTGTTTAAGACCTTTTGTTTCTCAGACACTGACATTTTATTTTAAATTGAATGTTGCATTATACAGCTCAGTTCCTAATACGAACATGATGAATTCAAGAGCACAGTAGATGTTTGCTATCAATTTTGTACCATATTACTATTTTACTCACAAAATACCACATCAGGAAAAAATAAGTAGTCTTTTAAACAGCTATTTTTCCCTTCCACACCTTGATTTGTTGTTTTTTTTTTTATTTTTCAAATCTGTCTCTGCAAGAATGTGCTCACCCTCTCTCCTATTAATTTTAATAATCACAGTAAATCCCCCTGGATCTAAATGGTATCTTCGTTTTTGTTTTGTTTTCCCTTTTATTATGCTTGTTATAGCTGAATCTTAGAATCTCATTAGAATAATTTTCAAAGCTTCCATTGAGTCCAGCCTTGCTCAGCTGTGTTAGAGCCTGGGCTGGAGATGGAGGCAGCTACAGCTGTGTTTGTTCCAGCTTCTGGGAATGGACTTCACCAAGACATGAGGATAGGGTGGAGCATTTCAGGCTAACATTTTTTCATAGCCCTTCATGCCCTTTTGCAATGTGTCCTTAACCTGGGTGATAGCATAAAAGAGAAATTGGCAACGGGCACAAGCTGCAACAACTGATAGTGAGCATGGGGGTTTCTCCACAACCTCATGAAGGCGAGGAACTTGCTCTAAAGATATATTCTGGCTACATTTTTTTCTTGTATGAATAAGTAATCAAAATTATTGCAGACTTACAGCTGATTAATGAAGATCACTACCAATTATACAGTCTGGTAAATACAGAAACTGGCAGGAAGGACCAGGATTCTGTCTCCTTCTTGAGTTGTAACATGAAGGAAAGGAAGGACCAGAAAAAATAGAAGGCAAGAGAACAAAGATGCAAAGCCATGCAGGATCACCAGTAAATTGAACAGAATACCATGGGATGTAAAGTTTCTGTAGTGTACCCATGGAGTGGTTGTGCACTGAACATGAAAACTCAAGAAAACCACTAGGCACTTGAATACAGTGACTCCTTCCAGGCAGAAAGGAGTCCTTATTTCCTGCATCAAAGCTGAAGAATATGGGAAGACAGAGAGTTTAACTTCGGAAATCGCCATAAGGGTGCCATTAATCTACAAGTTGAGTGCCCAGTTGTATTTAAAAATCAACTAATTTAACTAATTTTAATTGCCATGTATGCTGCAGGGTGCGTTTCAAGCCATAAGTACTTGGATAAAACAGAGGTAGAAAAGGTATTCCTCCCTCCCTCCCTCCCTCCCTCCCTCCCTTCCTTCCTTCCTTCCTTCCTTCCTTCCTTCCTTCCTTCCTTCCTTCCTTCCTTCCTTCCTTCCTTCCTTCCTTCCTTCCTTCCTTCCTTCCTTCCTTCCTTCCTTCCTTCCTTCCTTCCTTCCTTCCTTCCTTCCTTCCTTCCTTCCTTCCTTCCTTCCTTCCTTCCTTCCTTCCTTCCTTCCTTCCTTCCTTCCTTCCTTCCTTCCTTCCTTCCTTCCTTCCTTCCTTCCTTCCTTCCTTCCTTCCTTCCTTCCTTCCTTCCTTCCTTCCTTCCTTCCTTCCTTCCTTCCTTCCTTCCTTCCTTCCTTCCTTCCTTCCTTCCTTCCTTCCTTCCTTCCTTCCTTCCTTCCTTCCTTCCTTCCTTCCTTCCTTCCTTCCGAAATTCCTTCCGAAATTCCGAAATTCCTTCCTTCCTTCCTTCCCTCCTTCCCTCCTTCCCTCCTTCCCTCCTTCCCTCCTTCCTTCCCTCCTTCCTTCCTTCCCTCCTTCCTTCCCTCCTTCCCTCCCTCCTTCCCTCCCTCCCTCTTTTCCTGTCACACTCATGTCTTTCGTATCTCCCTCTCTCTGTCTCTCCCATGCATTTTTTCCAATCAGAATGCAGGTCAGCTCATGGAATTGTTGCTTGTATAAAACAGAAGAGTTAACAAAAGAAAGTATATAGAATCTTATAACTCACATGAATGCATTTGGGGAGCAGAAGAAGAAGGATATATGTCTGTGCAAATAAACTTTGTTTTTCCATTTGGACTTCATAGAGCAATTTGGAATTCCTTCTTTTTCCCTTGGATAACCTCAGGTTCTGAGAAAAACGAAGCTTACATAAATCAGTGTTCTGGGCTTCTGTTAAAAAAAAAAAAAAAAAACAATAAAAAAACAAACAAACAAAAAAAAACAAACAAAAAAAAAAAACAAAAAACCAAAAAAAACACCAAAACCATGAAAAGGTAATGTGCAGAAATGCCCTGATTTCTGGTTAAAAACTTGCCATCAAATGCTACACAATGCAACAATGATGCAGTAGAGTGAAATAGATGAGTTTTAAGCAAAGGTGAATGGTATAAATATAAAGTGTATGATTAAGACTTAGCCTGTAAGACATTCTCTGAAGTATATTGCAAATGTACATAATATAAAAATTCAATTGACCAGTCTGGATTTATTAATAGTTTATTAACATTTTATCATAAAATTAAAAATTATTCTCTGTTGCTATGAGCAAAGAAACCCACTTATATTAGACATATTGCATCATTTATAATATTGAATAAGTCTACAGGAACTGGTTTTAATATTGCGGTATCTGCAAAGAAAAAGTCCAACAATGTTAAAAGAGAGAGACTTAAATGTTTAATGCTATTGTTATTAAAGACTATAAAATGCTATCTGGTATGATTAGCCTGTATTTTGTGAAAAAGGCATTTAATAAAAATGGTTCTAACAGCTATATATGAGTTGTGTGATAACTATTATTATGCTCATATAAAATGCTGTATTTCCTACAAAATTTCCTACACAATTTCCTAAACAATTATCAAAATCACTGTTGCAAAGTGTTTTTAGCTATCTCAGATATGAAAGACACTACATATAAGTTTTATATATACATACATATATATGTGTGTGTGTGTGTGTGTGTGTGTGTGTGTTTTATAGAAGAAGCCTTTAGGTCAAAATGTACTAAGATCCTAAAAAGCGTCAAGTACATTTAATCTGAAAAGAGATTACAGACAAAGAAATACATCACATAAATCCATTAAATGCAGTGCTAGAACAAGCATTGTACTCTAAAAATCGCAAGTGGAAAAGTGAGAATAGTAAGACATAAATGGAGGACTAACTCTTCAGGTTAATTGATAATACCTCACTCATCTGTAAAGGAGTAAAATAAATGATCACTTGAGAGGAGGAGAGAGAAAGTAATATGAATCAGTGAACAAATTGAAGGAATTGACTTTGAATGGAAGACAGACAAAAAAGTCACAATCATATTCACTGAAGGACTCACATTTGTGCAGAAAAGCAAGACTATAAGGAAAAAGTGAATGATGGGTTTTTTTCCTTCTTCTTCATAACAAGAACAGTTCTTCTTTCCAACCTAAAAAAAACATTTCTATTCTATCTACATTTTTCCACAGTCATATTGACATGGAAGGACAGTGAACCATATGTGCAGAGTAGTTGGAATTATAGTGAGATTCTCTATATTTTTTATCTTTTTAATCTTACCCAAAAAGCTGTTTTAAATTTTCTTTTAAATGCCAAGAATATAATCCTAAGTGTAAGAAACCCACATCTGTTTCCAGTTACCCCAGAAATTGTTTCAGCCTCTACCATCACGAGTTTTTACGGTTTTGATGCCCTTTGTGCTCTCAGGCTGTCCTTGAGTCATATTTCTTCCTCTTCTTAGGGTTGTTGCTCTAGTTACTGAATTGCAACATTTTTTGTTGTTCTTTAATGGCAGCATTTGTATTTTGAAATTGTTCTTTAATGACTTTTTGCTTGGAAACTCTTTCAAAACAATAAGTCAAATGCTAATGCTAGCATTAATATAGGGGATAGATTAACAAAGAGGCCCAGAGATAAAAAATCAAGCAGCAAGACATTAATCATTAAGCAGATTTAGTGTAACTTAAGATTTTCCCAAATCTTCAAATCAAATTTAGTCAACCAAATCACATCATATATTCCCCCTCATATCATGCTTCATCTTAAAATGACACCTGCAACTTCAGTGTGAAAGTTGTCCTTCCATCTTTTCCACTGATGATGAGAAACTGTTGCTTTTCGTTCTTTTCTTCTCTCTCCGACTTGTTTGTTTTGCCCGGTCCGCTTTCCCGGAGCGCTGGCCAGGCGCTTCCAGGAGCTGCCGGAGAGAGAGAGGCAACAAACACCTTTGTGGGTTTGTCTGATACGGACAGAGCTGTTTAGAGAGCGCGAGCAAGACCGGGATAAAGAGACTCAAGAGATTGGACACTTGTTGTGCAGTCCAAAGTAGGTT
Organism: Vidua chalybeata; assembly: GCF_026979565.1. Taxonomy (NCBI): domain Eukaryota; kingdom Metazoa; phylum Chordata; class Aves; order Passeriformes; family Viduidae; genus Vidua; species Vidua chalybeata. The sequence goes on from NC_071530.1 coordinate 22,122,823, forward strand.
GTATTTGCCCGGTCGCGCACGTACAAGTGACCCCGATCAGGGGTCCAGACAAAGGTTTTATAGGGGAAAATAAGAGATAAGGTGAAACCAATAGAACAATGCCCAGTGTGAATACATTATAGGTAAAATCCAATGGGAATAACTCTGGGGGAAGGATGAATATACGTAAAAATACAGAATAGAAACTCCATCTTTAGGTTTAGGAAACAGAAACTCCCATCTCAAATTCACAAAGCCCTTTTGCTCCGTTTGCGTAGCTGCACACTGCAACAAGAAACCTTATGGATTCCAGCCTAAATATATGAATCTTTTGAAATATTTTATATTTATATTGTATATAAATGATATTTACATTTATCATTTGGTCTTTATGCATGAGTGTATTTCCCAGTCTGTATGGAAATTGTTTATTTGCTGTATTCAATTTAATTTCTTTTTTAATCAGCATCTCAGTAGTTGCCTCATACATGGGAGCAGATCCTTTATCACCTTCTTTTACAACTGGGGGTTGTCCTCACTCAGGTGGAGGACCTTACTTTCGGCATTGTTGAACCTCATGAGGTTCACATGCATCTACTTGTTCAGAGCTTGTCCAGTTCTCTCTGGATGGCATCCCATCCCTTAGGCATGTCAACCCCACCACTCAGCTTCTTGTCACCTGCAAACTTTCTGTAAGAGCACTTGATCCCACTATGTCGTCTATGATGTTATTGAACAGCACCGGTCCCCGTATGGCCCTGTGAGGACACTTCTCATCACTGATCTCCATTTTACTCCTTTGTTTTCTCAAATTGAAGTTTCTTTACATTTATGTTATTTCCACTCTATTTTTAATATCCTCTTTAAGCTGGCTTTATTTTAGAACTCATATTTCTGCGCTGCATGCAATTCCAGGCAGCTTTTTCTCAGTTAAATAAATTATATTTTAATAATTATTCTATCATGTTTTAACCCCAGTTGAAAACTAATCTACTATGAAGAAAGTTAACTCTATCCCAACCAAAACCAGTACATACTTCCTTTTAGATATATCCATTTGCAATATAAAATTATGTAAATGCTCAAATTTGATTAATTGTAAATTTTCTAAAAATTAAATTGAATACATACAATTTTGTATGCAACTTACAGTCAGGTACCTAAGTACCTTTGCAGGTCAACTCTTGATCACATTTTCAGAATGTGATCTCAATTCCACCAGTTTCTGAAAATAAGGAGAAAAATATTGAATCAAATTGAGATGTTTGAAAAATGCCCTCTATATCCACAGAAGAGATTTTTAGTGGTTATATGCTCCATTTATAATGTTGAAAATAAGTATAGAAAAATCTCAAAGTTCAATTTCTTATTGAAGTTACCAGAAATAACCATTTGTCTTAGAAAATAAAAGATTTTCTGAAGATCTGAATAGATCTGCTCATGTTCTTTAAATTCTTCTGTCTATAAGGTTTGTTCCAATCAGCACTGATGATTTTGATAGTAAATAGGTTAGGAATTGGTTTACATGTCCTATTAGTCCCAGCAGGATTGGACTCTGAGAGGCCTGCAGGACCTGCTAAAAGCAGCAGTAAAAGTCCTACACTTCTCAGCATTCTAGTAGCAAATGGATGTGCATATGATTGAAAACATTGCAGTAATTGGCTGAGTGTGAAAAATATGAAGATGTATTTATTGGCAGAAGTTAGGTGTTGCCCTCTATGAGTCAGCTGAGAATGACAGCATGTACTGCCTTTGAAGAAAAAATCCTTTGCAAAAGACAGCTCTGTAAATCCTCACTATAGATCCCACAGTGGCAGAAACTATGCACTGAGTTTTCAAGGTGGAGAATGGCAGAACATATGTGAGATAAATTAAAATATTCTGTACTGCCAGCTATTGCAGCTGAACGAATCACTTGCTTTTTATTCTATCTCCACAGCTAAACTTCCCTAAGAAAGTCTAGGTAAGTGAACAGTCTTCTCCAGGGAGAAAAACAAAAAAGAGAGCTTTCAGGGAAAAGTTCATTAATTTCAAACAACCTGATGTTCAGTTACATATCTTAATATCAGGACATTTTTGTGGTACTCAAGTTTCCCACTGCACACAAGTACTTTGATTACTTCCTGCATTCTATCACCTGCCTGCTGAGTTTTAAAGATCGTTTAAAATCTATCTCACTCTAGCTGCAGAAGAAAATATATAAGGACATTAAAATTATGTGCAAGCATCCCTAAAACTGGTGAATTTGGAAGATGTGGTGAATGAGCACTCAAAATGAAGGTTCTACGACTGCTGTTTCTACACATCTATGCGCAGGTCCTGATCATTCAGAAATGTTTTGTACCAGCCTGGCCAGTTCTATGTATTTCCCTCAAAAAATGTTATTTACAAGTGCCAATGAAAATATGAATTACAGATTGGATTTAGTTTGCCTAATTTAGGCATGTAACTTACTTTTAAATCCCTGATCCCTACCTACACTTCTGCTCAAAGATCTCTCGAGTACATCTATGTCTTTCTTGAATTGTGGGAAGAAAACTGTCTCAAAGGCATCATCTACATTTTGGTCTTCCCCAAAAAGCACATACACCCCAGGACAAACTGACCATATGTCCATTTTGCCTGACGTCTCCTCTGTCTGGTACTGTTACATGTAATTATTATACTTGTTTTTTATTTCAGTCTCTATGATGAATTGTAAGGGCTATGTTAAACCACTGCTGGAGTAGTTGTTTTGTGACATGATGTTGCATGTTTTCTTATGACATGCAAATGTTGCTTTCTTTGACAAAATCTTTTGAGTTTTTTTTAAGGCTGTACAGGGTATGAAGAGGTTTGTGGTGTCTCATCCTTTCTGCCTGTAGAGTGTGGTCCCTGCACTGAATGTTATTTTGGAACTGCAATAGTTTTTATCTCAAAGGGAACTCTGAAATGAAAAAGTCCGGGAATGAACTATCACACATAGAGTGGGAATGATAGAGGGTCAGATTCTAGAAGCCAAGTTATTTGCTAGTGTAGATGTGCCAAATAGTATTTTACAGCTGACATTTCACCAATACTGAGTCAAGTGGAATAATTACCCTCAGCATCTTACTTATAACATCACTATTAACATGTCAGAATGTGATTTGCCTTGACTTTGTTGACTTTCATTTGGTTTCTTTTCCACTCTAACTCTTGGACCTTTTTCCTTGCATTTGCGTTTTTTTATGCAGCTATTCCTTATCTAGTATTGATGAAAGTGATTTCTCCCTCCAAAGTGCAGCACTTGACAAACGTCTTACTGAATTTTATCTTGCTGATTTAAGATCATATCTGAAGATTATTGCAGTAATTTTGAATCTTGATCCCGGTCCCTAAAGCATTTGTATGCCCTATTCTGTTAATTAGTATCATTCATAGATTTCACAGATAATCACAATTCGTTTTGTCATCTAAATCACTAATGAAAATATGTTTAAAAGTCTTAAATGTAGACTGCAATCTGTAGCTAACTCATGTGCTTATATTCATCCTATTTCTCCTTTAACCTCTAGCCTGAGAACCCCCAAGAGGCATCTCTGTCGTTGCATAAGTATTTAAAACTTGTATTTATATCTAATCTGGTTCACAAAATTATATTTAAGTTACCAAACTGGTTGCTTATGTTCCCAAAGAGGAAGCAGTCTGTCACTTACTGAGCTCTGCATTAATGTGAGTTAGCTGTTCTGTCACTAATTTTGCATTCCAATTTAGAAATAGGTAATCAAAAGTGGGCTAATGATGCTATATTTTTCTCATATTCTATTACAAGCACCATGCATTTACTCCACTATATTTATAGAAATCCATGGGTTTGTAGAAAATTGCCTCTGCAAGTTTTATTGTTATCAAGTGACCTACTTTTCACCTTAGTCCACTTGAACATAGCTGATATATTTACTATCAGTTACTGAGACAAGAAATGTGGTATTGTTTTGTCTAGATCAGCATCCTTTAATGGCCATGCAGTCTATTAAATATCTATTACAGACTCTAGATTTAATAAATTATTTCTAATTGACTAGATGTCAGTGGCAACATTCAAGAAAACTCAGTTACATGGGATTTTTTCATTGATTTTCCCCATATTAGAAAATAAAATGTCAGCTACCATTAATTGCGCTTTCACAATACGAAGCATACTGCAAAAGTATGTAGCTGCTAAGTGAAAGCACTTCTAGCCTAACATGCAAGAGAAGTATTTTTTTAAATTAATCCAATACCTAAACAATTATTACAGTTATGTGCCTCTCTGGGTCAAATTGATGTGAATGCAATTAAAATCTATAATATGGAAGCATTTTGCAGGCTTCTAGAAAAAATGTATTTAGAGACATATTCTGCACTTGTTTGTCCTTATACACTTCACCGTCTGCATCCAGCACCACAGAAGTTAGTTAATCCACCATTTCTAGGAGCTCTCACCTACAAGGATAACATCACCCCTTACATGAGCTTGCACTTTGACACTCCATGACTCAAAGACAGAACAGCTAACTTAGATTGTCTTATAAGAATACACATGTCTACCCAGGCTATGTGCCATTACTAAGGAGGGTATGATGCAGAATAAAGTTTATGAGACTGTGATACATATATCCCTTACCACTGAAGATTCAGAGTTCAAAATGTCTTGGTGCATTATTGCTGCCAGCCGATATCTGCATTTGTGTGATCAGGCCTTCGTGATCACGTATGCTTTCTACAGGTGGAATTCCATAGATTTTCTTTCATGTGTTCACATTTATCAAGCTAGAATTGACTATTGGTCTGTACAATCCTAGTGAGATGATATTAGAAGTCTGGATGTGAAAATTTATTTGACTGTACAATTTACAGTAGTGCTAGAAGTTCTTATGTCTTTGTAGCGAAAGAAAAAATCCATGACCTTTCTAAAGTATGTGATGTGGCATTCAATTTCCCTGCATCTGATCGATAAGCAAGCAGGAAGTTCTATCTTTTGCCATGGTAGACAAGCATAATTAAGCAATAAGGAAATGGAGGTAGTTAGGATTATCTTAGGATGCACCTGGGAGCTGCCTTGTTGCTATTTTAAAACGTCTTTATGTGAAGGGAACTGTATTAATTTCTGCTGAGAAAGATAAAGTTGGCAGTTTGGAATGCTCATGAGCAGCAGTTTCACTGTGCTTTGCAGGCAGTAGTGTGGTGCGTTCACCCCAAACAGCTAGGCTTCTCCTTCAGCAGAAGGAAAGATGGAGCAGGCTGTAAGCATTTAATTGACAGTTCAGAACAAGAAAAAAAAATCACAAAAAACTGAAAAACAACAACAGCAACAAAAAAAAAAAAAAAAACCAAAAAAAAAAAAAAAAAAAAAAAAACAAAACACCAAAAAAAAACCAACCCACAACCCCTCCTGCAAAGCAATTATGCTTTGGCTGGCTTCCAGTGAGTGCAAAACTTACATTTTTACCAGTTTAGAATAAAAATATGTTGTCTCCAACACTTGATTTTCAGGGAAGACATCTCTGCATAATTAATACTATTGCATCCACATTCTAATTTATGCATTTTAATTATATCAAAGGCCTGGTGAATAATTAATGCTAGCAAAACAATGGGTCTGAAGCATAAGCTGAAAAGTATCACTTTTTAATGGGCTCTGTAAATTTAAATAACTAATGAAAGCTATTTAACTATTTGATTGTGAGTATATTTCTCCCTGATACAATCAAGGATTAACTACCATAATTGAGCAGCCTCTCAAGTGGAAAAATGTTAGCTCAGGTTAGTTTTTTTCTGAGTGTACTGTAGTATATTGACCCACCTGAGCTATATGCTTGCAGGAAAGAGATTTATTTGCATGTTTCCCCTCTGGGAGGAACTGGTATGCCATTGGTATCATCAATAGGATCTAAAATCAAAATTTTGGGTTTAGCATTCCCCTTTGACCTCCTGTCTTCAAGTAGGTCAGTTCATGAAAGTTTCATGGGGAGATTTAGAATTGAATCTAAAGAAACACAATACAGAATTTATTATCTTTGAGTTCAGCAATCTAAGAATTAAGGATGTAGGCCAGGTTAGTAATTTAGAGCCTTGAAGTGGTCGGAGAGAGATAGAACCTCTGGAGAATTTAATCTCATTCTAAAATGGGTTTTTGAAATAGATGGGATTAATAACCATTTGGCAGTGCCTAGCATTTTTCTCTTTCTTACAGAAGAAGCTTAGTATACTGTCTTACCCATACACCTAACTTCTAGACAGACAAGTTTAGAAGAAGTTAATCTCACCAGCAAAGGTAGCCTCTAAAACTATGGTTTAAAAAAGACCTGCTCACACCAATCTGAGGGTGTAAAGACCAGGGCAAAACAGAAGGGCTCACAGCACAGAGCTGTGCAAAGTTCAGTGAGTCACACTGAAAACCAGCATCAGTTGCTTGGCCAAGTCTCAGATTTGAGTTGTCTCCCCCTCTGAAGGGCTCAAAATGTACATTCATATTAATCTGCCATACCCAAACACCAGCCTCCAGCCCGCTCTGCTCCCTGGGGCTGTGCTGGGCAGAGTGATGTGCTAAGAGCAGGCTGTCCCAGACGTGCAGCGTGTCCTGGCTTTCATGCACTCTGAGTTTGTCACGCCAAGAGTGGTGAAAGCATGTGGACAGCAGACAACACTGACTGCAGAGCATGGAAAGCCTGGCAGCAGAAAGGGCTCATTTCTTTAGGAGAGTAAAACAGTACAGCAAATGATGAATTACTGCGATCCCTGGCAATATATTACATACACTCAAGAAATATCAGCTTGTCAATATGAATACAAAATGAATAGCTTCTACCAACTTTTTTGTTCTTGTTTTCCATATCAGAAGTTTGCACTTTAATGCAAAATGTTTGAGGAAGTGTCATAAAAATAACAACAACAGTAAAATGAAGGACTTTTAAAAGAAATAAGATTGACAAAGGCTGCTGCCAATTTTGCATATCAGGCCCTTTATTTAAGTGCATTAATTTGAGTTCAGTAACTTTTTGCTCCTATGCTTGAAATTTTCTCTTTTACCTAATATTATATGTTGAATTGAAGTATTTGACTCTCCATAGTACTCACTTGTGTCATTGGGGAGATATGAAAGGCAACTATGTAGGAACGAATTGTGTTTTCCCTATTTTCAGCTGTGTTTGCATGAGCCTGGACATGAGCTAGTGCTCTCCTCAGTGGTTGTGGCCTGTGTCAGGCAGGGGAGGGTTCCTTTCAGTTTGGTCAGGCTGGATGGTGTGTCCCTTCATGCAGATGTTGGGAAGGACAGGGAAGAACAGAAAAGGCTCTTGCAGAGGGGGCTCTGCTCCAGGGAAATCTCAGCCAGCCATAGCTGCCTGGCCCCAGTGAATATTTCATAGAAGTCAGAAAGCAGAACACAAAAGAAAATCTGCCATAATATCAGATTAAACCAGTTTATTTCTTGTGAGCAATAGTACCTGAAAGAGCAGATACTGGGGCAATCTGGGGCTGGTGTCAGAGTTAACAGGCTGACACTGGGGGTTTATTTGTTCTTCACAGCTTTCCTGCCCAGGGGCTAGGCAGTATCCTGATGGTATTCCTCTGCACCCCATTCCTCTCTACTTTCCTTACAGCAGAGCCTATAATGAGTAGTAAGAACAATTCCCCAAGAAACATAACTCTTTTATTGAATCCTGTTTAAGACCAAAACCTGTTTAGCATGTTTGGGATGGAGTCTGATGTTCCAGTTGTCCAGTGCTTGCAATGTGCCTGATAAAAGAGATGCTGAAGCAGGAGTTCATGGTCTCAGGTGAAGTGCCTCCCTTTGCTTCTGCCTTTGCAGGACTATGCTGAGAAGGAGAGAGCTGCAGCTAAGGCCCTGGAGGATGTGAAGGCTAACTTCTACTGTGAACTGTGTGACAAGCAGTACCACAAACACCAGGAATTTGACAACCACATCAATTCTTATGACCACGCTCACAAGCAGGTAAACCTGATAAATGTGTTGCATGTTACAACGGTCTCTCTTCCCTCCTCATTGATTGTGGGAGGTTTCTAAATTCACCCAAGTAGAAGACAATTCATCATTTGATGCTTTCAACTTTAACATGCTACTTTCCATTAAAATAAAATGGAAAATACTCGCTTTTATCACAATTTCTTTTAAGCTACTTTGACTGAAAGACCTTCAGCTGTAGCTTTAGTTACATGCTTAATACTGATGTCTGGACTTAATTTGATAAATTTAAATGTGGAATAACTTAAAAACCACAGGCAGGAGGAAAGACCACTTCCTCAAATGACCAGGTCCATCTTTTGAACCTCCCAGTCACAGAAAAGCCTCTATTCTTCATGCTTCTATCAGAAGGCATATGACCATGCTGTTTCAAACTGGTTGTGCTGTTTCAAGGGCAAAAAAGAATTTTGTCTATTTTTTTTTAAAGCATCTGTTTCTGGAGTTAAAATCTATGTCTCATAATGTTTGTCAAGCAAAATACATTTTTCCTTGCATACAGAACAATATAAAATAATCCCTTATGAAACATTGGATTCCTGGAAAAAGATAATAAATACTATTTTTTATCACATTTTGTATCGGTTTTATCACATTTGTATGTGGTAGGTATATTTTACCCATATGTGCCTATTAACTTTATTTCCTGTGTCCCAATTTTCCTCCAATTTTAGCAAAATACATATTTCAATTGCTAATATGAAAGGAAAATGCAATTAATTCATATAAACACTTCAGAATTTAAAGAAAATGGTTTGTGAAGTCCAGGAATGAATGTTTCTGAACCTCTGAAGTGAGAGATCACATCAGCTGACCTGGCATGCTAAGGACATGTTACTAGAATCTGAGGATGGATCTTTTTCTCCTCTATTTCTGCTAGCGCTTGCATTTAAGTGCTCACGTATTGCGTGCATCCAAGTTGCCAGGGAATTAGTGTCTTCTGTGTGATCACACTTGTAGGTTCATGGGGATCAGGAGCTGCCTCAATAATATATGAAACCACTAGAAGTTGCAGGTATCTCTAAACAGAGTATTAGAAATAATAATGTTGAATAAAATGAGCAACGCTAAAGGCAAAGCGCCTCGCTCTCCCTGAAAGCAATCTTATTGTCTTCTGCAGTATCACAGAGGATGTAAATCACCCTGGAATTTTCTGTGTGCATCTATCACAGCACTTTATTAAAAAACTGCCTAAGGTCTGCCCACACATCAAATGCTGAACCATCCTGCTGAATTCAAGCACCACAGGCAGCTATCCATGGGTTATAATGGGACTCTTTGTCCCATCTCTCCAAACAAGAGTTATGCATTTATGTATTAAATCAAAAGCAATTCCCCTCATCACCATTCCATTATTTTTTTTTATAATAATACAAAACAAAATATTTTCCAGATCCTAAACCTGTGACTCTAATCCCTATAAATCCCCATTTGCTGCACAGAAGATTTTTTTCACCCTTCAGCTGTTTTTTTAAGTCATCAGAAATGCATCTGAACTCAAATGGAGCCATTTGTGCTCTTTCCTCTTCACACACTCCCCCTGCAAAAAGCAGTTTATGCTAAATCAAACAGCCTGCTTCATGCACCAACTATGACTGCGTTGTTGGGTAGGGGAGGTTTTGGCAAGTTTCTGTTATAAAAGGGTTGGTTTAAGCAATAAAACTCTTCTTAATTTTCAGATAAATTTACTGCTTTAAAAGCTGCCAGAAAGTGCTGGAAACCGTGAGTCTGCACAGAAATGCACGACACATACAGAATATCAACTGGCAGTGCAAGCTCACCTCATCCTGCCCTTTCAGATGTAGTTCAGAGGCTCAGTTAGTGCAGGATTAGCTACCTACCCTCCTGATGTGACAGGATAATTCAGTCTCTTCTCCCCTCTCACTTCTTACCTGGTCAGCCAAGTCTGGGAAAAGAATTAGTTTGCCTCTAGGAACAGTGTAAGTGTTTACTCTGACTTTTATAGTCAGTCACAGAAAAGCCTCTCTTCATGCTATTATCAGCGTAATCTGATAAAAAAAATAATCTGATAAAAAAAAAGTTAATTTATGGTTTCCTGTGGGTTTAATTAACTTCATTTCAAAGTGTTTATTCTGGGAGGGACATTAGCCACCACAAGAGCTTCTTCCTCTGAACGTATGTTTTCTGTTTCTCAGCAGTAATTTGAGAGTAGCTTTAGTAATCTGCATGGATATGTTCTAAACATCATTTTTCTAATGGAAAGTAAATTAAAATGAGACATTCTTTGCACCTCAGTAACAATACAGTGTAGTCCTCTCATGTGATTTCCCATTTAAATGCTACTACTTCACAATTCATATTAAAGTGGAAATGAAGTTTAGAGAAGATAGAAAGGCAGAAAAGGGATATTGGACTGAGTGCTTAATCATAAGTCTTTTGTTTGCCTTCCAGAGGAAATAGATTTTATTGAGAATTGTGGCTTTAATTCCAAATATTATGGTTTCATAAAATTAATTTTGCGATCCATTTTCTTATAGATGATTTTGACCAGTTGTTATAGCAGGAAGTGCTGAGTCCTGGACCTAGCAGTTGGCATACCAGCCATTGCCCTCCCTGTCGTCAGAGGCTGCAAAGTGTTATGATGGCAGTCTGGCCTTGTTTGCATAAATGGTCTTTCTGTTGTCTTTCTGTGTTAGATTATTCTAAAGCAGTATACTCAGAGATACTTTCTCTCTCTCTGCTTGCTACATACCTCCAAATTTATAAGCATAAAAATATGATGTATGTGTACATATATATGCATAAAATTTGGCAGACCATCAAAGATCAATGCCTATATCTTCATTATCTTATAACACTGTAATGACCCTGGAGAGTTATTATTTAACTATTTTTGAGTAACATTTTCCCACTATTAAACAATTCTAATTCCTTTGGTTGTCTTGTCCGCATTAGTCTCAACATCTTTCCTAACACACTAAAAGAATTTTTCACTGATATTACCTGCTATTGGAAATTAATTTCTTTCAGTGCACTGATGGATAAAGTGGACACAGAAAATCTGTCTGATTGGGAGTTTGCACTCCTGAGCTCTGTGTTGTTAAACCTGATACTGAACAAGGCCGGGGCAGGAGTGGGAGTGACTTTCCTGGGAGAACCTAATCTTTCATCACTGTACAGCCCTGTGCATACATCTCTCATTGGCCCACCACGTATCAGCTAACCCACTTGAAATCACAGCTTTTTCCCTTGGTGTTTTTTTCCTATGACTTTATAAAGTCAGGGGCAGCAGTCACAGGGAGTAGCCTATTTGATAAATCTGCAGTTTCTCTCCTCAAGCATCAAGGTGAAGGACGCTCGCTCTCACTTGCTCGCTGTATTCTCTGCAGTAAAAGTGAACTGCATCAGAACGGGGTACCTTGGCTCTGCCAAAGCTACCTGAACACCAAAAGGCACAGGGGTCCTGGTGAGAATTCATTTAAAAGTGATCAGGATATAGATAACCAAGATAGGCTGCCACCTGAAACCTGAAAAAGTTATATCTGTGGGAGAAGGTTAAGCTGAAAATAATATATAACTGTAGTTCTTTTTAACCGTGTTGTGTACATCTTTAAAATGAAGCTAAACTTGAGCAGAGATGTCTATTTGGTTGACATTATTAAAAGGAATCTTTTAATAACTCCAGGTCATGTGCAGTGTTTATTCATTCAGTTAACATCAAAGTGGTTGGAGCTTTCAATTTTTTGTATAAATAATCCTTAGCAATGAGCAAGGCTTTTAGATGTCAGCAAATGAGAAAATCACAAATTTGTACTGCAATATAATAATTGTGATGATGATGATGATGATAATAATAATAGATATAAGCAGCAAAGAAAAACAAGACTGTATTGCCATCTTGGGGTTTCTGATGACAAAGCAAGCCTTTAGTTTTGTTATCAAAATTTAACCATACAGTTAAATGCATCACATTCTTTCCTGTGATAAAAATACACAAACTAAAAAAACCTATAAAAGGGACCCTACAACACAAATTTTAGTGTCCTTGAAGCTGACAGTACTAAGTAAGCAAACAGAAGTTTCAGTCTACTCTAGTTTACATGCACGTACCTGTATTTTAGTATTTACATCCATGCATACTAGCATTTGGTTATATTTTTGGCATGAGAGCCTAATTTAGTGTGTACAGCTGTTGGCACTTACTGTTAAGCCTTTATGGTGCTTGTGGATTGAAACTCTAATTCAGGCAGAGATTTAGCTCCTGTTAAACTTCAAAGCTAGCAAATATGCTTACATTTTAGCTAGCATTGCTGCTACCATCCAGAAAATGCACTGATAAGTTAACTCAGAGAAAGCTCCAGGAATGAGTGTAAATGCTGAGATCTTGTTAGTTCATCTTGAGGGTGTTTTTTCCAGGATCTCTATGCTTATTGGAGGAAAAGTAAGTCATGTCTTTTGGTGCCAAGGTAAACCTGTATTACTCAAACAATTTTCATTTGTAGAAAAGATAACTGGTTTGGCAATATCTGAGGAATTTCACCTTAGGATCTGGATCTGGGAAATTAGGCAAACATGTTAAGAAACCTTCTTGTGGACAAAGGAATGCATATTTATCTGTAAGAACACACTAATGACAGGAGTACACGAGCATGAAGGTTCCCTACTATGTGTGCTTGTGTAGTCTCTGCTTTTTTCCCTTGAAGCATAGGTGGGCCCACTGTTCCTCTGGTGCTCCCATGTGGACAGGGCCAAGGTCCTTCCATGTAGCCCCTGCTCCTGTACCTCTGCATCAGGACATCAGCCTGTAAAGACCTGACCCTTTAAAAGCAGAACACTGGCCGTGACTTTGTGGGGCCAAGTTTTGCACATAGGGTCTGTACTCTGTGGCCTCCTCAGGAAACAACCTGAGTGGTAAAAGACCTCATAATTTCTTGCTTTCAGTTAGCAAGTGGTGCTGCCAGCAGTCACCAGGATTCTGCTCCTGTAACTCACAAAAAATCACCTTGGTTTGATGCTTGTCAAGAAATATATGCATACTTGTAACAAAACTTTCACATTCCTCACATCCGTAGTAAGACTGAAGAAAGGAAGTCAAACAAGAGAAACAGTAATATGATGTTAGATTCCCTCAAACAGCTGGTTTATTAGTGGACCTGAAGTGATGCAAGAATTTTTTATATGTCGTAATCACTGTCCTCTTTAACTACCAATGGATTTTTATGCTCCAATATGATTAATGGACTTCTATGCTCCAAAGCAACTATCACATACACAAATTGCTATATGTGTACAATTTAGAGGGTTTCAAATTAGGCCCTGTCCTGAAAACTTTGAACTTTCTATGAGGTAGCCCTATAAGCAGCCCCCTCAAAAAATAAATTATTTAAATGCATAAAATGAAGGAAGCTCATATGTTTTGCAAAAGACAGGTGTTAGAGATGGAATTACATCAGAATATTGACATTATGATTCAATGCAGTCAACAGGTTCACAGATTTTTTTCTACAAAGTATTCTTTAAATTCAGTGAAATTCCTGCTTATTTCTAACTTTAGACAAATCTATTACCAGTTTATATTTTAACTATCTCTGCTATACAATTATTTAGAATGATCACCTCCTCCAGGATAACATTTGTCAGACACTTTTTCTTCTTTGCAATATTTTTTTTTCTCTTGAATTTGGGAGTATGGATGCTGTGGAATTCTCAGCTGTTTTATTTACTTGTTAATTTACAATAGAAATAAAAATTTTCTCTGCTCTATACTTTTAAGCACATCTTTCTTTTCCCTTGGAAACAGCATACTCTTGAGGTTTCTAGTCTAGTCTAATTTCTTTTTATATGAAGACCAAAGTTAAAAGCGAAGAATTAATTTCTATGGTCTATCCTATTCCTATTTTTTTCTATGGTCTATCCTATTTCCTATTTTGAAAGACATTTCAATGTCTTTTTGCCTTAAAGACACACTTTTTTCTTGCTCATTGTGAAAGTAGTGATTTTCTTGTTGCTACTTATTCCTATGCCATTTATTACAGTCTCTAATTTCTGTTATAGCTTCATACTTTCTTAGCTGTTCACCATACACTGATTTCTCGATCTGTATTCTTGTTCATACTCCCAAAAAATTACTTACACTCTGACTGTAACTCTTCCTGAAGAGCAAGTTTTTGATAATTTCTTGCTGAATAGTTATGCTTTTCTCACACTGCCTTTTCCATAATTAAATTTAAAAGTTTTTCTCACTCTTTCAGAATTTTTTTCATGTGAATTAACCCCTTCCATTCATCATTCTTGTACCTAAACTAGTTTTGATTATAAAATAAATTACCCCAACTGTAGTGAATTGTTAGATACAGAACTGATTGTGATGCTTATAAATGAGGTTTACAAACACTTTGTGTTTTAAGAACAAGCTTTCCATTGCTCTTGGTTATTGGGCTGAAATTTTGTTTATGGATCACAAGCTTTAGTAAATTAACAGTAAAAATACATAGTATTTGCAAAGTCAAGAATAAACAAGTGAGAAGGCTTCAGAATCAATACTGTTGGGACACCCTAAAGCAATACTTTTATGTATCTGCCCTTTAATGAAATCTTTAATCTGAGATTGCATGTTGTTTTCACTGAGGAAACGTCCCTGACTCAGTACTGAAGATGGACTGTACTTTAGAATTTAATCCCCTTTGTGCAAGGGAAGCAGCTGCTGCCTGCAAAAGAACTGATGCTGTAAAATGAGGAGGAAATAGAAGGAGAACAAGTGGGTTTGGGAAGCAATTATGGAAATAGGTGTGGACAGAAACTGCTAGAACTGCAAGGCATGGACGTGTCACTCAGAAATTAGAAGACAATGGAGAAGAAAGAGTTACAAGAGGAGGGACCTGGACAAATAGTTGGTAAATGAGGAGAAATACCAGGATAAAGCACAGCAGGAAACTCTCAGTGTCAGTCACTTAGCACCGCCAATGCCTAAGTCATTGCATTTAGAGATGAGAAATTGAGTGAATAGGCCACATTTCATGACTCTAATTCTGTTAAAGGGAGTACCATGGATATTGTATTGGCACACAGCGTTGCATTGAAAATAATACAAAGGACTTACACAACATAAAAAATGCTAGATTCTGGGAAAAAAAGCAAAGAATGGACCGTATAGTGCTGTTTTCATATGCATTTTCATATTTTACTACTGCTAGATAATATAAGACCAAAATTTTCTTGTCCTGAATGCTTCCTTCTGTTATTTAGACACAGAGAAATCCTGCCTTTCAAAAACATGTTTGCATCAGAGCTGCTGTGCTCCTGGGTACCTGCAATCCAGCAATTTTGAAATGCTGAAGTAGCAGTTCAGGGGAACAGACAATCAGGTTGCGTCATATCACAGAAACTAATGCAAATAAGGGTAACATAAAGCAAAATATCAGCATTTAAATAAAGGAATAGTGTACAACATAGCCACAAAAGCAGGACATATACAACACGATAATTCTGTGGTTTCACTGAACTAAGAACATTTATTTTCCCAGTTCAAAATTTTCTTAAAACTAATGCTTGCTTTATAATATCATGCAATATTTTCTTAAATGGTATGAGGGGAAGCTTGTATTTATAGGTCTGCTACACAGAGATGATTCAACTGCACACCAGAGCAAGTGCATGTACCAGAGTAGCTCCAGAGCAGCAGAAGCAGCATTATCAAATACCACTGAGCACACTCGGGTGATTAGGAGTGACTCGAGGCAACACATTCCAAAGAAATGTCACCAGAAACAATTCTTTATTTTAAACTTACCAGTCTGTGCAGATCAGTGAGCTTTATAAAGAACTGTTAAACCTGCTGCCCTAAGAAAGCTTTGCTGCTTTCTTATTGCTCAGTGATAAAGTAAATAAATTGGCAGTATTCATCCTTTTTAAATTGCATATTACTTAGAATAATGAGATTCTTTTTATCATTGTCTCTCCAAAAAAAAATTCTTG
The DNA here is from genome assembly GCF_026979565.1 of Vidua chalybeata. Taxonomy (NCBI): domain Eukaryota; kingdom Metazoa; phylum Chordata; class Aves; order Passeriformes; family Viduidae; genus Vidua; species Vidua chalybeata. Next base: position 22,138,721 of record NC_071530.1, read on the forward strand.
CAAATAATGAAAAGCTTATTTTAAATTTAATGTTCTTGATAAGCTAAAAATGCTAGATGCTATGGAATTACATTTGGTGTTCTTTAGAATGAATACTAATTAACATGTAAATTAGCAATTTAACCCTCTTTAAATTGGAAAAAATCCCATGGGACAACTAATTTCATAGTTGTTAATGATGGTCCAATGACTGTAGAATTTTTCTTAAGCATTTCATTATATAAGGAATTACAAAAGTGTACTATCTGGTTTTGGCATTTAAGACATAGCAATAACCAGAATGTCAGTTAGAGGAAGTGCTTTTCATTAATGCCTGTGTTATTGTTCTTTCTGTTCTTCTCAGATGGTACACTTTTTAATTACTAAAGTTTTAAAGCAATTTTCCTAGCAGGAAGTATAGTTGATGCAGTGTAATGGATGGTTTATTAAAATAAGCAAGGAATTGTAAGGATTATGTTTATAACAAAACCAAAAAAATTATGCCAAACCACAGAAAAACACAAAATTACCCCTCAAACCATCATTTTAGATTTTAATTTTATACAATAAATCCTCACTCAGAGCATGAAGGAATACATTCTTCTTCAATTATATTTATTTACAATGGTGCAATTAACCTGGTGGAAACTCAGAATCTCTGGTTCAAACAATTTCCCACTGCTTCAAACTTTGCTCCCATTTAAAATACAGACAAAGAAAAAGATCCCAAAACTAAATTAATTAAAGCATTCTGTTATTACTGTTTTAAGGTGGCAATGATAACGGAAACCAAAAACAAAAAATTGAAACAAAAGACTTTCTGAAACATTCCATTCAAATTTTAAAAAATTATTTTGACCAGGTCATAATTCTTTATCCTAGTGTATAAAAAGGGTTATCAAAATCAACATATTCCTCTTTGGTTTTGAGTTCTGAAATGCTAATACATGCAGAACATAGAATATTACTTAATTAAATGAGCTAGGCATGTAGAATCTAAATATTTATGTTTAGATTATTATTATTCCCTGTTAACCTTTAGAGCAGCCAGACTGAAGTCATGCCTGTGCTATTTAATAAATAAGATAATTTATGTTGGATGTTGTTGTCCTTTTAAACATCTCTGTATTCAGGGATACAGAATTTTTCCACTTTTTAAATACTAGATATCAAGACAGAAGAAGCAGAATAAACAGAATGTTTTCTATCTACTTCTATGCAAAATATCACCATTCACATGCAACGGTGTTCATGATGAAGAGCTAGGCAGGACTGACTGCAGATGTACATTCTATTTTCTGTGCCAGCTTCAGAGCACTGGCAAATGTTACATAATACTATGTAATAATAATTTGTAATGTAGTACTACAAATATTACATAATACACAATACATATTTTGCACAGTTGGTTGGGTTTTTTGTGTTAAATCAGTAGATCTGGAATACCTGGTGTCATTTTAAGGTCAGGGTCTACGGTATCTACAAATAGTGAGGTGAGGTGAGAGAGGCAAAGCACTGCCAGATGCTATGATTGGCTTTGGTGACTGTGTGCTCACACAGTCTTCTTTTTAGTACTTGAAATCACATTTTTGGAATGACTTTTAGCATAAGGTATTATTTAACCAGAATAAGGAACCTGTTCCACAGGATCTGCCACATCTGTACGTATCTTACCTGAGGAAGCCCTGTGCCATAATCAGCTTTTTGGAAATACAGCAATTAGCTGTCTGTCACCAGAGGACACAAGGAAAAATGACGCACCACAGCCTTGGTCACGATGAAGAGACTAATTTATTTCCTCTGACTCCAATCATTTATCATTCTCAAAAGATGCCAGTGGATTGGAGGGTGAACGTGCCACCTCTCCAATGACACTGGACAAACCACCAGTACATCAAATTTCTCCTCCTCTATGAAGGAATGCAAAACAATAGGTTGTTTACAGAAAGTTGGGTGAGAAAGTTTTCTACAAGAATGTAAACTCAGAAGGCTTTAGAAAATCTTTAAAAATTAGGGCGACAGCTGTCATAGCAAAATGTTAAATGTTCGCAGAAAAAATTGCATTTCTCTTGGCCTTTGCATAACTTTTGAACTTGCTGATAACTTTCCCTCACCTGAAAAAATGATAATACTTTTAATCCCATTGACATACACAAAGTATATCTGGCACTATAAACATCTGTCTAGAATCTGTATCTATTATAGTTCTGTTCATTTTTAAATGCCTGTACCTTCCAAGCAGTAATTAATATGCAAGAATGTAGCTGTACAATTGATTCCTTTGGAGATTTAAGTGATACTTATCATCTAGGTTTGTGTTCAAGGCACCTTACAATGTGCTTTGTACATCTTTAAGGGGCATTCCTAGGAGAAAAAAAAAATTAAAGCAAAATAGAAACATATCTGTGCATCACCAAGACAGAAGTAAAAAGGGTGAGATTAGTCATTTATCATCCTTACTTAGTTAAATGAATTAATTAGCATTAATTAGTGTCTCTAAGGGAAAAATAAAGGAGGTAACCCAGACTGATTATCATTTCACATTTTTTACAATTTTATAATAATTAGGCTTTATCAGAAGTCATTTAAAAGATGCAGGGTCTTCAAGCATCTTCTCACATTAAATTTCAATGGAATAAATACAGAAATGTAGGTGACATGCACGTGAATACCAAACAATTGTACTAATGCAGGTGATGGGATAGTAAAGAAATATATATTTCTTGAAAAAAAAAATCAAACTAAAACCAAACCAAACCAAAAAAGCCTGAACTTTAATTTTTCAGGAAATGTTTTTAGAGTAGAATGGTTACCAAGGAATGTGATAAGATCAAAACTATATTTCATACAGAAGGTTTACATCATTTAGTTTCAAACAAATTGAAATGGTTCATAAAGATTGACATTGCTTCAGCAGTGTTACTTTAGTAAAATACATTTCAAAATTTCTTGTAAGATATGCAATAATACTTTCATAATATTAATTATAAGATAACCACACCTTTTGTTTATCATTCTTGAGATACAGAAATTATGAAAATTGCAACTTTTAGACATTACATTGCATTGCTGTTTAGATGCATTAACATCAGGACTTGATAATTTCATTTTTATATACATTTTCTGAATTTTATTCTCCCACTAAAACTAAAAAATAAAGAAATCCCAGATATCAAAGTTTTCTGCACAGCAGAAATTCTAGTCTTTTAACAAGTGTGTAAATATACAGGAATTGACAGACACCCCCTGGAACTCTGTGACATACTTTATGCTTATAGTTAGCATTTCTTGGCTTGTTTTCAGCTCTTAGCATGTTGATGGATTCCAAGTACTGCTTCCTTCAAAAGAGACACCTAAATACTTAAGTTGAAAAGTCACATTCCATTGATGTGTGTTTACACTTTCCATTTAGGACCTGTGGTATTCAACAGAGTACTAAATCATTTCTGGCAGAAGAAAAACAGTGTATGGCTTGTGTTCTGAACCTGTCCTGGATCTCCCATCTTAGCCCAGACTGGGTGAATATCAAATCATAATTAATTGAGAAACTAAAGGGTAAAGTAATACCATGTTGGAGGTAAACCACTGCAGTTTATTAAGGAACATAATCTCCCCAGTGGTCACAGCACCAAGCCTGTGAGTTCAAGAAGCATTTGGACAATGCTCTCAGGCACACAATGTGAGTCCTGTGCAGGGCCAGGAGCTGGACCCAATCATCCAGCTTAAAATATTCTGTGATTCTGTGATAGTTACCAATATATGCATACAAAAATATTGCCTAAACGGTACAATGTAATTCTCACCTTTCAAAAGGAATCCAGAATATTCAGATTAATCCCATCTTTACTTCAAAGAAACATTAATTCTTCTCATTAGCTCATAATGGCCATCTTTACCGAGTTCTGTGTTACTTTTATATAATTTGATTCTGACTTATACCAAACATTCAATTCATTGACATAATCTTGGCTCTCAATAACCTGTGTTGGATACTGATTTCCTTCCCATTTTGAAATTTAGCACACCATAATGTCGGTTTTCTTGGTTAAAAAAAAAAGGGAAAAAAATTGAGATTCTGGCTTTCAGTTTGAAAATTGGAACAGTACACATGTCAAACAACAAGTCATAGCCTAACACAACTAAACATGGAGTGCATCAGAAATATACAGCAATTGTTATAGAATTTTTTTTTTATTTCAGGAAAATTAACAAAATTTTTTCTTACATAATTCTTTTTATTGTTGCAGAAGGTCTCTCTAAAAGATAAACCTACAATATGTGAAAAAACAATCAAGTTTTTTCTATCTGAATGTGCTGCCTCTGTGGGCCTCCCTTATGACAAGAATAGCACAAAAACACTTCATCCATATTATGGGTCTCTAAAAATAATAACATTAAAGCTGATCTTTCATCTATATCTTATTTTTAATCTATAATCTTTGTCTATATTAACATTATGATGATCAACACAGACATACAGGAAATAAAAGAGAATTGTATATAGCAAATGCAAATAAAATATTTGCATATATCTGTATAAATAACAAACTATAACATAAATTTCTTTTAGGAACTTAGTTTCATAAAGGTGAATGAGCTTGTAAAATGGGCTGGGAGGAGAAAAATCAAACAGAAAGATGTGAGAAAGAACAAAGAAATTTCAAAGAGCACTTGGCAGATGGTTTAAGAACCCAAATCCCAGAACAGAAAAAGACCAAATAGGTTATAAACAGCTAATCTCATTTAGACGGAAAGTCAATTCTCTCTGTCTTAAATTTATAATAAAGGAGAGAAAGGAAAAATGGATGGTAAATACTATAAATCACAAGTGTAGAAACTGGAAAAGAAGTGAGGGAGGAAATAAAAAGGGCAAAAGAAAAATCTGTAGTCATCAGAGATGAGGACAAGAAAGTTTCTGAAAATGTATTGAGAACATAAAGTATCTTCTGGTCCAAACTGAAATTATTTACTTTTTAGAAGTGACATAAAAAAGACTATTCAATACAGATTTTTGTTCTATACTTGGAACAAAGCCAAATGACTTAGCCACATCTGTGATGTTTAGGATGATTGTGAAGTACCACTCTATCAATACTTAAGAAGGACCTTAAACAACATGTTCTAGAAATAAATATTTTTGTCTCAGCTGGTTTAGGCCATAAATTCTCCTAATATTTAACGTTGATTTTTAATGAGTCTCAGAGCACTAGCAGAAAAAACATCAAGCTAGATGATGCCATGATAGAATTTATAAAGAATAAATAAGAAAATCTGTCATTCTGACACTAGTGCCAGGGAAAATACTGGCACAGGGAAAATATTGATCCAGGTCCCTATAAAAGATCAGAAAAGATGTGATTGGATGATTACAAAATTCCTTTGTGATCTTTTCTGATTGAGCAAAACTGCAAGGAGACCTCATGTATTAAAGCTCCCTTATTTGGAGCAGGCATTTTTTATTATAGAATTGCTGCTAGATTCCTGGTTACCTTTAACAGTCCTACTCCAGAAGAGCTCAGTCAGCTCTGAGCAGATATAAGACAAAGAATATTTTGGTTTAGACTGATTAAAAAAAAAAGAGAGCCACAATCTAAAATATTATTTATAGCTAGTTATTACATCCTAATGAAAAAGTAATTTTTTACTTCCTTCATATATTTGATGAGGCTTCTGCTCTAACTCCCTTCAGAATCCTTCACACACATTTAGCCAGTTTGTAACTTTTCATATAAGCAAGGTTACACTTATCTCAAGAACATACTAAAATACTTCTTTTTAGTGATTGACTTGTTCTTTTGCAGAACACTTGAGAGTCACCGTGGAGTGGTTGAGGCAACTTTCCTCTATGTAAACTATGACCATAGCACAATAATCTGGAAGAGGTTTATCCTTTATGCTCTGTTGTTGTTCCAACAGCATCATCATAGTTACCAAGAATCAACCTATTATGCAGCCAAATCAAAATCAGGTTTAATTCAGGTGACTGACATTTTTTTTCAATGGGTGTACAAAGAGTTAAAGATGATAATTAAACATATATACCTGTAAATGTTGATTCAGTCTCCTCTCTGCTCTTTCTGAAATTCACTCCATCTCTCTATGCCTTCAATTATTTATTTGTAAAATGATATCATGGTAAAGATGAAATTTTGTAAGAAATCTGAGATCTGTCTATGAAAAGTGTTATTTAAAATCCATGTATGAACATTTCTACTGTCATTTTCCTTACTCTGAAAGTGTTCTGACCACATTGAAGAAAGTTTGAGGCCAGGTTTTGGACTCACCTGTGGAATTCTGGGATAGTTTAGACTCTCTTTGCATTAAAATTTAAGTGATTTTGTATTCTGCCTGCTACAGTTAAAACAAAGAAAAACAAAGTGGTGAGACAGGCTTTAAAAACATGTGGAAAGTCTTAAATAATTTAAAAATAAGATTAAAATAAGTACTAAAATTTTTGAAAGGCACTAGTCTTGCACAGAATCTGTAATGCCAGGGGGGTTTTTTAGCTGCTTAAAGGAGAAGGAAAAAGAAATAAAATATATAAGATGATGGTTTTGATCTAAGAAGGGTCCAAACACCCTGGCAAGTGAGGTAATATATGAACTTGAAGGGAAGATACAGACCCTGCCCCAAGTTTTTTATCATTGTAATGTGTTGATTTTTCTGGATAAATTGCCCTGTATTCCAAAGTGACACTAAATACATCTAATCAAAGTACAGAGTGTGCAGCCAGCTTGGTGGAGCCTATGACAATATGTTTGCTGGAGCTGATAGAAAGATGAGTGGGCAATAGCTCAGGCTTCCACAGGAGTGTTGCTGGCACACAGTGCATGTTCTGTCCTCTTCCCTGTGGAAACAGCCTCCAAATGCATCTGTTTCAGCTTTATCTGGGGATTCTTATGAGAAACACAATTGGATCTTTGAAAATGGAAAGCATCCATAAAGGGATACTTTCATCCAGCAATAGATAAAATCAATTTAATTAGCAGGAATATTTGCAGGTCTGGTTAAGCAATAAGAGTTTCTCTGAAGACATGAAAAACAAGCCCTCCAAAGGGCCAGCTGTAATTTATCCTTCAGGTTAGATCCGTGATCAGCATCTCATTCACTGATAGATGGATTCTCTAGGACATGTCTGAGGACTGACTTTTCCTCCCTCCTGCTGTCATCTCATTCCCTAATCCAATCAGGCAAGGGTATTTTCTTTTTTGTCTTCTCATTCACTTCCACTACCAATATTAAATCTGTTACAGCTGGCTATAATAGAACATACTCTAACAAATAATTACTTGCACACACTTCAAAGAGATCTGTAGCTATTTATAGGTAAAACAAATGAAAATTTATCAGCTAGTTTCTGAGCTTCATCTCTTATATATTCTGTAATAATAATAATAATTCCTGTATATAATAGCTCTTCCAATTTATTTTTAGGATTTTACTTACCATAGTAAAGGCAAATTCCTTCATTGCTGTTTCCTCACTTTCACTTTGCAAGCTAGCACTGTAAGCTTTACATATGAAGTTTAATTATGTTCTCTAGTGACTATCATTCTCATTTGATGGTTTACAGTGGGAAATCATTTTACAAATAATGCATTTGGTTCCAATGTTAGGGTTACAGGCAAGAGAATAATTACTGAAATTAACATTCCTTTCTTCCTCAATTAACCCTTCTATGGTGAATTTGCTTAGAACCTAATTAAGAAGCCTTTTTGCTGAGTGGGAATAAATCTTTAAAGCAAATCAGGCACTCAAACACATTAGTTCAAGGACTTCAGTTCAAAAAAGGCTCTCTAAATATAACAGAAGACATGCCTAATATGGTATATGCATTTTTACCTGGGGCTGGAATGCATAAGGAGTAGTTTGGAGGGTGCATTGTGAATGATATTCCAGAACAAAAAAATTCTAAGTGTAATGGGAGAAAATAATGTAATTTATACTAAAATGACATTTTCTAGCTTAATAAATAGAAAATTACTTTTTTCTCAAAGATACCTTCTATTCACATCCATGTAGTTACACTACTTGAAGAAGAAGAGGATTTGCTACTCAGGATAGTTGTTAACAACAGTTCTTCTTCCCAGAATCTGAAGCAGTTAACACTGAAAACCCCTGTAAAATCTATATAATGGCAAAGCCCCTGGCAGAATACTCAGGAGAAGTTATACTGTCTCCCACTACCATATTCCTATGGTCCTCAGATTGAGACACTTGCCAGTTAAGAATGAGGCAAAACACTTGTTGAGTAGCTCAAATTTCTCCTCATTTGTTGTTACCCGTTACCACTCTCGTTTGCTTTCTTTATTTTGCAGTATGCTTTCTTTAACCTTCATTTTTTGGCTGACATTCCTGCTCTCCCTATTATTCTTTTCATCCTCTGCCAAGATCATCTCCAGCTGCACCTTGGCCTTCCTGACCGATCCTTACACAACTAAGCAGCATCGCTATAGTCTTCCTAGGACACCTGTCCCGGCTTTCACCACCTTTCCATTTCCTTCTTGCCTCTCAATTTGACCAGCAGGTCTTGATTCAGCCATGCCGTTCTCCTTTCCTCTTAGAGCAAAGGATTGGTGTAACTTCCTTAAAGATCTGCTGGCTTGGTTCTGCTCCCTTGTCCCAGAGGGCAGTCTCTCAGGTGGGCCTATTGACTAAACCCTTGACTGTTCCCACCACACTGCAGTGATGGCAATGGACTTCCTAGCAGAGCAGTGGGATCTGGCTCCTCCAGTTTGCTGCCCACGCTGTGTGCATTGGTGTAAAGGCACCTTAGCTGGGAGGCCAGCCGTGTCTCCTTCATAAAAGAACATCCTGTAGAAATTTGGATATACACCTTTAATAACCTCTGTACACAATGAAAAGAGGTACTTTTACATTTCATTTTATCCCTCTTGTTTTAGACAGCGGCTTTAAAAATAGGTGATTGGGTCCCTAAAGTGCTCATTTCTTTCCAGTGGTTATGAAGAAAGGCATCTGAGGTTGATCTGAAGAATAGCAATCCAGGTAAACATTTACCTGCACAGGGAAAAATAGAAACCAGGATCATAACTCTGGATAGAAAGTAAACTCAGTACTGCAAATGCAGCCTGCAGTGAGTATTCAGGTGCTCATAGGTCAGTGCAAAGCAAGTACTGGCTCAAATAAAGTGACAATTTAAAAAAGAACAAAACACAACCCCCCAGACATTAAGAATGGGAAGAAATTGCTAAATTACAAGTATTTGACCACTGTTATTTGATGTCTAGCAAAAGTAGGTAGTGAAGTAGAAAAGTAGGTAGTTAACTCATTTAAATCTCCTGGTGATTCATATCAGAGTTCCAGGAGGAAAAGCATAGATTCAGGAGTTTTTGACTGAGTCTTAGACAGAACAGCCAATGGGACTCACAGCAGTCCTACAAGTAAATCTTTCCATGACAATGAACATCATTTTGTAGTCTTCTAATACTCTCTGTAGTGTTTATAAAAAAATGGATGGTTTACTTTTAGATATGGAAATGTCCACACACACATGTGTACAAAAAACGTAGAAAGAAGAGAAAATGAGTCTAAAAAAAGAAATATAACTGCATGACAACTATATTTGTAGCCAGTGAAGGACAGAACACAAGAAGCTATTAAATAAAACATATTTTATTATATATGCCTGTATTTAGATGCCCAGTTAAGTACCTAATTATGTGAAAAATGCAACTGCTGTTTAAAGCAATGTTAATTTTCAAGCACACCTACTGAGCTTGGGGTTGTCATTCAGATATCTGCTCAGTTGCATGCTCTTGTACCCCACCTGAAGAAAGTATCTGTGTGCTTGTCAGAAGTCTGGCACAGGTTATTAGTGAAGAAAACCAGGGCTTTGCAGGTTCAGCAGGCAGTCCCATGATCTACCCAACATAGCTGACAAATTTCATTATTACTCCTAACTAGAGCTCTAGCAGTGCAGCTGTGTTTTGTTTTGCTGAGGGGATGTGCAGGTAGAGCCCTTTCTCTCCTCAGACTGTAGAGCTTTTGATTTCTTGGATTTCAGCTCCAGTTGATGAGTTCTCTGCTATGCTTACCTACATTTCTTTTTCTTTTCTCTACTTCTCTGACACATGATGCATGCCATTAGAGAGCAAAAAATACTGCTGGGACTCCTATTCCTAGTGTTGGTCCATTTGCTTTTTTGATTAGCATCCTAACTGTCAAAGAAATGAAATGGCATTGCTTTGCAGTACTGTGTTCCATAGTTCTTGGTTTCACACTGTTCTTTGTTTCCTTGACAGGTAGAAACTGTTTCTGTTTTTCCTCATGAATGCTTTATGTGTGATGCTGAACAGCTCACAGTGACAGCTAAAACATAGCAAGGTGCCCTAAAGGGCATTTCTCAAATGTGTTTCTTTGCCCTTTCTTCACATTGGATGTGTTAATAAGGCTCAAGACTACCTATGTTTTTCTGTGGAGAATAGGATCTTTACAGCTTAAATATCTCTACACTCATGTAAATATTACCTAGGTGACAGAACATTCGGATTTGTTCTGGGAAGATTCTCTGATTTCTTTTTTCAGCTTTGGCTTTAATATATTATTTGAAAAGTTTTTTCTTGAACCAAAAGTAACATTGTCTTACATATTCATCCATTTGACTGCAAATTGCAGACAGTGAGGTTGAGGGAATGGAGTGCTACGTGGACTGGCCTGACAAGGGACAAATAAATAGTGAGAGAGGGCACATAAAGGGACAGGTAAGAGCTAAACATATAGGGAGCAACCATTTACTTCCAAGAAGGTGAAGCCTAAGAGCTTTAAAGAAGACTTTGCAGCTGTCCTGTTTTAGAGTCTAGTTCCATGAAGTACTGGATGTTGGGGCAGATACAAACTTTACAGAGAAATATACAGATTTGACAGACTGTAGGTAATTCTGATGAAATGGTTAAGCTTTCATCAGGCACTGGGCAGCATGGTGATTCTTGCTGGTTGGTAGTGTACCAGTTCCCTGAGCAACTTCTTGGCTTTCTCATCCCCATCCAACAGACAGTGTCTCTGCAAAACCATCAGGATGGCTGAGAGCCAGAGACCCATCTTAAGCTCCCTGAGCAGATGATTTGTGGCCAGCCCAGCTCTCCCTGTCTCCAGATCAGTGCTCAAAAGCATATGTCTTGGGGTCCAAAAGGCTGAGAGCAAACAAAAACTTCTGCTCTTAGTCTCCCAGTACTTATTTTTCCTCTCACGGATGTTATGTGACTTTTTAAAAAAATCCCATACTTGAAGGACAGCTGATGGTGTGACATGTGAGAGATATTCACTACAGCTTTCCAGCACTCTTCACAGAAAGAAATCACAGACCTTGTATTGCCTGTTTCCACCAAGTGTTTTTCCATGCCTCTCTGTCATTTTATGTCATTGCCACTAACTGGATTCTTTCATCTTAGCTGGGCTAAAAAAGAACCTGTCATCTCTTTAGATGGTGGTTTTCACCCATTTGCTTTGTTGTAATCTATTGGCAAAAGCTAGACCTCTCTCCAGAAAGCAGTTCTCTCATGCATTTATAATTTTCTTGACCTCTACAAGTTGAGGACTCTTTGCCTTCAGCCCTGTTTTCTCAGAAGCAGGTGCATGTTGGCCAGTGTACAGCTCTGTGCCATGGCTAGACTGCTCCCCAAAGCAGAAAGCAGTATTTGCTTTTACAATGCTTGGCCAGCCTTCAATTTGTCCTACTGATGTATATTGATCTTTTGGCCTTACTATTGTGAGTAAGACAACAGCATGAGATGAGATGATGGCAGTGATTGGGATGTTGATCTTTAGGTGTTGGTGGACAGTCAAGTAGGCTTAGATGCTGAAAGACAAGCAGTTTAAAAATGACTGAGATATCAAAACATTTCTTCAAATCTACTTTGCAAAAACAGCTCCATGGGAAATTTAGCGTTCAGTGGTGTTGATACAGTAGTTCTAAATTACACAGATGAGTGCAGCCACCTCTGGACTAAGGGGCAAACGAATGCAGCAGTTTCATTTCAGTTCTGGTCCTCAAAGCTTCCACTTTGGGCATCTGGCTAAATACACGAGAGATCCCTCCCCACTTGCAAACATTTTTTCCCCAAACACTGGAGAAGTGGGGAAGGGGGAAGGCATTTCTTCCATTCCATGGAGTGTGGAAGCATGAATCTGAACTGGGGAGTTGTAAGGTTAGATGTGACTTGCTGGCTCCTAGAGAGCACAGTGAACTCAGAGACAACTTTTGCAGAGGATACTGTTGACACTTTCTAGTTTACATCTTCTCCTTCGTTTTCATTATGTTATCGGTGGTGCAAAGTCAGGCAATAAAAAATATAATAAAGACAAAGAATTTTGCTCTCTCCAACAGCAATTACCTGATTTATTGACGTGTGAGGTGATTTTAAAAAATTGTGAAAATAACTATAAAACAGTTTCCTGATCAAATATTTCAGACAGTGGTTCTCTCCTTTGAGAAAATAATACAGCCTTAAAAAGGTACAAAACCAACAGATAAGCCCCCACACATACAGATGTGTATACATGTTCAAGTGGACAACTATAAAATATACTGCACATAGGAGCTCAGAGTTATTCCAGTATATGCCTGTGGATTACATTTCAACAGGATAAATCAAATAGGAAAATGTTGAGCTCATTAAATGCATTCTAGTTTTGTGTCTGTATTTGTACACAACAGAACATTTTTGTATTCATCAGAAACCAAAAAAGCTGTCATTCATACAAAGGCATCTATCAGATAAGTAGCAGAAGGCAAATTATGCTGTTTTGTTAAGCAAAAATAACATTTTCAATCTCTTCTCACTATTATAGTATTTTAAGTATACTTTTATTCTCCATTTACATACCAACTTCATGAAAAGTGAATAAATTGAGTAAGAGGAACTGTATCTGTTGTGTACATCTCTAATCCCTTCTATTTATATTCTTTTCACTCAGAGATTGAAAGATTTAAAACAAAGGGAATTTGCTCGAAATGTGGCTTCAAAGTCATGGAAAGATGAGAAGAAACAGGAAAAAGCACTCAAGCGACTCCACCAGCTTGCAGAGTTACGGAAGCAGTCAGAATGGCAAGTTTTTAAAAATTGTATGAGGTTTTAATGCCCCCTTTCCTCCCTTCCAGAAGAAATTAAAATATTTTTACTCCTACACAAGTAATGTAGAGAGATTGTGTGTACTGTAACCTGTTTTCAGCCGTCTTCAACTCCAAATGAACCTGTTCTGCAAACCATACATTGAAAACCTCTGACTTAATTACATGCTGTTTGAAAGTTTGTAGTTTTCTCTCCTGTAGATATTCTCACGTCTTCTTAATGGAGTGCTTTGAAGACACTTTTATAATATCACCATTTAACCTTATCCAAACTGATCTGAAGAGATTACTATGACTGTCTTAACATTTTATCATAAGTTAATGGGAGAGGATAAACCCTTTGTGAATATTTTTTACTACTTTTAAGGTACTGGGATTATTCTCCAGTTTCTCTGTAGGAAACTTTGAATGAAAAACAAATAGTTAACTGAATTAAGTTGGTCTAATACTGTTAGCTCTATTAATTAATATCAAGATAGAGGACAAAGATTGCAGTAGTAAACCTTTAAATTTGAGAAATCTCCTTTGCCTAATGACACTGAATGTTTCAGTAGAATAGATTGCCATCAGACCAATTGTTTATATTAATCTATGACCACAATGAGTTAATCAGATAAATAAACTGTCATTGTTTTAAATTCATCTGAAGACTACTGTACCCTGGAAATAACAGCATTCAGAGTTTATTACAAACTCATTTTGGCCTATGTAATTGCTTTTGAGCAATCTGCTGAAATATAACAGTTTAGTGCTAATATATCACTTTTATGATTACGACTCCATTTTCATACAAATCTGCTGAAACAAATGTAACTGCCTGTGGGAAGCTTCCTTTATGCCCACGCACTTGAAGATGTAGCCTCAGATAGAGCAATAATATCAGTGATAATAGGAAAGCCAGAACGAATCTGTGAGGGAAAGAGCAGGTTTGCTTTCAGAAAGAGCCAGGAGTCCATAATATTTTGCATAGGGTGTGGAAGGAAAGAGCATGCTATTCCTCCCTATAATCACTGATAGGCTGAGGGGAGGCTGAGTGCTGGGATTTTGGTGGAGGGGTAGCATTCCCAATTGCTCAGGAAAGACAGAATGTCAGCCTTTGTAAGCAGAAGTCCACACACATACAATTGTTACCATCCCTGAGTACTGTTTCTCAGGTTCCAGCCCAGTTCCTTACAACAAGCTAATTCAATTTGACAACAAAATTATTGTTAATCTTGGGCACAGAAAAAAATTATTTTGCTATTCCAAGAAGACTTTGAAAAGGATTTCTTTTTATGCCTTCTCCAAGAGATAATTATTCCTTATATACAAATATGGGTTAATTTGTATCTCTTGATGCTGAATTTCTGGCAAAGGCAAATATATTCTCTGAAATGCACACATTATGAGTTGACCCTACTCCAGGGAGCCTTTGAGTCTTTCCCATTGCTGAAGATCAATGTATTTTCATAGCATTTATAAAACATGATTGCCAATTATAGATAGCTTATATGCAGATCTAACAGTTTTAATTTATTTACATTTAATTAAAATATATTTTTATCAATCTCTTTATTTAATCTGGTTCTAGTTTTTTTTTACTACTGTGGTAGTACACTGATAGCAAATGTAGATAATTAGTCCAATGAAATGTGTATGTAAAATATATCTTGGAAAAACACTTTTATGGTGGCCATATATGTCACATCTTTAAAGGAAAATGGCTACAGTCATTTCAGTCTCAGTTAATTATCTGTTTCAAGAAAGCAGTGGTTCACCATTTCCGTTAGGGCCCTAGAATAGGTAATTTTTCTTTAATTACAAGGAAACTAAATCATATTTAAAATCTGAGAATAATAAAAAAAAAAAAAAGGAGAATAATGTAATTAATGGAAGTAAGACACAGAAAATGTGGCAAAGTCAAATAATGGTTGATAATGAGACCAGTGAAGTTGTGATTTTCTTCCCCTCCAATGTTTGCTGACAGTTTTAGTATTAATATCTCTTTGAATATTTTGCAAAGTCATTTATTGTGGAATAAAATAAGAATCTGCTCTTTAAAAAGTCGAACAAACACATTCTTCCCTAGGCAAGCAGAATGTTATGTTTCTCTTTCTCTTCCAGAGTTTGATTTTTGCAGATGCTCCAGGTGAAAGCATCTCTTTTTGAACATGGCACAATTTCCTTTGCAGAGGCCTTTCAGGAAACCAAGACTTACCACAGATTAGGTTCCCCGAAGTATAAATTCAGAGTTATACCAATATTTGTTCTGCTTGTACATGGGCATAACTGAAAAAGCACCTTCATGTGCTGACATTAAAACATGTAATTTTCCATGTGTAAAGACTGTCTTGCCCATACAGAAGTCCAAACTGATGATAAACTGCACATTTACCCTGTTGAAGCTTAGCTTTTCCTTGTAGAAAATTGAGTGACACCCTCCTTCACCAGACAGACATTGTCAAATGCAAGCTCTGTCATAACTTGGTTATTTAATACAGCTTTCTTTTTTTTTTTTTTTTTTTTTTTTTTTTTTTCTTTATTTTTTTTTTACCTGAAAGCATCACTGGGAGTGGACCATTGCTTAAAGCCCCCCGATTAGTCCTGGAAAAGCAGCAATCACCAAATGGAATTTTCCTGTACAAGGGCAGCAAGTTCACAGCAAGTTCTCAGAGAACCATCACAAATGAAGGACAAGGTTTCTCCAAAAGCATACTAGAGAAACAGCAACTTATTATAAGCAGGCACCACCCCACAACTGAAAGACACCATGCACTTGGAAATCACGTCTCACAGATGTCCCCATATAGCAACAATACCCCTCAAAGGGCAGGAGTGTCTTTTTCATTCTCTAAAAAGTTCCCTTTGAAGCTTGAGTCCTCAGCATCAGTCTTCAGTGAGAACTGTGAAGAAGGAAATGATTGTAGTGAGTTCCCCAACCATAAAAAAAAGCACACTACTGAGGGCTGTCATTCTGTCACACTTTTGGAGGAAGAAGGGAAAGCAAGTTTGGATAAAGAGTCACCTATTCCACAAGACCAAATGGATTTGGATAACAGTGCATCAAGTCACGTAGCTGCAAAACCTAAAATGCGAAAGGAAAATGATGAAAATAGTGACAGGGGATCAGGAGAAAAAAACAGAGCTAATCCTTCATTTTCTAAAGTCAAAATACTGCTTCCAAATTTGAATTTTTCGGCTTCCCTGAGAGAAACAGAGCAAGAGAGCAAACTGAATGAATCTGAACAATTCTTAGAAACTCCCATTTCATATTCATGCCAAGCTAGCAATTTTTGTACACAGCTGAGCACCTACAAGCACAGTAATGCCCACCTGCCTGACCAGCTATCTGAGCTCCCACGACAGCCAGCACCTGAGCTGACCTGTTTAAGCAACATTAATGACAGTCCTGGAGCGATAAAAAGAGAAAGATCTTTGGAGATTACAGAAACCACAGATGGAAATATGGAAACACTTGAAAAGGAGACCACGGTTAAAGAAGTTAAGCCCCAGGCATTGCCTTTCCTCCATGTAGTGAGCAAAGATGGCACCACTGCTCTGCAGTGGCCCACAGAATTACTTTTGTTTACAAAAACTGAGCCCTGTATTTCATATGGCTGTAATCCATTGTATTTTGACTTCAGAGTCTCTTTAAATCACAGAGAGGGTAAACAGCATGAAACAAACAAAGCAACCTGTAAAGAGCTCACTAAAAATAAGACTGCAGATGAATATGAACCCTCAGGTTTAATAAAACACAAGCAAATGTCAAATGAACAAGATAATCAGTTGTTGAAACCAAAGAAGATGAAAGGTTCCCTAAATCCAAGAAAGGCCAAGCAAAAAGCTGAGTCAGACACAGGGAAAGAAATGAATGAAAATGGTCAAAAATGCATTGCAGATTATTTGAATGAAAATATACCCAAAGTGCCTGCTTACCTTGATGTCTCACAAAAGGATTATGAGACAGAAAAATGTCTTTACACAACATCACTGAGGAGACCTTTAAAGCATCATTTCCATGGCTGTGAAAGAAAAACTCTGAACATTAGAAATGAAAGCATTTCCTTTTCTGCTTTTATGTCTAGGATTAAAAACTTTAACTCTGAAAAATGTCATTTAATTGATTCTGAAGAAAAAGATGAGAACAAAAATGACTCCAGTTCCCTTCAAGATGTGGTCAGCTGCAGCAGTGGCATAAGTGACAGTGGAAAAGACTCTAGTGGAAGTTTCTTTAGTTGTAAATCTAGTTCAAACAGCAGGTATTCAGATAATGAAGGATGTGGAAGTTACACAAGATGCTGGAGATTCCTATCTCCACAAAAGTCCTCATCTGGCAGACACTCCAGCTATTCTGACAGTTCAGTTAGCAGTACGAGTAGCTACATGAGCTACATGAGTCCCACATCAAACAATCACAGAAGAAATAATTTGCTTTGTTGTTTTAAAAGAAAAAGCAAGACAAATGAAAGGCACAAGTGTAAAGACAGAAAGCACAAGTGTATTTTCACTTCAGATGATACAGACGAGGATTATCTTTGTCATTGTAGAAGTCACGGAACTAGAAACTGTATTCAGAGTGGCACAATTAAATATCAAAGATGTTCAAGACATAAACTTTTACAAATCAGAGACAGGTCTAAACACAGCAGATGTAGACATCAGCATTTTGTCAAAGTGCTTAGTAGGAGTAGAAGCTGCCACAAATCCAAAAGTGGTTCCACCAGTGATTCAAGAAGCAGTGAAAGATCATCTAGCAGGAGAATATCAAGAGGCAGCAGTTCAGGATCCTTCTCAAACGAGGCTGACAACTGTGACAACAAAACAATAGAGGATGCTGAGAGAGATTCTAACGCTGAACCAGGAAAAGCTGAAACTGCACATTCCAATGGTCTGAATATGAATAGTCAGTCTAAAAAATTTGCCACCTGCTCTTCCAAAAACCTGGCAAAAGACATATGTGGAAAAAGAAAGTCAATGACAGCCAAGTTACTTTTAGAAAGAGTGCAGTCTAAGAAAACCCAGGAACAAATGCATGATCCAGAGAGATTTTCGATCAGTAGTGGGATAGAATTACAGGATCACTCACGAAATCACTTTGCTCTTCAGTTTTCATCATCAGTAGACGACATTGCAATGTTACCTTTGCCAGACAAAGTGCTAAGCATAGGTAAAAATGACTTGAGACATAATGAAATCAGTTCATTGGAAAACAGTGTGAAGAAAAACACTGAAGCATCAGAGGTAACTAATGTTGCTCTTTCACCTGGAACTGATTATGATCATTGTGTTCTTAAAGACATAATTCAAATTGAAACAGGCTATCAGAGCCCAAGCATAAAAAGGAACACAGCAATAAAGGAACAAACCAATCTCTTCATTAATGAAGTGCAGCCCTTTATACAAAGCTGTGATCCAGTACCAAATGATTTCCCTGGTGCTTTTCCCTCTAATAGATATTCTGTTGCTAATTCAACAGAGACCAAAGAAGAACTACATGATGTAAACATGGACTTGAACCGGGCAGAAGGCAGTTCAGACTCTTTCTGTGACAATGCTATGCAGAAGTATGGTGATACACTAAATGACCTAGAAGTGTACAGTAAATCCACCTCCCCTCCTTTAACACAGCAGCCTATCACATTTACACCAGAAGAAGTAGACAAATACAGGTTGCTGCAGCTGCAAGCCCAGCAGCACATGCAGAAACAACTTCTGGCAAAACATCTGAAAGTTTTGCCTGCCCCAGGACCAGCTGCCTTCTCTGCAACACCAGCAGTTCCTGCCCTCCCTGTTCAGCAGCAGGCTACTGTCACCACCATCCACCACACGCTGCTGCAACGCTTTGCTGTCTCGGCATCTGCGCACCCCCACAGCAGCCATCTCTCCCTGGCACCCATCCACCCCCTCTCTCAGGCACATTTTGCCCCCATATCACTTTCTCCATTAGTGCCAGCCCTTATTCCCACCCACCCTGCTTTGCTGACAGGACACCCACTGCATGTGGTTTCTGCTACTCCCCTCCACCCTTCCCCACTGACCTTCCCTGCACTGCCACATGCTGCATATATCCCAGCCTTATTTACACCACACCTGAACACAGCCACACCTTCTGCTATACACCCAAATCACTTAGTGCATCCCTTGTTCCAAGGACAAGAGCCCCATCATTATTCTTGTTCTTTCCAGACCCAACAGTTACCTATAGCAAAAGAAGTTTTCAGTGTTTCTAGCTACTTAAACTAGCCCAAATGATTTCATCATGGCTCCAAACCAAAATTAAAATAAAATAAAGCATTCAGCATTCAATCATGTCTGAGGAGAAATCTACTGTTTTGCTGAGAGCACAGCAGTAAAGATTTTAAAGTCCACAATCTGTCTGACAGCATTTGAATGTTGATTTTATTCTTGTATCACTGAGGAAAGGCTGATTTAAAGCCTTTTGTGATACTACCACAAGAAGGATGGGTGGCCAGTGTCATTCTACAGAATGTTTTAGAAGAATAGCTTGAAGTGAAGTCTATGACTGTCAGTAGGAAAGGGACCACAGCACCCAGACAAAATGGGATCAATATTGACACTGATGAGGGATTCAAAGTAGCACAATTTAAGATTGAGCAATCTTGACACACCTTAAAGATTTGATTTTCTGAGTTTGTATAAGCAACAGTGCCTGGTTTGGTTAAGGTATTTTAGACTGAGGAAAAAAATAAGGTATCTGGAACCTGCAGACCCTGGGGCTGTCTCCTGGCCAAAGTAAACTGGAGAGGCTCAGAGGGAGGGGTGGTGAATTAACACTAGAAGATGAGAATCACAACAACATCTTGAAAATACTTTAGTGATTTCATCCCTGCATATGTTGCTTGGACAGTGTAAAGGGACTGCAGTCAGGCCACGGGTACATAACAAAGCACTCCCTTAGCATAGGGAGCTAGCTCTGTGTTGGCTGAAGCAGGCTGCCTCTTTTCTCTCTGAGCCAAGCATCCAAGAAGGCTTACTGAGAAGCCAAGTTCCTTGGCACTGCCTGTGCATCGCTGTGTCACAGGGCAATGTCAGGGTGAGCTGCAGCAGCCCAGAGTTGTCAAGCAGCCAGTGCTGGCTTTGAACCTCAGAGGTCCTTAGCCAAAACTGCAACACCTTTTTCCCACCAAACAGAGCTCTGATGTGTGGAAGAGTCTGTCCCAAAGAATATGTAAATATTTTTCATCCCTTTCACAAACAACAGAAACAATTGGCTGGTCCTATAAAATCATGCAGATATTCATAAAGATCCAGAAGTAAAATTCTGATCAAAAACTGGCTCTACAGGTTGAGAGTCAGAGAAAAACTTGTTCAAGTACTCAGCATTTAAGAGTTTATTGAATCTAAGCAAATATGTCAAGATTCTCGCATGGCTTCCCAAACTCTCAACAAGTAAATTGAAATTACAAATCCACAATGTTTGAATGCATGTATCCAACCTTCAGAGTAATTTGTGGCTGAAATTGTTTGTAATAACTGTGTATCTGGAAATAGGTGAAGGCTTCAGCTTCTCTTTGAATGCCATAGTTTGACATTTTTTATAATACTTCTAACTGAATACAGGATATTTAGCATGAAATTAGTTCATAATTATGGTTAGACTGCAGGCATGCTTCCCCCCAAAAAATTGGACCATGAAGTGTCCAACACACAGTACCTGTTTGTTTGGATTAAAAACATTTGAAATAATTTCAATTCGTTTGCAATAAGGTAGTGCACAAAATGTATCTTTCAGAATCAATATAAAACACATTGGAAAACTTTTGGAGGAATTTTATTCCATTATATTCAGCAACCTGAAGAAGCTGAAAAATCTAATTGCAAATAAGTTGTGTCTTTAAAATACAGCAGAACCAAATTTCTTAGTTTTAATCAAAATACATCGATCCATTGCAATAAAATGGAATTGGTTTAATTTATGTCTTTCTGGAGTTTCTTCAGCATAAATTGGTAATACGCCAAACTTTTCGAGTTACTTTACAAGTTGTGACTGCTAGTTTTGTATTTTCAAAGTAGCTTTATATATTTGATGGTTTAGCTATTGAAAAAATTAATCAGGAAAAAAAATTATGAAGATTATGTAGAAGCAAAACATTTTGGTGCTGAAAAAGGTTGGTGGCACCAGCACCCTCACACATATTTTGGTTTGATTCCCAACTTATTTTTTTAGTCTCATTAACAAAACTGTTTCTTGCCATTTTAGTGTTACTTATCTGTACGTAAGTAGCATATAAGTTATTTTTTTCTCATTTATATTGTAGAGTAATTCTTTAATTGAAATTATTGCTTCAGAATTAAGGAAGTCAAAAATTTTATTTGGGAAGAATGTAGAACTAAATGTTTCCAGAGTTTAACAATTCTTCCTTTCAATTTTGGCTGAAAATTTTCCCAAAATAAGGTCTGAATTTACATATATTTTCTGTACTTCCGATACTTTATTTTCTGAGAATCAAATATATTTCACTTACTCTGACTTAACACCTCTGAAAATTATTACTTGCCTGGATGGAGATCACTCACTCAGTGGACCACTTGGACACATTAGTCATAACTCTGTAGAAACATTCTGAATTGGACATCTAAAGTAGCAGGTCAAGCTGTGCCCCAGAAGGGGCTGACTGGGCTGTGTGGCCATAACCTGTAGTCCTGGGATAATACCCGCATAAAAGGTCCATTTCCAGCCCCACAAGCTTTTAAATTTATGGGCCCAGTTTCATCTCTGTTGAAGTAAACCCAACTGTTCTCATTGTGTATAAGAGTTCATTTGTATCCTAAGTAGATAACACCAAATGAAAAATATGGAACTGAGGGAATGGTGGGCTAATCTCATCTTTAATGTATGTATACATATTTTGTATTCCCACTTCTACCAGACAATGTTAATACTGTAGAAATTTCTGTGGCAAGAAACCTGGCCAAATCAAACTTAACCATATCCTACTACATAGATCATTTATGGAAAATAGATGTATTTGTTTCCCTTAATGTATGCACCATACAACGGGACTCTAGAATGAAATGAAATCGTAGGATTTCCATGCATCATTGTACAAATCAACATGGTAGGGCAAATAAATTGGCAATGAAGATTAATTTTAATTCTTGGAACAATGGGAATTAGAATTTTGAGATGTTTTAATGGGGAGGAAAAAGAGAGATTAAGAACAGAAAGAGCACAACAGAAAAATATAATATGTGAATAAATGAAGCTGTCCATACCTTACTATTCCTGGTAAAGCTAACTATAATGCCAGCAAAATCCTTCCTACACTATAGTGGGAAGTGTATAACCTTATTATGCAAAGTATGCATAATAAGAAAAACAGTAATCACTGATTACCAAACAAAGGCAATGTCCAATACCATTCTTAGTGCACAGGAGGGATTTTCTTGGAGAAATGTAATAAAGCTATTGGCACAGCTAAAATTATATATTTTCTCTAATTGCTGCCATATTTTTTTCATCACTAATGTACTTTAAATATGTATCATTATAATTATTAAAAGCATTGTTGAGCCTGATGTATGGAGCCATGCTACAATTTTGATTTTATTTAAAGAGATTTTTAAAAGAGTTATAGTATCCTTATGACAGTGATATATACACACCGAGTTAATAATCTATTTTAGCTTGATTGTATATTCTTGATACATAATCCAAGGAAAGAGGTCACCCACACATTAAAATTCCAATTTAAAAAAAATCCTGAGTCACACCATGATAATTTTTTTTGTTCTTGTTTGGGACTTTTTTTTGTTTTTTGTATCTGATGCATTTCTGGAATATATTCAACATGGACATTTGTTGTGCAGATTTGCATAAAAATGCCATTTGATCAGATTGATTTTAAAAGTGTCAAGTTTATATTTAAAACTGGATAATACTCTGGCTAGTATAATATGTAAACTAGTAATTTTGTTTTGTATTCTCTGTATAAAGTGTTTTATATTATACAGTAGCTAAGTGAATTGCACTATTGTACATGCAATGGGACTTTTGTTTTAGCTTATTCAAAGAATCCCTGGGAATGTAGTTTAATGCAATAATATTTTTTTTTCAATAAAAAGCTTACTGGTATAAAGAGTGTCAGTCATGTATTTTTAATGTAAAGCATACCAAAAGGCAGCAACCTAATAAAATGCAGAATGATGCAAACCTATTCTGTATTTTAATCTCCAGAATTGAAATACATTTAATTCATTCCTGTGGTTATAATCCTGAAATTTCGTAGAATGTTTCCTAAAGATTTTAGTATGTGTTACAAAAGTGGGTTGTTTAAATGCAGCTGAAAATAAATATTCCTTACAAAAATTATTCTATCTATGTGTTTTTTCCAAAGACTTTTAATGAATAAATATCCTCCCAAGTATTTTTATGCACTGATCAGTTTATTTAGAATTACACATACAACTCATCTGTCAGGTTCCCCAAATAATTGTATAGCAAGTCCTTTGGTAAAGAATCTAACAGTAGGATCTACAAATGTGTCATTTGTTCACTCTTCAATCATTCTTTAAATCTTCAAAGAGTTATGATTATTATCACTTTATCCCATGTTTTCCCTATTACCTTGTATTTTTCCAGTTTGTTTATTGCATCCTTTTCCATCTACCTTTCATTTATATTGTTTTCCAACACAAGGCTTTTGGTCATGCAGGTACTCAGCTTCACTGGTCCCAGAACTGCTCCTGTAGTATTTGTAAGGCTACTTATACCCATCAGTGGATAGTTTCATAAGTGCCATGTCTCCAGGTGAGCACAAAGACTGAAGGAAGGTCAAAACAAGTGTCTGCATGTCTGTCATAGATGAAACTCTATCTTTTGAGGTGAGATGTTACAGAGGTTATATTCTGTCCTATCTGCATAGCTGGAAATACCGTGGCCAATCTTTGGGACCAAACTAATCCACCATGCAGTGACGTGTCACGGCTCAGGCATTCTATAAAATCTTGAAACCACAGCAAATCCACAGAGACATAAGTGACACAGTGTATCTAATTTCATTCAATTGTGGTTTTCCTTCTAGATATTTCATAGTAAAAACAAAATTCATAATTAGACAAACATATAAAAAGTGTGTGTGTCTGAAGGAAATACCCTGCAAATTAATATCTATGATATTACTGTTAACTCTAGTAGGCTTCCAGTTGAGATCAGATCCCACCTGTTTGTTGCTGAGCAAATCTTGGTACAAGCAGGGGAAAAAATAAAAACAAAAACAGAAACAAAAACAAATCACCACCTTGCTTTGACTGGGATATAATATGTGAATAAATGAAGCTGTCCATACCTTACTATTCCTGGTAAAGCTAACTATAATGCCAGCAAAATCCTTCCTACACTATAGTGGGAAGTGTATAACCTTATTATGCAAAGTATGCATCTTAATATGTATTTTATACAGAAATATAAAGAATCACTGTGAATGCAGCTCATTACCTTTCTCTTTCTAGACAGTAGGCACAATGTGTGCAGGAATAACAGGAATCTGCAAGTCAGTGAACTGCGCTGCTGCTGTGCTGAGTTTAGGGCATACTGTTGTGATGTGCTTGAATGTTTCTCTGCCCCTAGGCAGGGGGAATTAACGCATTAATATTTCAGGTTAAGAAAATACTCTCATTCATTCGGGACCACCAGGATGAGCTGTAAGTCAACATGTTGCTTGTCTACAGGGTATATGGTAATGTTAATATACTTTTTATTATTCTTCAATGAACACATTATTTTCTTTAATAGAAAACACAGAAGATGTCAAACTGCCAATTATAGAAATTATAGACAGAAGTAAATCTACAGTTACATTAATGGGCATTTACTTTAAACATGTACAGCTTAACAGAGACCAATCTGTTTTGTGAACGTTTAAAAGCACTCTTAGCTGAGATGTCAAGCATTAGATACACAACTGTCTTAAAAGAAGATGCAGTCCAAACTCATTTTTTATGACCTAGCTATGAAACCCTCAGAATAAAGATAAGATTGAAACGCTTGTTAGACTTCCATCAAAGGTATAAGCAGTTCTGCTGCCTCGACTTAAGTGCCCATCTAAAACTTATATTATACAAAAAAATCAATATTTTATTCTTGTGAACCAATAAAATTTTTAAACCAAATAAATTTGTCATTTGTAAATCAATAAATTAAATGCATTTATCAATTTAATATATAAAACTGTTTTGTGTACTCCAAGCTGTGTATGAGTAAAATCAGCACCATTAATAAATAAGTCATCGAGAATGGAATGAGATAATTAGTTTCAGATAGCCATAAACCAACCATTCCTATGTAAAGCAATATGTTCTATACAAAAATAGTTTAATTATAATTTGCTTTCATCTTTTTTGCAAGTCATTTATGGGCTGTTTTCTGCTAATCTCAGTGGAAAACCCTACCAAATTTATTAGAAATAGTTACATGTGTGTGTCTTGGGGACATGAGTGTGTCATCTTAAGGTTGCACAGTTGCATCTGATACTTGTAACCCTGACAGCTGAGAGGTGAAGCTGTGCAAACCTCAGGAACTTCAGCAAGGCCAAGTGAAGGTCATGCACCTGCGTTGAGGTAATTCCAAGCACAGAGACAGGCTGGGTGGAGAATGGATCTAGAGCACCTGTGGGGAGAAGGACTCAGGGGTGCTGGCAGGTGAGAGGCTGGACATGACCCAGCAATGTGCACTGCAGCCCAGGAAGCCAAAGGTGTCCTGAGCTGCATCCAAAGCAGTGTGGGCAGCAGGGCAGGGGAGAGACTCTGCCCCTCTGCTCTTCTCTGCTCTGGTGAGGGAGACCCCACCTGGAACACGGCACCCAGCTCTGGAGTTCTCAGCAGAAGAACATGGACCTGTTCCAAAAGGCATAGAATTTTGCATGTAAATCAAAGATGTACAAATAGGTAACATCATTAATCAATTGCCACATATTTTCACAGGTGAAATACAGCAGAGTTCTTGAAACAGGAGAGTTTTTTCTTCTGTCCCTTGTGCTGAGAAAATATAAGTTGCTGAGTAAATGCTTGTCTTTCAGCTGCACACAGGTAAAATATTATGAATTGGAAATCCTATCTGCATGAGAGAAAGTCAAAACACTAGAAACGCTTGCTTCTTGCTTGCACCAGGATTTCTCTGACAGTATTCTTGAGAGTGCACTCCATTTTCTAGTGAGTTTGCTTTCTCCAGAGGGGTGGAGCAGCTACTACAGGTTTGAAGGTGGAGATGCAGAGTCTGTACCACTTAAATGTTGACCCTGTCAATTTGGGTTCCAAATAAAGACATGTAGATCCAGGGGTAGATTACCAAATTTGATCCAAGGATAGATAACTAAGTCAACACTACCTGTTTAATTGCTAGTTATCTACTGAGACAAGTTCCCATTTCTCATAGGACTGGATTCTTCCTGTCTTATCCTTAGCATGTGACCAATACCTGAAGTACCTAGGAGAGTTTTCAGTATTGTTTCTCTCACTCTCTCTCCCTGAGGCACTTGAGAAACCGGCTGCGGAAAAAAAAACACTGACAATAATATGAGGTGATCCTATTTAGTTTACTAGTAATGTCTTGAAAGATCTCTGTGACTTAAAGCACTTTATGCTTTTATTAATATCATCTATAATCACAGTACTGATGTCTACTGCTGGCATAAGTTTAACCCCTAGCAATGAGCTTTCCCACCATGAGTCCCCTCTATTAGTTCTGCTCTGTGACCACATATTTTCAAACACTACACTCCCTGATTTTATTTTTCTTAAATTATGTGCTAGATAAACAGTTGCTATATGATTTTTATTGGAAATTAAATGGGTCAGGGTGACATTTAATAATGAATCTTATTATAGATTTTGATCAGAGCTTATGAGTTCAAAATAACTTTGCCTTTCATTTCAGTGTTGCCAGCCTTCACTAACTGCTCACAAGAGAGATCCTGAGATGCTCAGGGCCAGTGAGGGTGCTGAAATGGCACAGCAGAAGTAAGGAAATGAGCACAAGGGCTGCCTACAAATAATAAAGATAAAAGAGTGCAGTCTGAAGAGCAATGTTAGATTTGTGACATCTGGAGAAAAGGGTATGTTAATTCCAAAGGGTGCAGAGAACCCCAAGGAAAGGTCAGACTCATGATGGATAAAGCTAAAGAGACTTGCAAGCTCAGACAAGACCTCAGAGAGGCAGCTATAATTACTGAAGTCAATAAAATTAAGACAAACATTTCCAGTAGTTTTTTTACTCATAGTAGGCTGTAACTTTTTGTAAACTATTTTTTTTTCCGTGTCTGCTCCCAGTCAAGTCCTAGGAAAAACAGCATTGGATAAAGATGAAAAATTATGAATAACTACAAGCATTTCACAAGCATTTCTAAGACTTGTTTAGCTACTAATGTGTCTTCAGTTCTTTTTTCAGAAATCGTTCATCTGCATTTGGAAGCAGAGAAAGATATAGAATTTTGCTAACAATCTCTTTTCAAAGTGCCACAGGGAGATTTAGCCACATAATTCCCATTATAGGCAATACATTTGAAAGACTTTGTGACCTGTAGGTTAGAATACATGGGTTAATGTGGAACCTCATTTTTTCCTAAAAGTTTTCCAGGAAATTTGCTTTAGAAGTTCACAGTAGATACAGGTATGACCAGTAGAATCAGACAGATTCAAACTGAGAAATTTCCTTGTCAGCTTGGAAAACTGAAAGCATTGCAGGAAAATTACAGCACAGGAAAACTGTATCTGTCAACTCTTGTTTGAAAAGTTTTAACTTTCTCTTGGAATTTCTTTGGTCTTCAAAAATCCAGGAATAAGCTCACCATGTAGTACTGAATAGTTTTCAGGTCTAAGCATCAAGTACTCAGTACTTCTGGAGAAACTGAACATGGAATCGAACACTGGCTCAGCCTTACGAGCCTTCGGGACACCCAAGCCATGTGCAAGCACTGAAATCCATAGTGACCTGCAAACTGCCCCAGTATCTGTGTCTGGTTCCTTCCATCTTCATAACTCAGTGCTTAGGGTTTCCCAGATCTGAAGCAAAGCCACTCTTGCCTCCTGCAGGTGTGATAGAGAAGTAGGAGTACCTCAGTACTCCCTTGACACTCTGTGTTAACTGATCTGCAATGAAAGCTCTCTGCATGGTGGAAATTACACACAATTGACTCATTACATTTAGCATGCAAGAATCTGCCCATCTAAAATGGGACTGCATAAAGTTTAGCTGTCTACTCCTCCCTGTATTCCCCAAAAAGTGAAGAGCCCTTAACATGGGCTCATCCCACTTCCCTCGGGATCTCTAGAATCACCCTTGGTAGGTGCTTATCTCTCCTCACTGAGTTTAAGAGGTGGCTTGGCAACTTGAGCTACATTTTGGAGTCCAAAATAGGTCACTAGTGTAAGATACATATTGCTTTTTTTTGGACATCTGGAAATTTTTGAAACTGAAAACTGGAATTGTTAAAGCTAAGTCAGTTCATCATGATGGAGGTACTACTCC
Organism: Vidua chalybeata; assembly: GCF_026979565.1. Lineage (NCBI taxonomy): Eukaryota > Metazoa > Chordata > Aves > Passeriformes > Viduidae > Vidua > Vidua chalybeata. The sequence continues at coordinate 22,167,253 of NC_071530.1, forward strand.
TGCCTAAAGCATAGAAGAGGAAAGCAAGATGGAAATCATATCAAACTTTTATTTTCAGCTATTTATAGAGATATTGTCTAGAATTATTCACCAAAATATTTTCTGAAAAATATAAGATAACAATTATATTTTTAAGCAACTCATAACCAACTTATAAAATTAAAAAGGTTAAATTAAAATAGGTTATTTGCTTCATATTTTTTTCAGGTGAAATGACAATTAAATTCATATATATTTGTACACAGTACCGTATTCATTTCTTGCTTTTAATTTTTCAATTTATACATTTTTCTTATTTATTCACATGCAGGTAGAGATATTTGCTTCATCATCAGATTGGTTGGCTTTCAGTGCTATTGGTACTAAAAAGTCAGTCATTAATATTTTGTATGCCATATAAATATTCTCTATAGTATGCTTTTTTTCATCAGCTTTTTCTGCTAGAAATGAATGAGAGATGCAGCTATGGAACATTTTGAAAGGTTTTCTCAAAGAAATATGTGGGACTATCTTTGATGTCCAAAGAACCCAGAGTAACCAATGTAGCTAAAATGATAACCACAGAAAGAAAATGACAGGCCAAAAAAAGGAGTCTTCAAAGACTCTTCTTTTGAAAGCATGTAATTACTACAGCAAATAATATTCAGATCATGGTCTTTTACTCTCTGACAAACCATTAAAGCATCTACAAATCCTGGGCAAAGGACATGCCAGAGCATGATAGTCATAAATAGACATAAAGATGATGATGTATCATGGTCTTCTTTCAGCAATCTTTACGGCACAAACCTGGGGCCCAAGCAACACTGCAAATGATATTTTTCAACACACATTGGTCAACTCTCTACTCTCCTTGATGTAGTTCAGACCACAGGGAATAAAGGGAAAGACAGACCTGCTGCAATGCCTAGACAGCTTCGCTGGGGAATGCATGCTTTTAGAAAATGTGAAGGCACGAGAAGTCCCCAGGGAAGAAGAAGTCCTGGAACCGAGTTTTCCATGCAGTAGGGGAAGCTGAGGAAAGCTCCCAGGCTGTAGCTAATGAGAGGAATGTGCTAAGATGGGCAGCTGCACTGCTCAGCTTGCATGGAAAAAGGATTTAAAGGCTGAGCCTGGCCCAGCTGAGAAAAACACAGCACGGAGATCACCAAGCAGCTTCTGAAAGCAAATTGCTCTTCAAAAGAAAGATGGCTCATGTTAACCCCCTTTAGTTAATGTGAGCTGCTGTGCTTAAACGAGCATGAAGACACAATCTAAGAGAAGGACAGCTCTCACATCCACATAAATCTCATGGTGGAGGAGGCATGTAATCAGGGCTGATTGCCATAATGTCTGTGCTTTATTGTAGATGCTGTTCTTTGTACACAGACTTTCTATTGCATTAATTCATTCAACCCCATTTTCTAACCTGGAAATATTACTTTCAGAGCTAAACAACTAGATATTTTACCTTTAAACTGTGACATTGAAGTATGTAAAAATCCATTTAAGCAACCTACAGAGATACTTATAAACTGAGTAGAGCTGTAGCAGATGGTACTCATGCCAAGGTGGAGAAGACCTTCATACACTACATGGGACTCATTATACCTGTCTTGGAAGAATAAAAACAGCAGTTGGATATGGCATTAACTACAGATATCTTCAAAGCTTAAGCTGCCAAGCCATTACAGTTAGTGTCTGAAGATTAAAATTTCTCAGGTAGCTTCCATTAAGAACCAATAATTCATTGGAATGTGCTCAAAGCATGTATTATACCACATGAAGGCATATGTTTTGACTTAAGTAAGCAGGGCAATTTCCAGGCTGCTAATGCAAAGACATTTCTAAAATAAGGTTCAAGCAATAGGCATGCAACAGCAACAGAATCCACACAGAAAACTTCAACAATCATAAATGTCAATGTCCATGTATATGTCTGTATCTGTTTACAGACGTATTTCTGCATCAGCTGAAGTAGATTTCTGTCCTCACCCTGATCTCATAATTTGAATGACTCAACCCCTAGAGTGCATCCTCAGCCATCTAACTAAATCTACACTTGTCACACACTGAGGGAGAATTGACATTTTAGCCATCTTAGGGATGCTGTTGTCCAAACATGATGGGGACAACTCATAAACTCTGGTATATGAGTGCTCTGCTACTCCTGGAATGTTCCAGGCTCCCACACTGTGCCATTTGCATGGTGGCAGCTGGGCCTGCTGTTGCTGCTACTTTAAGTGTGCCGAACAAACTTACTCAGAATTTAGTGATGTTTGAAATCTAAGACCAGATCCAAATTTTGCAGCTCTACTGCAGTTCTATTTTTGCCATCTTAATTCACTGTGACCAGTTTAAATCCCTGTCCGCCCTGCTGAGTCCCTCAGGAGATCATGTTTTCCACCTGAATAATTCTTTAACATAGACATCCACTGATTCCATCTCTCACTTTCTAGTGTAAATTGTCATAATGCAAAAATATACAGCATTTTAAATCTATACTTAAAATATAAATTGCCAGCTTCTGTCACATTGAGGCCCTAAGGGTTTTTAGGATCAGACTGCTACTGCCAGAAATAGGATGCTGCAATTGAATCTGTTTTTATATTCTACACTATATCAAGCTTCCAAGTTGGGCATATTTACATGTACATTTGATGGCATCTAATGTATGCATACAGCTAAAATAAAATTTGCATGATGGTAACTGATCACATGCAGGCTTTGATGAGTTCCTTTCCTTCTGCTAAGCTCCACGTATCTTATTGAATTTCTGCATCAGTTCACATCCTGGATCAGAGTGATGCACACATCATATATCTGTGGGTAAATACAAATATACGCTTTTCTATGCCATCAACAATAAATCAACTATGTGTGATAGCTAAAATTATGCTGCTTTATATTAGTTGTCACATGAAAAGAATATTTTCCATTTTTTTTATACCATTTCCAATCTCAACTAAATACAGAGTAATCAAGTTCATCTGTATTGTGTCAGGGAGTAGAAGTGTTGTTTTAGACTGTGTGTTTGACAGTATTTGTGTAAGAGACAGCAGTATAGATTGGCAGGAAAAACTCACTGACCTAGTACTAATGCATTATAATGAATCTGCAGTTCGCTGACATTAAACAATAAATACAAGAAACAATAGAATTAAGAATTCTTATTTAAAAGTGGAAAAACAAGATTAACTTGTTCTCATAGTAATCTTAATAATTTTCTTTTTACTCTAGGTAATCATTGGAGGGGGTTGCCTATGTAGAGGCACTTTAAGTGAGCCCTGAACCTACTACTTAAAGCAGGGTAAAGGATCTTCCTTAGCTTCTGCAGAAGAATGAATAATTAAGTGGCACACTTCTGCTCAACAAACAAAACTGTAATGAATTTAAAGGAAATTATAGATTTTATCATCTTCTGCAAAGTCTTACAATGAGCATCTGAGTTTTGCTGGCATGCAGATTATTGATGGCCCAAACTTATTAAGCTTTCTGGTCGCTTTGTTCACAGAAGTAAATCAGCACAGCAGAAGGAATTAAAAATAGCACTAAAATAATTTTCTATTGTTTTACTGAAATGCTTTATGAATTCTTATATCTTATGGGCAGATGGAACAATTCTAAGGTCTTATTTTCCAAAGGTATCTCATTATTTTTTTTCTTATGAAAACTCCCTTCCTTTCACAACTAGTCAGAAAAGAAAGATTTTGCTACGTGCTGTGAACTACTGAGGATGACTCCCAAGGAGCAAAAAAAGATAGAAATATAAATAAATACCTCACAATGGTAATGTCTTGATGGCACTTCTGATATTTTTTCATCGTTCCAGGTGTCACATGTGAACCAAAATTTTACCCAAGGCACTTTAAACATTTTTTTAAACTTAACACATACAAATACACTGGAAGTTAAAATTAACAAAACATGAAGGGGGTGGGGGGGTTGTGTGTGTAAGCAATTCTGTTTATGAAGAGGCTACTTAGTACAAGATATTTCATGAGCTGCTCAAAAATCATATTCTTCTTTGAGTATTTTCTCAAAAACAACTCACTCTTACATCTGAAAATGTTCATTTTCTTCCCTCCAGGACATGGCTAAACTTGGACTTTTTATTTAATTTCCAGAAGATATACTGCTTCAGCAGGAACCTTCCTGCTCCAGTGATGATGACATGATGAACAATATACCTGAAAGCTGCTGACTGAACCATGGATTCCTGAAACATGGAAATTAACCACTCAAATACAAGAAGGAGGCTGGAAAATAACTCTGCAGGTCAGAGAGAGCACTGAAACCCCATGGCAGTAAAGAGTTTCTCTTACAGAAAAGGTTCCTCACTCGAATAGATACTATGTCTTCCCTTCCATTATTTCAGCTCTTAAATCTAATTTTATTCCATTCTGCTTAACTGTGTCCATCTCTTCTAACTATCCTAACAGTATCCTATCTCAACCTTCTGTCCCTTGTTATTTCTGATTCTATTACTCTGTGACATTCTGCTATATATATTCATTCCCTTTACGTCATAGTATGACTCCAGACACAAGGCCTCTCAAGGATTAGACTATTTGTCTTCTCTAGAGAGAAGGCTGTAGCAACTGAGCAAATGACCAGGTATTGCAAAAACAGTGATGTGTATAAGCAAGAAGATCCCTGGCATGGCATTAAAAAGGTCATAGGAACCCACCTCAAGCAGAGATGCCTGTATACTCAGGAGTCCCTTTTCATTTCTTGCATCAGCAGCCAACCCAAGCACACTGCCTAGATTGGGACTTCTGGCTTACTCGTATCTGGACTCTTGACATGATAGATGAGAGGATAATCTTTCTGCATTCAGTTTACTCTGATCCTGTCTACCAGACTTTCTCCTGGAAAAAAAAAAAAAAAACCCAAATCACTGAATGGAGTATGTACCTTTAAATAAAAGGATTAAAAGAGAAAGAGAATCAAAGACCTTATTTCTTGAAAATTTTTTTTTTTTTTCTTCTGCAGTCTCTTTCTTACCAATGGCACTTTGGATGAAATTATGGGTTATCTGTGTTTCCTTATTTAGCTAGTACAGAGTGCATTGAGCTGCTGTGTCACACTGGAATGTGCTGTACCTGTAGGATGGCCCCACATAATATGATTCAAGGTGGCATTTTTCTCTAGGCACACAGCCACTGTTTCAGACAAGCATGCACTAATCACAGAATATTTAAGCTTTATGCACATGAAATGCAGCCTTGAAACTAGTGAGAAATAGTGAGAAAGCAGTGAGAAATACCTCTTTCTTTGAGACACTATGAGCATCTGTTTTCTTTGAATTTGGATGGTCAGTTTGAAGCTTTCTACATGTTGGTATGCATACAGTTTCCCAGTTTCCTAGAAAGTAGCCTTTTAAAGAACAAGATGCCATAGTCTGAATCCCCAGAATTCTTGCTAAAGATGCAATTTTTTGAGATAATGCCCTGATACACAGGCCAGAACTGTGGCTTTTTTTCTTGGTATTATCAAAAAGGTTATACTTGCTACTATTCTCTGTTCAACATACAAACACATTCTGTTTTTTTTCTCTCTATTATTCTCCATGCAGGGAAATGAGTGCATCAAGTGAAGTCACCAGATTTAGTTTCTATCGCTTTCTGAGAGCAAAGACATGAACTGTAAACAGGAGGAAAGAAAGTAGCAGGTAAGTGAAGGATTACCATGTCTTTAGATGGGATATATTTCAGTGCACAACAATAAACCCACTGCTACTCATTAGTCCAGAGCCATCAGCTGAAAGAAGTATATTTCGATAATGTACATTAGAGCAAATATTTATTTATTTTAAATTATAAATTCCGCGTCCAAACTCACAACTTGTTATATTAAAATGTCAAACATTATAACCTGAGGTCATACATCTCTTATGTCCATCATTGAACTTTACTCTTAGGAAGCCAGGGTTAGAAGTTCTCATCTGGCCTTCCTGTGGTGAATTATCCATAATGTTCTGCAGCTTTCTGGATTGTGCAAATATAGTGGGACACCAAGTCACATTCATATTCTGAGAGCAAACAATTTTATTGCTGCATACAGCACCAGGAAGAGACACCACCTTGGATGCAGAACAAATCTCTCTGTTCTCTGCATTTACACAAAATATGCTAAAAGGAGAGGCCTGGCAGAAGTGAAACAAGTGTTTAAAATAGTTCTGAAGAAGTCAAGGTGCTTGGTTGAACCCTTGTGCCTTAGGTTAGCTTAACCATCTAACTCCTTTGGGCCAGCCCCCATTGCTGCTCCTAGTAAGAAGTTTAGATATAATCATTTGAGCTTAAAGAGACCAGACTATGGCCTGTCTGTGATGGCAAAGGTCAATTTAACAGAATATGTGAGGGATGTGAATAGGTGATGTCATAGTTATTACTCTTCTGTTCACATATAGGTCACCTTGCCTGTCTAAACTTCGATGATCAAATCATAGTTACTTTCCTTGTTAATTTTTTTAAAATTATAACTCATTACAAAGTGGATGCATACACTGAACTTGGCTTGCCAGTCAATTAATTTGTCAGAGTTTTCCATTTGTTACTTATATGAGCAGCCGTCTCCTACAGAAATCAAATTTAAAAACTGAAGCAACACCAAAAAAAAATTTCATAGCCCTAACACAGGAAACAAAATTCTGTACTACCTCTTAATTAATATTTCTGTAATTGTTGTGCAAACTTATCTAACACAATAAATACAGTGGAAAATATAGTGGGACCAGAATCTGGCTTAGGAAAAAAGTAAGAGTGGAATTTCATGATCTAAAAAGAAAAAAAAAGTGCATTTCTGCAAAGTATCCCACCTGTCACTGAGCACTGCCATGGTTTCAGGGTCTGACCACCATGAGTCATTGACCCTTGGAACACCTGAAAGGCAGACAGCTAAGGAGCACAGGCAGATACTACACAGAAAAAAATCATAGAATTATGTCGGTTGGAAGGGATCTTAAAGATCATCCAGTTCCAACCCTCCTGCCATTGGCAGGGATACCTTCCACTAAACCAAGTTCCTCAGAGACCCATCCAGCCTGGGCTTGAACACTTCCAGGGATGGGGCATCCGCAGCTTCTCTGGGAAATCTGTCCCACCCTCACAGTCAAGAATTTCTTCCTAATAACTAATATAAATCTGGCAAATTCTGACATCAAATTACATCATTTACTTCTGACATAATTTCTGTGTCTTAGTGATCCCCACAGAGGCTGAAAACTCAGGCACATTTCTATGCAATCCCTGCTCCCATCTCTTTTGCTAACCTTCTCTGGACTTCAAATTGTGTATGGGAGCTCCTTGAGGACCCATTCCTGTTGCATTTTGAGAAGATTATAAGTGCCCTGTTTGCATGCAGTTTGATGCAGTGTGTGGATTTTTTATAGCTATGACAAATATGAGAGACACATGATTTTCCAGGGACAGTGGCTGCTCCCACCTCTAGTTAATTTGACTGAGAACTGCAAGAGTAGGTGGGAAAATAAGGGTCCAGTAAGCCCTTCTGCACTAAATAGTTAGAGGCTGGCTGCCTGCAAGGTTGATATCAAATAATTTATACACACAATCCTTTACCTGGAAATGAACACGAGTGGCATATTTGCTACATGCTGTCGCCTTCTAGATTTGCAAGCTGTTGTTTCTGAAGCTGTCAGGTAGAACACATTTAATGTATAACTAAACCTCATTCATGCAGTTTTAGATCAGTTTCTGTGAATACTTCCTCTTTCCTACTGCACTGATGCTCAGTTCTCTGGGCTACAAAAGACTGGGCACTGTCATTTCAGTGCTCACTGACACCAGGGCAACAGAGCCAGCTCTCTCACTTCTGCACAAAACAGCCTTTCAAGGCTTTCAAGGCTCAGGCATTATCTCTAGGACTCTCAAAAGCACACAGCATCAGAAGCCAGAATTAGCCAGATAGGAAGGAAGACACCTGACATCAAGTGGAAATGAAACAGGAAAATCTAATGACCATAGGTTCAGAAGCTCAGTGATTTAATGGTATTCTCCAAGTGCCCATCTTGTTACAGATGGGTAATTGCTGTTAGAACAACATGGCTAACACTTTATTTTTCCTACAGGAGATAATTACTTTGATTGAAAACACTGGCTGTCAGACAATGGAATACCAACTGCAACACCTGCAGACCAGGAATGGACAGCTGCATTTGTCTTGTAGCAGTGCTAATCAGGTTCCTGCAACTGCCAGATCTTTGACTGAGGTTGAGGTGACAGGTTGCCATCATGCTTTTGAGGTCTTTTTTCCTTTTTACTGATTGCTTTAGTCTCAGTTCTTCCCTCACTTTTTAAGACTCCAAAACACATTATTGGCAGTAACAGCAAATACAGAGAAGAGAAACTGACAGACAATCAACTGATACAAATTAATGTACTATTTTAGATGGCTGAGTTCTTTAAATATACGCAAGATGAAAAACATTAACCCCAAATCTGATCAAATGTGAATTAGTATTTGATATTATCTGCAATGACTATGTGTAAATCCACAAAGGAAATTGCAGACTAGAGTAACCTAACATACTCAGGTTAGCATTTGTCAGCTACCCAGTGTCCATTCTCAGCTAAGATAGACATTTTAAATATGCACTTTTTTCTGGCTGAGTTCACTATATTTTTAAGCATTACAAAAGAACCAATAAATACTTTTTATAAACTGGGTGGAAATAATGAAAGAAAAAATCCACTTTCTTCTACAAATAACATGTGTTGTACTGAAGAACTTTGTAATATTAAAAAAAAAATGGATGAACATCAAGGGCAAAAATAACCTCACATTAGTGACAAGCTAAATTTGATGTCAATGGGCTTCATAGAGGCCCTCCTCGAAATGAGCAGCAAGTTTTCTCTAAAAGCCTTGTGGAAGTATGGGCTTATTCAGTGTACATAACTGTTTCCCTGGAATAGAAATCTCCAGGGAGGATTAGCTTTATCAACTGTAACTACAGCGATATAATCTTGTGTCACTTCCTTTTACACATAGCTGGAGTGCTGTTTAAATTCATGTAGTTTGGCCCTATAGTATAATGATGAATCATGCTTATAAATAAGAGTATGTGCTGGTATTGACTGAAATAGAGTTCATTTTCTTCCCTGTAGCTGGTATGGGGCTGTATTTTGATTTTGTGCTAGTAACAGAGGGATATTTTCATTATTGCTGAGCAGCACTTGTACTGAGTCAAGGCTCTTTCTGCTCCTCACCCCACCCCACCAGCAAGTGGACTGGGAGTACATGAGAAGTTGGGAAGGGACACAGCTGGTACAACTGAACTGAGGATATTCCAGACCATATGTCATCATGCTCAGCATAGAACACAGCAGTGGGGATGTTAGGAGTGATGGTGTTTGTCTTCCCAAGTCACTGTTACATGTGATGGAGCTGTGCTTACCTGGGGATGACTTAACAACTACCTGCCCATGTGAAGTGCTGAATTAATTAATTCCTTGTTTTGTTTTGCTTGCATGTGCAGCTTTTGCTTTCCCTATTAAACTGTCTTTGTCTCAACCCACAAGTTTTCTTACTTTTATTCTTGCAGTTCTTCTCCACCCCAACACGGGGTGGGGGTGAGCAATCAGCTGTGTAGGGCGGAGCTGCGGTCTGGGGTTAAACCATGAGAGCAAGAGAATTCATAAGGACAGGCAATCTGTACTTTGAGAACTTTATAGAAAGTCTCTTACCATAGACTCAGCAATCTGAATGATTTTTATTGTTTTTAAAAATACAGTATGCAGCAAGATTATTTGACAGGCAGTCAAATAATCATTTGTAAGGAAGTGAAGAGGAACCTTGAAGAGTCACTTAAGATTTGCTGCAGATAACAATAAAGTTATGAATTTATTAACGTTAAATTGCATTTCTCAGCATCCTAGACACTGGAGAAAGACAGATATGACACTTGAAATGTGGTATAACCTGGTGGCAATTACATTATTGTAGCACAACCAGAAAAGTACATATTTATTATTTGCCCTGCACTCTACTATTCTGTCTTCTTTCTTACCCAGCTGCATCCAAAACTTTTAAGCCCTTGTAGAGTCAACAGTGAAGAGCAGGTATTTCTTCACTGTGAATCTAACACAGTAGTCATCCACTTCAGAGGGCTTAGATGTCTCATTCTCTTCTGAGATTCCTAAAAAACCTGATGACAGTTTTATGGAACAAGTCTAAGGGAGGCACCTGAGAAAGACCCCCTGGTTGATCTGCTGCTTGACAACAGAGTGGATTTTGTGAGTGGAGTGGAGATTGGCAGCTGTCTTGGCCACATTGACCAAGAAGAAACCGAGTTAAAATCTCTGTTAACAGGGGGAAAAGTGCCAGCAAAACCTCAGCTCTGGATATGAGGAGAGCAGACTTCAGGTTTCTCAGGCAATTAGTAAGTAAAGTCCCCTGGGAACATGTTTTTGCAGATGCTGCAGTCCCTCAGTGCTGGTGACTTTTTAAACATCAGTTTCTAAGGGCACAGGAGCAGGCAATTCCCAAAAGTCAGAAGTCAAGCAGGCAAGACAGAAGACCAGCTTGGCTGAACAGGAGTCTTCTCTTGGAAATAAGGCAAAAAGGAAGGTATATGCCCAGTGAAAAACAGGGCCAGGTAGAATGGCAAGGATACAGAGATACTATAGAGAGGAAATTCAGGCAGCCAAATCTGGAGCTGAAGCTGGCCAAAACTGTGGGGGACAATAAAAAGTTTTTTTCAAATATATCAATGGCATCAGGCAGTGCAAAACTAATATCAGCTCATTACAGAATGGTCTCCTCACAATCAGGGACATGGACAAGGCAGAGGTTTAACATATTCTTTGCCTCCGTCATCAACACCAGATGGACTAAGGGGGGTCTCAGTGCCCTGATTTGGAGAACCATGAGTGCAGGAATGATTAAATCCATGGAGCCTGATGGTCTGAAGCCAACACAGCTTCATGACATGAAAGTCCTGCTTATCAAACCTGATTTCCTTTTATGACCAGATAACCCACCTAGCTGATCAAGAAAATAATTTGATGCAATCTTTTTGGATTTTAACAAAGCTTTTGATACTGTCTCTCCTAGTGTTCTTCTGGACAAAATGTCCATCTCACAGCTGGATAAAAACATCATGTGATGGGTGTGCAGCTGGCTCAGGGCTCAGGCACAAAGGGTTACAGTGAATGGGGTGACATCAGACTGATGACCTGTCACTAGTGGGGTTCTGCAGGGCTCCTCAGCCCTCTGCTTTTCAACATCTTCATAAATTACTTGAATGCAGGACTGGAAGGGACACTAAGCAGGTTTTCAGATGATACAAAACTGGCAGGAGCTGTTGACTTCCTCAAAGCCAGGGAGGCCCTGCAGAGACACCTCAACAAGTCAGAGGGCTGGGTAAGCAATAACTTTATGGAGCTCAACAAGGGAAAGTGCTGGATTCTGCACCTGGGATGGGGCAAACCTGGATGTACAGACAGACAGGGGAATGAGATGCTGGAAAGCAGCGCCACAGAAAGAGACCTGGGGGTCCTGACTGATGGAAAATTGGATATAAATCAACAGTACCCTGGCAGCCAGGAGGACCAGCTGTGTCCTGGGGGGCATCAGGCACAGCAGCACCAGCCAGGCAAGGGAGGGGATTGTCCTGCTCTGTTCTGCACTGGGGCAGCCTCACCTCGAGTGCTCAGGCAGTTCTGGGTGCTACAATATAAAATCGACTTTAAGCAATTAAAGATCGTCCAAAGGAGGGCTAAGAAGATGACACATTAGGAGTGGCTGAGGTCACTTGGTCTGTTCAGCCTGGAGGAGACTGAGGGGAGACCTCATTGCAGTCTAGAACTTCCTTGTGAAGGGAAGAGGAGAGGCAGGCACTGATTTCTTCTCTGTGGTGACCAGTGACAGGGCCTGAGGGAATGTGTCATGGAAGGTTTAGGCTGCAAATTAGGAAAAGATTCTTCACCCCGAGGATGGATGGGCACTGGAACAGGCTGCCCGGGGAAGTGGCCACAGCACCAGTCTGATGGGATGCAAGAAGTGTTAGGACAATATGCTTGAACACATGGTGTGGCTCTTGGGGATGGTGCTGTGCAGGACTATGTGTTGGACTTGATGATCTGGGCGGGTCCCTTCCTGCTCAGCATATTCTGCGACTCTGTGAGATCTAATCCAGTATGAAGCAGAATCCTGTTGCATGACACTTGGAAGTGGAGCACGCTTTAACCTAAACTAGCCCTTGGGATTATGTTGCAAAGAAATAAAGATGGCCAGGTTTAATTATCCTTCCTCCTCCCAACAAACAATTTGAAAACCAATTCATAGAGCATATTACTGCTGTATGACCCTTGGGATACTTTCCTTGTTCCTCATTTCTTCATCATTATATTCTTTTACAATTACAGCAGGAAGCTGCCACTATTGCTCAACATCAGCTGTACAAGAAATGTAAAATTAGGACCATCTAGGGAGGAGAACAAGAAGGATTCAGACAGATATTTAAGTATGTTTACTTAATAAAGGCATATTTTGGTGCACCCATGTGTATCCCAGTATACAGTAAGAATTTGTACAGCAAAGAAGGGCAGGATTTCATCCCTCTATTTTCAGGTAAGTCTCCAGAAGACTGTGTGGTAAATTGCCATTGGGAGAGACCTCAGGGAGGTCAGGTGTAGTTGGGAAAGCAAGAAAGGGACACAATTAACACAATTTCACCAAGGACATTGCTTACTTGGACATAGTCATTAGGCTTTCCTGTTGAAATGGCCCAAGAGGGGAAAGACAAAACGAAGAACAAAAAGCCTGCAATATTTCCATGAGGAAACACCAAAATACAGTGCGTGTGTGTATGGAATGAGTTTCAAATCCTGGGCTGCTAATGAGGCCAAACCACCTAAATTGTTGATTATCAAAGCAGGTGTTTTTCTCTGAGTTAGGGGACACAGCTGAGGTGCTCTGACAGGGGTGACTGGTTTGATGTCCACACTGCTATTGGCTGACCACGTGCCTGCAGTGATGCTGAGCTGTGAGGATTTCTGAAGGAATTTTGAATGAGTTGGAAACGGGACCTCTGAGTTGCTTTTCGTTATCTTCTACATAGGTAGGAAGGGTGAGTTCAGCTCACATATTCACCTCATGGCTCAGAAGTTCCCTAGTTACAAGACCTAGTTAAAAGACCTTCTAAGGACTTATAAACCAATAAAACACTGCCAACAAGGATATTTATGCTTTTGACCCAATCCTTAAATATTTCATCTTATGGACTCATGCTACAGCGTAAGCTTTCTTAGCCAATCATGTTATGACACACAAACGTACAGTACTGTACTCTAAAACTCTAAACTTTCCTCTACTTAGATTAATGTGTCTCTGCTTTAAACTATAAATCCACATTCTCACTTCTAGCACCAAAGTTTGGAAGCCTTTTCTAAGGTCTCAGATCAAATCCTGTGTTTAATTCTAAGCTTTGGCTTACAGGCCCAAAGTTCTGAGAATTCCCTGCATATTGGGTTCCAACACTGAACCATAAGATGAATTGCTAACCAGCCATGCACTCCTCACCAGAGGCACAATTCAGGGGAATGAAGCTATTTCAGATGCTCAAGGGAAATCCTTCTGCTCTCAAGCTACTGTCCTGAGGACACAGAGCTGCAGTGCTGTATCTGACAGGATTCTTCTGGTGCCTTGGATGCAGACATCCGAGACTTACCTAAGTCCTTGTTTTTCACTTGTGAGCTGTAGGAATGGTATTAACACAACCTATTAATATGAGTCTTCTTTTTCATGATAGATACTCCAGAAATGAATACTCTGGACTTCAAGACCCATTTGCTTCCTCAGGTTCAAGCACAAGTTTCCTAGACCATGCTTGAGACAAATGAGATGTAGAAGATGTCACAGACTCAGAAGCTGAACATGCCTTCAAAATTAAACTTTTGGGGGCTGTATCTTTGGGCACTGTGTCTCAGGCTGTGGGAGCTGAACAGATGAAGAAACCAGATGGTCTGGGCTTCCCTGCATGGGATTATTTTGCACAATGGTTGTCCCAGATCCCAGAAGCAAAGTAATTCAGAGGTTGTACTCTGAGAGGCCTGTAGGATCTGCTAAAAGTAAAAAAACTGCTGAGGTAGACACATACATGTTGTACGAGCCTAGTCAGAGCTAGAAATTTGCCTAGTACACAAGAAGTGAAGTACAATTCTTCCCATTAGAATTTCTAAAATAAATCATTTCATGAAAATGCTTTGCCTTTTCTAGATCTCACTCTTCCTGTCACAATGTTCCATTTCTCTGTAAAAAGTCAAACAAGACCCAGTAAAATACCCTGATCAGTAATCAGGAGAGAAAAGAAAATCATATTTCGACCTGCAAACTGTAGGATGAATGGCACAGCTATCTAAATTGTGACTCAAAATATGTGGGACAAAGTTACCTATGAGAAACTATTTTAATAATAGTATGTGTAAATACAGGTAATAATGGAACCCAAAACTAGATTTACAAGTTGTTAAACATTTCAGTATGTTTCTAAATTAACAACCAGTTTTGCATATAATCTCTTCCACCACAATATTTTGATTTATTTATGTAGTGGTTGATACCTAAGGATTTAAAAACAGTGATTTCAACATCACTTTATTTGGTTACATAAAGATATTTATTTTGGGCTTAGAACTAATTAGAAAACTACTTTTCTCCATAAAATTTAAGGTTTTTATGGAAAAGTGAAAGCATAAAAAAACTAAAGCTAATATAGCAAATATTTTGACTCAAAATGAAGCTGTGATTGTCTGGTCTTTCTCTTCTCTTCCATCAGCAAAGTTCTTAATTTCATATAGGTGATGATCATAGATACTTGGCCTTCCTCTCTCTAGAAGCTTCAGCAAAGGATTTATGCTTCTTAAGTGACCATTCTTTTGGTTCTTCATACATCACTTCTTTATTAAACAAAGATTACACTGATCTGGGATACAATCAAGGAAAATGTTCACATAATTTATGAGGCAGCCTTTGAAATTCATCAGATAATATATTTGAAAAATAGACCATCCTAAGATAAGGCCAATATCAGTCAAATACTGTTTGTTCCAAAGACAGCTGGGCAACAGAAAATATCAAATAATTTTCTGGGCTGGTATAAGTGTGCTATCTCACTTCAATTTACATATATTATCATTGGAAAGTGTAGAAGTTTTGGCATGGGGAATTTGAAATACCTGTCTTTTGAAACCAGCTTTTTGAAATCTACAAATTGAGACAACATAAGTGAACTTCTACTCTCTTGCCAGCAAACACGGAAATCTCCAGGAGGCCTGAAACTCTGAAGCAGCTAAGACAAACATTTTGTTCAA